>NC_079192.1:353641373-353995711 GCF_029499605.1 Hyla sarda | reverse complement strand
CTGGTGCGGATGTCATTATGTCATCGAGACTTATGTATTACGTGACGTTTTCGATGTATTCATCAGACCAGAAGGTGTGAAAGTTGAGGGTGAAGATCCAGAAGTTTTCACGTTTCCTCAGTACTGCGAAGCGGTGGCAGTGTCAGCGGAGATGTGTTCAATGGGTGTGATGGTGTGACACCTGAAGTCGCTGCTGTGCTTTTCTGCTGCATGCCTGGAGACACTGAGTTGGTACCCCTTGGTACCTTGGCTCTGTGCTTGTTAATGCGCTGATTCAATGGCTGGATGGTACGCCCGACGTACTGAAGACCACAGGGACACTCAAGGAGGTAGATCACGTAGGAGGTGCTGCAGTTGATGAAACTCCTGATGGGGTAAGTGATGTTGGTGATCTTGCAGGTGAACTTGGTGCATTTGTTCGCAATGTTGTTGCAGCATTTGCACAGGGGTTTGCTGCACTTATGAGCCGGTGACAGGTGGGGTGTCCAGCAGGTAGTTCTTAGGGGGCTTTCAGTTTACTGGGTGCCAGCATATTCTTGAGAGATTTGTTCTTCCTGCAAAGTGATATTAGGTCTGGTGGCAAATGTCTTTGAAGAAGGGGTCCAGCAGGAGAGTTTTCCAGTGGTCCGTGATGATTTTCTTGATGTTTTTGTGGTCATCGTAGGTAGTGATGAAGTTGAAGGAGTGGGTATGTTCAGGTTGGTGACCTTAGGTTTAAACCCTTTCTGTGAAAATTTGTGGCCGACCCTAACCCCATGGACACAGGTGCAACTAACATCATGGACTTTAAAGAAATGAGAGACTTGTTCTTTGAACTCGAAAACCTGTCCAAGACAGAAATCCAGCACCATATGGACAGCTTTTTTGTCCTTATACAAGGCGGAGAATATAATACCCGAGGTCTCCGCATACGAACTGCACCTACTTTTCCTGACGACCCTGACTTCCACAGCAGATTGGAAACGGCACTCTCAGTTTGCTCCAACACAATCATCGATCTGCTAATCGAAGAAAAGGGAATCACTGGTCTCGGATGTATCCACTAAAATCGATGACTGCATCATGAAATTAACGGACTACCATAACACACCTGAATACCCTCATTGGGATGGGCACCTCCAACAAAATCAACAATTTGAGAAGGCGACCACTGCAATGAAACTAAAGAAAGTGAACCGCGACCGCACGGACTACAACACCGGTAACATTAAATACTGGCTGCAACAAAAAAAGAAAACCCACAGCAGCCAGGCATCCACCTGCTCACCCCAAGAAGAAACAGACTGTTCCCCCAACCCGCCGCCCACCCCGGAATACCTACCATCAAGGAGCGCCCCCCCGGTCACCCTGCTCCCCGCCCGGTGGTACCTTCAACTACCGTGGCACCCGCGGAGCTATCCCTCCCACCCCCGCTCCCCGTCTGGTGGTACCTTCAACTACTGCAGCACCCAGCGGAGCTACCCCCACCACCCCCCACTCCTCGACCGGTGGTACCTCCCACTACCGCAGCACCAAGTGGAGTTACCCCACTCCCCGCCCGGTGGTACCTCCCACTACCGCAGCACCCAGTGGAGTTACCCCCACTCCCCGCTCGGTGGTACCTTCCACTACCGCGGCACATCTGACATTCACGTTAACCACCCTCCCATCCCACCTGAACTCCTGGAATTCATCGACAGGCAACAGAAGAGTGACAGCGACCACCACAACAATTCTCCACCTCAGCTACCCTCCGGTTGCTTCGACTCACCAGCCAACGAGTCCTCTACATGCTTCGATGCCTCCCTCATCACAGTGAAGGGCAGCATCACACCACCACGCACCCAGCAATCACCACCGCTGCAATCTGCCTCCAGAGACACCACCTCTTTTTTCACCCCCCACAGCCGGCTACCCGCTTTCTCCCCCCGACTTCCAGGGAAACTAAGTCACCGACCTGAGGGACTTTTCTACGGTCAACGCCTCCCTGGCTGAGTCTTTTTTAGTCCTTCCCCAGCCCTGAACTGCGACACCATGCCGCTCCAGGTAAAGGCCATACAAGCGGGGGATCATCAACCAGTACCTGGAGAAAGTCACACTGGCCCCGCCGCTGCAAGCATCACTACAAACCAGAACACAAAAAAGAAAAGAGAGGATGCAGAGGAGGAAAAAAAAGAAACAATACTTCCAGTAAAAGACTCTGAACCACCCACCCCATCCTCTACCCACCTGGACACGGTAAAAATCTTCAATCTGTCCAGCAAAACTCTCACTAAACACCATGAGTGTCCTCCAGAATGGTCTGTCTTCCCCCCCCCCCCCCCCCCCCATCAGCCAGACCTAATGACTTCACCTTGTTCCTGGACCTTAATGCCTACATCAGGAAATTGACTCTTAAAAGACATTTCAACCTACCTAGCCACTACGCGAAAGACACCTGCAGCTGCACAGCCATCGGTACCTGCCACACCGATTGATCCTCCACCACATCACAGTGGACTCGAACCCAAGTCCCAGTTCTTTCCAGCTCATCATAAAGGAAACTTCATCAACACCTTCGCCGCCGGAGTATCAACTGATTTTGAGAGACTCTGCAAACCCTCCAACAGACCTAAGGGCTCCAGCAACCTCACATCTCAACAGAGAAAAGCCATCAAAGAACTGGCAGATGACCCAGACATTGTCATTAAATCCCACCATGCCACCACTCCAACGTCAATTCATCTTGGACAGCATCCTCTTCATCCTGAAGAACAACACGTTCCAGTTCAACTGCAGCATCTACCACCAGTGCTGTGGCACAGCGATATGGAGCAGATACGCACCTAGTCTCGCTAACCTCTTCATGGGACACTTCGAAGATACAGTACTGTACAGACATGAACTTTTCAAACACTGCATACTGTACAAAAGATACATAGATGACCTCTTCATCATCTGGGACAGCTCCAAGGAAAACCTTAACTTCCTCACGTCCCTCAATGAAAACTCCTGGAACATCCAATTCACCTATAACCACTAAGGGGACGCCATTGAATACCTAGATGTCATTGTCTACCACAATGAGGACAACCAGGTCCCATGAGGGGGGGGGGGGGGGGATCTCAAGAATATGCTGGCACCCAGTAAACTGAAAGCTCCTAAGAAACAAACTACCCTGCTGGACACCCCACCTGTCACCGGCTCATAAGTGCAGCAAACCCCTCTGCAAATTCTGCAACAACATTGCGAACAAATGCACCATGTTCACCTGCAAGATCACCAACATCAATTACCCCATCAGGAGTTTCATATACTGCAGCACCTCCTACGTGATCTACCTCCTTGAGTGTCCCTGTGGTCTTCAGTACGTCGGGCGTACCATCCAGCGATTGAATCAGCGCATTAACAAGCACAGAGCCAATATCACCATGGGGTACCAACTCCAGTGTCTCCAGGCATGCAGCAGAAAAGCACAGCAGCGACTTCAGGTGTCACACCAGCACACCCATTGAACACATCTCCGCTGACACTGCCCACCGCTTCGCAGTACTGAGGAAACTTGAAAACTTCTGGATCTTCACCCTCAAAACTTTGACACCTTCTGGTCTGAATGAATACATCGAAAACGTCACGTAATACATAAGTCTCGATGACATAATGACATCCGCACCAGATGCCTCCTCACTGCGGGACAAGCTGACAGCAAGCCGCCGCCAAAATCACCTGTCTCTCCCCTCCCCTTCTACCTCTTTACTCCCCTATAGGTTTACAGCTCCTCCATGATAATTTGCAAGTATGTTCCAGGCTTCGATGACAGCCGTACCAGATGCCTCCTCGCAGCCGCACCAGATGCCTCCTCAATGCGGGACAAGCCGACAGCAAGCCGCCGTTTAGGGGAAGGGAGAGACCACCTGTCTCTCCCTTCCCCGTCTACCTCCTTACAGGTTTCCAGCTCCTCCATGACAAGTTCTGAGTGTGCTCCGGACTTCGAGATCAGACAGCCCGCCCGGACGATGATAAAGTCTGACATTGGCATCTTGACAGCACTACAACACATCCTTCTCAATGATTGGTCGCCACCGGGACCTGCCCAGCAGCTATTGGTAAATTGATTT
Organism: Hyla sarda; assembly: GCF_029499605.1. NCBI lineage: Eukaryota > Metazoa > Chordata > Amphibia > Anura > Hylidae > Hyla > Hyla sarda. The sequence goes on along the minus strand of NC_079192.1, from coordinate 353,991,635 downwards.
GCCGCCGACTCCTCTAGGAATCTCCCGGAGAGGATATACACGTCTTCACTATGATTGGACGCCACCCGGACTGATCTAACAGCGATTGGCTGACGTTTTTGAACTTTATTCCACCGCCACCAGCGACAAAGACTCGCAACCCGGACTTATACGTCCCCCCTCTGATTGGCTCATCTAAGATCCCGGACAGCGAATCAGCACCCCCACCCACTCTCTTTGGACGTATCCCCATACAGCCCATGTTCCCCTATGACATCGTAACTGTGCTCAGCATAGTACGGCTCGCTCCTGATTGGCCACCTCCTCACCTCTCGCAGCAAGAGGCCAATCGGCTTCAAGGGGCTCGTCTCCATTCATTCCCCACAGCGGCAACCCTGTACAGCGATTACAGCCTCCTCTTACTGCCTCCCGATTGGTCGCCACCACGGACAATTCTCGCGGTTCAGTTTGAACTTCCAAATACTCCTGTAAAAGACTATACCTATGATTTTTTACATGTTTTATGTGGTTTTCATGCCCCTTCTTTGAATAGGTTTTATTATTTAGGTCTTTAATGCCCGGGGCGGGCATTACCTCACCATACCCCGGCATCCACCTCACATGACATCACCAACTCACCTGGTTTTGGCGCCATTTTTTCATGTATTTAAACACACATACCTGTTACCTTGCCATACAGCAACCACCTGCAATTGAAAAAGGGAGCTGTGACTCCCGAAACGCGTCTTGCTTTAGATTTATTATTTTCTTTGATTTCTTATGCTGTAAGAATAAATTTTGCATCAATACCCACGACTTGGGTTACTTCCTTGGGAGCGCCAACGCAGCTTTTTTCCTCCAATACTTCTGCAAACTGTGAGAAGGGCCTCACTTGTGAAGCACCCAGTAGTTGTTGGCGAGTTACCACTAAGGAAACCGTTTCTCTGGATGCAGTAATATCTGGTTCAGAAACATTAACTTATTTAGTACTAATTTTAATATGAAATAGAAATTAGGAGAAAGGGTTGACTTTTTACTTTTGTAATGACTTCCACAAAAAGTTAAGACCCAGGGCATTACCTTGGTCTATATGGTAAAGCCTAGTCATCACCTCAAGGACCCAGTTGAAAATGTTTAGAAATTAAATGGTCTACAGTATACATATGTATATGGTGTAGCTGTCATGGGCTGAAAGTGAAAATACTTATTCTGGAACAGGTAGATGTGCACATAGAGACACACATGTGTGACTTTACAGTAAAAGTTTAGGGGAATAACTTACAAAACGGCTGAAGCTTTTATGAACAAGTTAAACTAAACCTATGCAAGGGTTTTTTTCCCCTCAGAAGTCCCATGCAAGTCTATGGGTTGTCCATTACATCTACTGATCGTGGGCTGCAGAAATTGCCTGGGACATTTATACATACTGTCGACTGTTCAGCAGGTAGGTGCAGAAAGTAGTTTGTGTGGAGGACAGAATGTGAAAAAGACAATCATTGTTGCTTTTCCTCTCCCACAAGGCGTAGGTAGAGACAAGGCAATGGCGGGTACTCTGCTAGTAATCTGATAATAAGCAATTCATTGCCCATTGTTAAGAGCTTACAAGAACACAATTCTGCAGCATAAAATATTAGGAGTTACCTTCCAACATTGTCTTTATGGTAACGGATTGCTTTGCAATTTCTACATCCACTTCAAAGATTTCTCCATCAGAGCTCTGCAGTTTAATTGACGGCATCTGTGGAAGAGACATGATGTGTTTTTAAAAACTAATCAATACTTTAGTGCCTTGTAGGATATATATCTTTCTATCTATCTAACAAAATAGGATTGAGGAGCACCATGCTCAGGATTCCAGATCCACAACTCCGAGAATAGACCAGTTCCCACAAAATGTAAAAGGGGCACTCCAACTTGTAGGTGAAAAAAAAAAAAAAAATCACAAAACACCAAGTTTATTCACATCTGCAGGCAACTTTTCGGCTCTACTATAGAGCCTTTCTCAAGCAGGTTAAACAGTGCAACAGTGCATATATATCAGTCCCCTAATTACAAATGTAAATGAGGGGGGTGTATCCTCCAAAACATAAACGGTACTGTACATAATACTCAAGAGACCGCAATCTGTCATATATAAAGTGTACGGAAGAACAGACGTGTGTTCTCCTATATCGTGCAAACAATATAATAGTTCCAGCACGCAGGAACCCGTGAGCGCTGACAGCTTCCGGTTGTTATCGGATACAGCGATCCGGCACTTGCGCAGTGCTGGTGTGTACAAGCAATGTGATGTAGGAAGGCTGGGAGCTCATTGAACCACAACATTCCCGTAATCAGGTGAGCGCCGCCCTTGGAGCCGGACCCACTATGAACTTTTATATTTTATGTGTGCGTGTCTCTCTCTCATGTTTTCACTATGATATTGTTTGCACTATATAGGAGAACACACGTCTGTTCTTCCGTACACTGTATATATGACCGATTGCGGTCTCGAGTATTATGTACATTACTGTTTATGTTTAGGAGGACACCCCCCCTCATTTACATGTGTAATTAGGGGGCTGATATATTTGCTATGTTACACAGTTTAACCTGCTTGAGAAAGGCTCTATTGTCGAGCCGAAACGTTGCCTGTACAGATGTGTGAATAAACTTGTGATATTTTTCACCTACAAGTTAGAGTGCCACTTCTACATATACACACACATATACACACATATATACATACATACATACTAATAATACTAATATACATACATACATACTAATAATACTAATATACATACATACATACTAATAATACTAATATACATACATACATACTAATAATACTAATATACATACATACTAATAATACTAATATACATACATACATACATAATAATATACATACATACATACATAATAATATACATACATAATAATATATATATATATATTAATATATATATATTAATATATATATAATAATATATATATATATAATAATATATATATATATATATAATAATATATATATATATATATAATAATATATATATATATATAATAATATATATATATATATAATAATATATATATATATATATATAATAATATATATATATATATATATATATATAATAATAAATATATATATATATATATATATATATATATAATAATATATATATATATATATATATATATATAATAATATATATATATATATATATATATATATATATAATAATATATATATATATATATATATATATATATATATATATAATAATAAATATATATATATAATAATAAATATATATATATATATATATATAATAATAATAAATATATATATAATAATAATAAATATATATATATAATAATAATAAATATATATATATAATAATAACAAATATATATATATATAATAATAAATATATAATATATATATATATAATAATATATATATAATAATATATATAATAATATATATATAATAATATATATATAATAATATATATATATAATTTTTTTTTAGGTGGGGCCGATACAGATACTCTGTGGAGGTTAGGGTCGATAGCCGGTAACTTATACCGGATTATCGGTATAAGTTATCGGCTATTTATCTCCCCCACCCCAGGCGACAATGCTGCAGATGAACTGCAGCAGCTTTTGCGGTGCCAGAGACCACCGTCGCAGCTACCCACTTATCCCCCTACCTGTCCTGGGGTCCTCCTGAGTCCACCGCCACTGTGAGGGCCCCCCCCCCCCCATACCCCCACCCACTCCTGGTTTTATCTGGCCGGTTTTATCTAGTTTCAATTAACCATTGTCTTAGTCCTGGCCAGCAGCCAGTGATGCTCGAAAACTATTCAAATGACCTTGGTAAATAATGAGGTTTTTGTTGGATAACAAGCTTTTTCTATGATAACAAAGAAAGTGTAAAAGGAACCCTGTGATTGGTAATAAAGTTATACACCATTATCCACCGGGTTCCTTAGCCAATAAACTTACACTTATTAGTGCTGGGTGATATGGCCTAAAATTTATATCACAGTATTTTTTTTTATTATCGCGGTATCACGGTATTACCGCCTGTCCCCCCGACCCCGCGAGCAGGGTCCCTGCGCCCACTAGCGGTGTCCAATGTGCCCCCCGCGAGCGCTACCATCACCGCTAGCGGTGTCACAAGAATGCAGAGCGCGGCTCTGTTCCCCGTCCCTGTCAGCTCTCAGGGTACGGAAACAGATTTAAAAGCCTCGTGTGCGGCGAACGTAGTACTGAGCAGGCGCAGCACTACGCAAATAGCGTAGGGCTAACGTAGGCAGCGCTAGGAGCCTAGCGTGAGCCCTACGCCATTTGCGCAGTACTGCGCTGACGGGGAACAGAGCCGCGCTCTGCATTCTTGTGACACCGCTAGTGGGCACAGGGACCCCGCTAGCAGTGAGTGTAGCGCTCACAAGGGGGGGGGCGGCACATTTGATACCGCTAGTGGGCACAGGGACCCCGCTAGCGGTGATGGTAGCGCTCGGGCTCGGCATTCTTGTGACACCGCTAGTGGGCACAGGGACCCCCGCAAGCGGTGATGGTAGCGCTCATGGGGGGGGGAGAACATTTGATACCGCTAGGGGACACTCGCGGGGACACTGGCTGAAAGGCGCAGCGGGGGACACAATAAATGGATTAGCTTCCCAGAGAAGCACACCGGATGAATTGTAGAGCCCAGCGCGGCGCCCTTACTTGTCCCAAAGGGTGGGGGGAGGGGCCAGACCGGTATAGCGGTATGGGCAAAAATCCATACCGGTATACCGCCCAGCACTAACACTTAGAGTGTTGCCATATAAAATGGCTGTAATCTATTTTGGGGTATGATTTTCTTCTCCAGAGCTGTTTTTCTGCTAGTAAGAGAACATCCATCTGTATTGATACATATGAATAAAATCTGTCCGCTAATCAACACGGCTGGAGTAAGCAGGGAGAAAGATCCTAACAAGCACTTTCCTAAAAAGAAGCAAGTTATGCAGCTAATCATTGTATGAACTACGGATCGACCGATTATCGGTTTGGCGGATGACGATTTTGGACATGATCGGTATCGATTGTCGCCACCCCATTGCCTCCCCCATCCTCTGCCCACATACCGCTGCCCCATTGCCTCCCCCCCATCCTCTGTCCACATACCGCCGCCCTATGGCCTCCCCCCATTCTCGGTGTTATAATTACCTGTTCCCAGGGTCCGTGATCCTTGTCGCTCCTGCGCCGATGCTGTGCGCTGCGCAATGACGAGTGACGTCCCCAATGCGACATCACCGTCTGTGCACACAGTGGCAGGGCAGGACGCTTACGGAGCCAGAAGTAACGTGGACCCCTGGGAACAGGTAATCATAACACCGGGTATGGGGGAGGCAATGGGGCGGCGGCGGTATGTGGCCAGATTATGGGGGAGACGATGGAGCAACTGTGGTGGTTAGACTCAGGACAGGCAGGAGGAGAGAAGCGGGCGGCGGTGGTGGTCTCTGGCCCAGCAAAAGCCGCTGTAGTTCACCGATTTAAAGCACCCACTTTAAATCATTGATCTGCAACGGCTTCTGCCCTGCCGGGGGGGGGGGGGGTTGAAATATACCGATATTCCGTTATAAGTTATCGGCTATCGGCCTGAAAGGTGACAGATTATTGGTATTGTCCCTAAAAATTTTTAAAAAATAGATATCGGTCGATCCCTAGTATGAACCCACCTACTACATCACTGCACTCCTTGTTTATTAGAGAAGAACAAATTTTCAGCAGCAATGTATGCACAGAAAGACAGAAGGACACTGAAGGTGGAGCTTGGCAGAAAGCGGTCTGAGAGCTGCCAAAAGAGGTTTTGTAATCATGTAATTTAAAAGAATTCTCATACTATTCCCAGCCTGATAAGAGCATGTTCTCCTGTGTATACAGGATAGCTGCCATAAGCCACAGAAATTTACAGGAGCACTGCTCAAAAAAGTTTTAAAAAAAAGGGAACACTTCTGTGAAATCAGTTTCCCGAGTGGACAAACAATTTCACATGCTGTTGTGCAAATAGGACAACAGGTGGAAATTATAGGCAGTTAGCAAGATATCCCCAATAAAGGAGTGGCTCTTCAGGTGGTGACCACAGTTACTCAGTTACTATGCTTCCTGGCTGATGTTTTGGTCACTTTTGAATGCTAGAGGTGCTTTCACTCTAGTGGTAGCATGAGACTGAGTCTACAACCCACACAAGTAACTCAGGTAGTGCAGCTCATCCAGGATACCACATCAATGAGAGCTGTGGCAAGGTGGTTTGCTGTGTGTCAGCGTAGTGTCCAGGGCCAGAACATCAGGAGACCGTAGGAGGGCAACAACCCAGAAGCAGCCCCACTACCTCTGGCTGTGCAAAGAGGAGCAGAAGGAGCACTCCCAGAGCCCTGCAAAATTACCTCCAGCAGGCCATAAATGCGCATAAGTCCACTCAAACTGTCAGAAACAGACTCCATGAGGATGGTATGAGGGCCTGATGTCCACAGATGTGGGTTGTGCTTACAGCCCAACACTGTGCAGGACATTGGCATTTGCCAGAGAACACCAAGATTGGCAAATTCACCATTGGCGCCTTGTGCTCTTTCACAGGTGTACTCAGTGTGAACCTGCTTTCATGTGACAGACGCAACAGTCTGGAGGCGCCGTGGACAACGTTCTGCTACCGGCAACACCCTCCAGCATGACCGGTTTGACGGTGGGTCAGTAATAATGTGGGGGTGGCATTTCTTTGAGGGGCTGCACAGCCCTCCATGTGCTTGCCAGAGGTAGCCTGTGCCATTAGGTACTGAGATGAGATCCTCAGCCCCCTTGTGACACCATATGCTGGGGCGGTTGGCCCTGGGTTCCTTATAATGCAAGACAATGCTAGACCTCATGTGGCTGGAGTGTGTCAGCAGTTCCTACAAGAGGAAGGTATTGATGCTATGGACGGGCCCGCCCGTTCCCCAGAACTGAATCTGATTGAGCACATCTGGGACATCATGTCTCCCTCCATCCACCAACACCACAGACTGTCCAGGAGTTGGCGGATGCTTTAGTCCAGGTCATCAGGAGCATGCCACACACACTACTGAGCCTCATTTTGACTTGTTTTAAGGACATTATATCAAAGTTGGATCAGCCTGTAGTGTGGTTTTCCACTTTGATTTTGAGTGTGACTCCATATCCAGACCTCTATGGGTTGATCAAAATTATCAATGGAAATCAAATTTATGTGATTTTGTTGTCAGCACATTCAACTATGTAAAGACGAAACCATTTTAAATGATTAGTTCTTTCATTCGGACCTAGGACGTGTTATCGTAGTGTTCCCTTTATTTTTTTGAGCAGTGTATATACTTACCACCAAAATCTAAACTTAAAAAAATATACAATTAACCCCTTAAGGACTGAGCCCTTTTTTGCAATTCTGGCCACTATCCCTTTATGCATTAATAACTTTGGGATGCTTTTACTGATTATTCTGATTCAGAGATTGTTTTTTCGTGACATATTCTATGTTAACAACGTGGTAAATTTTCGTCGTTACTTGCATCCTTTGTGAAAAATCTCCAAATTTCATAACTTGAAACTCTGTAAGGAAAATGGATATTCCAAATAAATTATATATCAAAGGCTTCAAAAGTTCAGCAGCAATTTTCCAATTTTTGACAAAATTTTCAAAATAGGAATTTTTCAAGGACCAGTTCAGTTTTGAAGTGGATTTGAAGGGCCTTCATATTAAAAATACCCCATAAATTACCCCATTAAAAAACTGAACCCCTCAAAGTATTCAAAATGACATTCAGAAAGTGTGTTAACCCTTTAGGTGTTTCATAGGAATAGCAGCAAAATGAAGGAGAAAATTCAAAATCTTCATTCCTGGACGTCCTACGGCAGCACAGAATGGGTTAAGTTCGTCCTCCCGAACTTGTCAGAAGAGGTAATTAGCATAAAAAAATTAACAAATTAGCGTAATTAGCCCAATTAACAGACCCCTCCCTCTAGGTATAAATGGACAAACCCACAAACAGACCATAGAGTTTTTTTCTTCTGAACTCAGAAGGGGTATTAGGGGTTTTTTTTTTCCCTCCTGTATTTATATATACTATTGTTTCTTTTTTTTTACAGGTTTTTGGCCTGGATTATGCGGGTAAGCTGTGAAGCACTCCGCTTTTCTCACTATGTTAAGGTGACTGTGAAGTCCCGTTCGCATGAAGATGTGTACTTTGAGCCTAGCAGGTACTGTGAAGTACTTAGCTTACCATGCGGTGCCTGCCCGGTCTGGTGTGCTCTGGGCTCGGCGTGTTTGCTTCCGAGTCAACACAGCTCCGGTCTCCGGAGCGCTTAGAGGTCCGCGATCCAAGGGGCGTTCCCGCGTGCAGTGAGTCGCGATTCGCGGGAGTCCGGAAATGAGCTGCGCGTCACGGGGGGTGGGCGGGACGCCTGCGTTTCCCGCCATGTGAGGCTTATAAACTTGCTCCTTGTCATCCCTGCTGCCGTAGACACTGTGCTTGGGGCAGCAGGGCTCTGGAGATTAAAAGTAAGTTTTTTTGTTTGCTTCTGGGTATGCATGGTTTACTGTGAAGTTTCCCACACTGCCAATATGTATATATAGTAGTTGATTGGTTAGCATACTGTGGATATGCATCTATTAGGTTACTGTGAAGTACCTTCCTGTTTAATTACTGTCACTACTATCTTGGTTGTTTATGCTGTGGTCTGGTCATACAGTTCAGAATTGCTTTACTATTGACCCCCCTTTTTTTCTACAGATGTCGGACGAGGCACCTAGGGGTAAAAGGTCCAGCAAGGCAAAACACAGGCTATGTGAATCATGTTCCCAGCCTCTAGCAGATGATGCAGAAGGGGATGTGTGCGGCAGATGTTCACTACAGCAACCAGTGGAAGATGATAGGTTTGGAGATGAGGCCTCCTCCTTCTTTGAGTGGTTTAAAAAACGGATATCCACTATACTACCGGGAGAGAGTCCCTCAGCAAAAAGGCGTAAGATACAACACAGAGCTGTCTCTCCTGCAGACTCTGAGGCATCTGAATCAAGGTCCTCTGTAGAGTCACAAGACTCTCCGGAGGATTACTATATCTTTCACAAGGATGACATGCATTCCCTAATAAAATCGGTGAAACACGTATTAGAGACTGATCGTTCCACAGAGGGGAGAATTCCCAGGGAAAGTCTTTATTACTTTCCTGTCTCCAAGGACAGGGTGTTACCCTCTCATCCTGCCATCACCAAGTGGTTCACGGCCAACTGGGAAAAGCCGGAGAAAAGAGTAGATGTTGGATCCCGTTTTAGGGCGGTATACAAGCTGTCATCCGAGGCTACCTCCTCATGGTTCAATCCTCCTAAGGTGGATTTGCCTGTAGCCAAGCTAGTCAAGAAGTCATACTTTCCTTCCGAGGAATCTTCTGTTCTAGCTAATCCTATGGATAGAAAAGCAGAGACTCTGTCTAAAAAAGCTTTTTGTACTGCTGCAGCAGTATCCAAGGTAGCGATGTCCTCTGTTCCGGTGGCCAGAGCGCTCCGAATATGGATAAGTCAATTATCCAGAGATCTTATGGATGGAGTCCCTAGGGACGACATCATCAGGAAAATTCCTGTCATGAAGTCTGCGGCAGAGTTCCTGTGCGATGCTCCACTGGACACACTGCGTCTATCAGCCCAAAATATGGCTGAATCAAACTCTATAAGGAGAGCGCTTTGGATCAAGCAATGGGGAAAGGGGGACGTAGCAGCCAAGAATAACCTCTGCTCCTTACCTTTTTCCCCAGAATCTCTCTTTGGGCCAAGCCTAAAGAGTATCCTCAAAGACATGAATGATGACAACGATGCCTTCCCAGGAACATCCAAAAGGGATGCATCTAAAGGCCGTCCAAAATGGCGGAGGTCTCCCAAATTCCAAAGGAGGAATTTTCAGCCAGGCCAGTATAATAGGCCTAGGTTTGGTAGGCAGAGGAGAGGCGCAAACTCTAGCTCTGCCTCTAAGAGCAAACCTCCAGAAAAAAGGAAGCCCTTATGACGCCACCTTAACATCCCCCAAGGTTGGAGGAAGGTTAGAAAAATTTTTTCAAGTGTGGGCTCATACGACACAGGACAAGTGGGTTCTTTCAGTGATTCAGAAAGGCTACAAACTCGAGCTTCTTTACTCCCCTCCGGGGAGATTTCTTCTCAACACAAAGCAGGACCAGAATGTGATTTCTCTGGTCAAGAGTTTTCTGGAGAAGAACGCAGTGGAATGGGTACCACATCAGGAGCGGTTCACCGGGATTTATTCAAGGATTTTCGCAGTACCGAAGTCCAGCGGGAAGTGGAGATTAGTTGTGGATCTCACGTACCTGAACAAGTTCATGATCAAGAAACACTTCAAAATGGAAACTATAAGATCAGTACTTCCTTTGGTGAACCAGGGAGACTTCATGGCGACTCTGGATTTGTCAGACGCCTATCTACATGTTCCCATCCATCCGGCATACAGAAAATTTCTCAGATTCACATTAATGGTAGACAACACAACATGGCATCTACAATTCAAGTGTCTTCCCTTCGGGCTGAGCTCAGCACCGAGGGTGTTTACGAAGCTAGTGGTGGTTCTTTCGGCGGCATTACGCCTCCAAGGAATCACGGTGGTGCCGTACCTGGACGACTGGTGGGTGAGAGCTGGGTCCAGCCTAGATTTGTCCCATCACATGAAGGAAATAATTTATTTTCTCCAAAATCATGGCTTCCTAGTCAACCTGGAAAAGTCTCAGTTGATTCCATCACAGCAGATTCTTTTTTTAGGGTTCATAGTAGATTCCCTAGCGATGAAAATCTCCATTTCCCGGGAGAGGGAAACGAAGTTGAGGAATCAGATAAAATTCCTGATAAGATCCAAGAAGGTATCTATTCGTCAAGCAATGAGAGTCCTGGGCAGCCTTACATCAACGATAGATGCGGTCCCCTGGGCAAAGGCCCATATGCGCAGTCTGCAGACAAGGGTTCTCTCATGCTGGAACAGATCAAAGACAGATTTGGAAAGCTGTGTCTCGATTCCTTCAATTCTCCGCAGGGAACTTCGTTGGTGGCTCATGCGGAACAGGTTCTCTCAAGGAAAATCGTTACTACCATCGCAACAAATTGTCATCACGACCGATGCTTCAGCTCGTGGATGGGGAGCCTGCATTGGCAATCGCTGGACCCAAGGCCTTTGGTCCCAGGAAGAAGATTCGCTGTCCTCAAACATGAAGGAGCTGCGAGCAGTGCGTTTAGCACTGCTTCACTTCACCCCTGTTTTGCTTCACCAGGATGTCCTAGTCAGGTCAGACAATCTGCCTACAGTTTTTTATCTGAACAAACAGGGGGGAACCAGGTCTCAATCCCTGATGTCCGAGTGTGCCAGGATCTTCAGATGGGCGGAATGCAGCATCAACAGTCTTGTGGCAGTACACTTACAAGGTATCCTGAATGTCAAGGCGGATCTTCTCAGTCGGAGATCCCTTCATCCAGGCGAATGGGAATTGAGCATGGAGATCTTCAACCAATTAGAAGAGCGGTTCGGTACCCCGGAGATAGATGTATTCGCGACAAGGAGGAATGCCAAGCTGCAGAAGTTCTGCTCTCTCTCTTGTCTGGACCACCCATATCATCTGGACGGTCTGTCATTATCCTGGGAGGGGAGGTTCCTGTATCTGTTTCCTCCTCCTGCTCTAATCCAGAGGACCCTACTGAAGGTCAAAAAGGAGAACCCTCGAGCGATCCTGATCCTCCCTTATTGGCCCAGGAGGGCTTGGTTCTCCCTAGCCATGGAAGTATCTCACAATCGTTTCTGGCATCTGCCCAAGACAAGGGATCTTCTATCCCAGCAGGGGATTTGCCATCAGGAGCTCAACTCCCTGCATCTGACTGCTTGGGAGGTGAATTGAACCTGCTTAGGTCCAAAGGGCTATCTAGTGAGGTCTTATCTACTTTGGACAAATCAAGCAAAACAGGTACAAGAAAGTGTTACTCCAGAGTATGGAGTCTCTTCAAGTCCAAGTGTCCTGGAGATAATCCGTCAATTATTGATATTCTGAACTTTCTTCAGCTCGGACTCAGTAAGGGTCTCAAGCAGTCCACTCTGAAAGTCCAATTTGCCGCTATAAATTTTTTTCTAGCAGGAAGATTTACTGGAAACCCGTTGGTCAAAAGATTCTTCAAAGGGGTAAATAATATTTGCCCGAAAGTCAGCAAGCCTATACCGTCTTGGGATCTTTCCAGAGTCTTGAAGTGCCTCACATCAGACCCTTTTGAACCCATTCAATCCATTGATATAAAGTTTCTCACGTGGAAAACTTGTTTTTTAGTGGCTATCGCTTCAGCACGCAGGGTCAGTGAGATTCAGGCACTCTCTTGCCGTGAGCCATATCTAAGAGATCTTGGGGATGCCTTAGTACTTCGTACTCTTCCCGGGTTTATCCCGAAAGTCCATTCTGTGCATAACCTTCAACAGGAAATTATTCTACCGGCTCTAGCTGAACATCAAGAAATCTCCAAGTTAGATGTCAGACGTACAGTGTTAGAATATATTGCTAGAACAGCATCATTCAGGTGCTCGGAACATTTGTTTGTGCAGTTCGGAGCCAAATCTAAAGGCTCCAAGGCAGCCAAATCCACTATTGCCAACTGGATTAAGAAGACTATCAGTTTTTCCTTCCAAAAGCAAGGCCTGGAGCCTCCAAGGGATCTAAAAGCCCATTCTACCAGGGCAACCTCGGCATCGTGGGCTGAAGCTTCTCATGTATCACTTCAGGAGATCTGTAGAGCGGCTACGTGGGCAACGCCAACCACATTCATTCAACACTACCGTCTGGACGTCTCCAGTAGCTCAGCCCTAGGCAAGGCAGTGTTGGAAGAAGCGTTTAAGAAGTAATGCCCTCCCTTTATTATTTTCTGCTACTTAAATCCCATTCTGTGCTGCCGTAGGACGTCCAGGAATGAATTAAATTTTGCTTACCTGAAAATTTCAATTCCTGGAGTCCGTAGGCAGCACAGGGATCCCACCCTAATTAAATATTGCTTTATAACTACTCTATGGTCTGTTTGTGGGTTTGTCCATTTATACCTAGAGGGAGGGGTCTGTTAATTGGGCTAATTACGCTAATTTGTTAATTTTTTTATGCTAATTACCTCTTCTGACAAGTTCGGGAGGACGAACTTAACCCATTCTGTGCTGCCTACGGACTCCAGGAATTGAAATTTTCAGGTAAGCAAAATTTAATTCATTTTTTACACTCGTGTTCTTGTAGACCCAATTTTTGAAATTTTACAAGGGGTAAAAGGGGAAAAAAACCTTCAAAATTTGTAACCCAATTTCTCTCAAGTAAGGAAGTACTTCATAGGTGGATGTCAAATGCTCTGTGGGTGCACTACAAGGCTCAGAAGGGAAGGAGAGACAATGGGATTTTGGAGAGTAAGTTTTTCTGAAATGGTTTTTGGAGGGGCAGGTCACATTTAGGAAGCCCCTATGGTGCCAGAACAGCAAAAAAAATCCCCAAGTTGGCTTATTTTGGAAACTATACCCCTCAAGGAACATAACAAGGGGTCAGTGAGCCTTAACACCTCACGCGTTTGCCGACTTTTCGTTAAAGTCGGATGTGTAAATACATTTTTAATATTTTTTCACTAAAATGCTGGTTTTCCACCCAAATGTTACATTTTTGCAAGGGGTTATAGGAGAAAGTGCCACCCAAAATTTGTAACCCCATCTCTTCTGAGTATGGAAATACCCTATGTGTGGATGTCAAGTGCACTGTTTGTGCACTACAATGGTCAGAAGAGAAGTAGTCACATTTAGATTTTGGAAAGCAAATTTTGCTGAAATGGTTTTTGGGGGGGCATGTCGCATTTAGGAAGCCCCTATGGTGCCAGAACAGCGGGGAAAAAAAAAAAAATCACATGGCATACTATTCTGGAAACTACACCCTTCAAGGAACGTAACAAGGGGTACAATGAGCCTTAACACCACCCCACAGGACAAATTTCCGCTAAAGTTGGACAGGAAAATAAAGAATTTGATTTTTTTCACTAAAATGCTGATGTTACCCCAAATTTTTAATTTTCACAAGGGGTAATTGGAGAAAAAGCCTCCCAAAATGTGTAACCCCATTTCTTCTGAATATGGAAATACCCCATATGTGGATGTAAAGTGCTCTGTGAGCGAACTACAATGCTCAGAAGAGAAGGAGCGACATTGGGCGTTTGGTGAGAGAATTTGGTTGGCATAGAAGTCGGGGGCCATGTGCGTTTACAAAGCCCCCCGTGGTGCCAGAACAGTGCACCCCCCACATGTGACCCCCATTTTGGAAACTACATCCCTCACAGAAAGTAATAAGGGGTGCAGTGAGTATTTACACCCCACTGGCATTTGACAGATCTTTGGAACAGTGGGCTGTGCAAATGAAAAATGTAATTTCCTTTTTTCTGTTCCAAAAATCTGTCAGACACCTGTGGGGTGTAAATGCTCACTGTACCCCTTATTACATTACATGAGGGGTGTAGTTTCCAAAATGGGGTCACATGTGGCGGGATGGGTCCACTGTTCTGGCACTATGGGGGCTTTGTAAACACACATGGCTTTCAATTTCGGACACATTCTCTCTCCAAAATCCCAATGGCATTCCTTCTCTTCTGAGCATTGTAGTTTGCCCGCAGAGCACTTTACATCCACTTATGGGGTACAGTGACCCCCCGACCTACGATGGCCCCGACATATGATTGCCTCCCAGAGGCCATCGCATGTCGATGTCAGCATCGACATACGATGCATTTTTATGTCGAGGCCCTCGCATTAAGTGCTATTCGGCAGCGCAAAATGCTTAAGCTGCTGCCGGATAGCAGCTTAATTTTCCCCGTGTGGTGCGGTATTACTTACCCCTCCACGATGCTCCGGGGTGCCCTCCGGGTCCAGTGCTGGTCTTCCGGTGTCTTCTCGGCCCTCTCCGGTGACGTCAATACGCTGCTGCGCACGTCATCCAATATGAATGGTGTACGCAGCGGCGTAATGACGTTGCTACGCAGGCCCAGTAAGGCCTTGCAGAAGACAGCTGAGGACCGGAGAAGACCAGGAGAGCCCAGCAGAGGCCCGGGGTCACCATCGGGAGCGGCGGGGACACCATCGCGAGCGGCGGGGACAGGTGAGTACAGCTTCTTATACTTTACATTGCACGAATTCCTCAACATACGATGGATTCGACAAACGATGGCTCGTTTGGAACGAATTACTATCGTATGTTGAGGGACCACTGTATTTCTATACTCAGAAGAAATGGGGTTAAAAAAAAATTTTTTGGGGGGGGGCTTTCCTATTCTCCCTTGTGAAAATGAAAAATGTAGGGTAACACCAGCATTTTAGTGGAAAAAAAAAAATTTCTCTTAATTCTCAAATCCAACTTTAACAAAAATTTGTCAAACACCTGTGGGGTGTTAAGGCTCACTATACCCCTTGTTACATTCCGTGAGGGGTTTAGTTTCCAAAATGTGGTCACATCTGGGTATTTATTGTTTTGCGTTTATGTCAGAACCGCTGTAAAATCAGCCACCCCAGTACAAATTACCAATTTAGACATCAAATGTACATAGTGCGCTCTCACTCCTGAGCCTTGTGCGTCCGCAGAACATTTTACGCCCACATATGGGGTATTTTCGCAGTCAGGAGAAATTGCACTACAAATGTGAAAATTAAAAGTATCGGGCAACACCAGAATGTTAGAGTAAAAAATTGTTTTTTTACACTAAAATGCTGGTGTAGACCACAAACTTTACCTTTTCATAATGGGTAAAAGGAGAAAAAGACCCCCAAAATTTTTAACACAATTTCTCCCGAGTATGGAGATACCCCATATGTGGCCCTAAACTGTTTCCTTGAAATACAACAGGGCTCCGAAATGAGAGCGCGCCATGCGCATATGAGGCCTAAATTGGGGATTTGAATCCACCACATAAATACCCCACGGCAGTGTTTACCAAAACAGGCTGTCTCCAGCTGTTGCAAAACTCCCAGCATGCCTGGACAGTCAGTGGCTGTCCGGAAATGCTGGGAGTTTTTCAACAGGGAAGAGAAAGAGAACTGTGTAGGGGTATGTGTATATGTAGTGTTTTACTTTTTATTTTGTGTAGGTGTAGTGTTTTTAGGATATATTCACACAGTTGGGTTTACAGCGAGTTTGAGCTGTGAGTTTAAGCTGTGAGTTTGAGCTGAGGCAGAGAATTTGGCGCATCTCAAACTCAAGGCAGAACTCACCACTGTAAACCTGCCCGTGTGAATGTACCTTGTACATTCACAAAGGGGGAGGGCAAACCTCCAGCTTTTGCAAAACTACAACTCCCAGCATGCACTGACAGACCACACATGCTGGGAGTTGTAGTTCTGCAACAGCTGGAGACACATTGGTTGCGAAACACTGAGCGTTTGTTACTTAACTCAGTGTTTCGCAACCAGTGTGCCTCCAGCTGTTGCAAAACAACAACCCAGCATGTACAGTCTCAGTGCATGCTGGGAGTTATATTTTTACAACAGCTGGAGGCACACTGCTACAACTCCCAGCATGCCCTTTGGTAGTCTGTTATGCAACAGTGAATGCACACTTTCATAGAAAAAATGTGCCTCCAGCTATTGCAAAACTATAACCCCCAGCATGCACAGACTACCAAAGGGCATGCTGGGAGTTCTAGTTGGAACGCAAGCTGTTGCAAAACTACAACTCCCAGCATGCCCTTTGGCTTTGCATGCTGCAAGTTGTTGCTAAGCAACAGTAGGAGGTAAACTGGACTCCCCCTCGTGCTGTATCCTGCCGCAGGGACCGATCCTGCTGCTCCTGTCGCCGCCACCGATCCTGAGGGGACCCCCGCCGATCTCCGCCCAGCAGGTCCGTGATTGGTCGGTCGTTCAGAGCCACCTCACTTCTGCTGGGTATGTGTGAATGGGACTGTCTCGGTCAGCCCCATTCACCCTTTTTTCCGGGTCACCAGAGACCAGATTGACCCGGAATAGCGGAAAATCTTAGGTCTGAATTGACACACGATTTGCCGCGATCACAGACATGGGGGGGGTCTCAGGATCCCCTGGGCGATATGCCAGGATGGCTGCTGATAGATATTAGCAGTCATCCCGTTCTGATCACCGCGTACAGAGACGCAGTGATCCAGAAAAGATGCACCATAAATGTATGGCGCTGTG
This sequence comes from Hyla sarda, assembly GCF_029499605.1. Taxonomy (NCBI): domain Eukaryota; kingdom Metazoa; phylum Chordata; class Amphibia; order Anura; family Hylidae; genus Hyla; species Hyla sarda. Next base: position 353,974,434 of record NC_079192.1, on the reverse strand, counting down.
CGCCAAGTACTTAGAGCCGTACATTTACGGCGCTCGTCCTTAAGGGGTTAAGGACTTTGCGTTTTTGTTTTTTCCTCCTTAACTTTTAAAAATCATAACCCTTTTAATTTTGCACCTAAAAATCCATATGATGGCTTATTTTATGCGCCATTAATTCTACTCTAACGAGTAATTTTACCCAAAAATCTACAATAAAAAAAAAATTATAATAATTAAGGAATTGTGCAACAAAATTTACGAAAAAAATGCCATTTTGTAACTTTTCGGGGCTTCAGTTTCTACTCAGTAAAAATGACACCTCTTTATTTTGTAGGTCCTTATGATTAAAATGATATAGGGTATCATTTTAATCATAAGGACCTACAAAATAAAGAGAAGGTGTATAGGTTTGATTTTGTTTTACTTCTGGAAAAAAAAAAAATCACAACTACATGCACGAAAATTAATACGTTGAAAATGGTCATCTTCTGACCCCTATAACTATTTTTCAGCATACGGGGTGGTATGAGGGCTCATTTTTTGCACGGTGATCTGAATTTTTTAATCAATACCATTTTTGTTTTGAGCAGACGTCATCGCTTTATTAGTTTTTTAACTGTATTAAAAATGACAAAAAATACCCTATTTTGGAGTTTGGAATTTTTTTTTTTACCTGAACGCCATTGACCGTGCGGATTAATTAATGATATGTTTTTATAGTTTGAGCATTTATGCACGCAGCGATACCACATGTTTATTTTTACAACCCCTTAAAGGGGTAGTCCAGTGGTGAAAAACTTATCCCCTATCCTAAGGATAGGGGATAAGTTTGAGATCGCGGGGGGTTCGACCGCTGGGGCCCCCTGCGATCTCTCTGTACGGGGCCCCGGCTCTCCGCCGAGATAGCGGGTGTCGACCCCCGCACGAGGCGGCGGCCGACACGCCCCCTCAATACATCTCTATGGCAGAGCCGGAGATTGCCGAAGGCAGCGCTCCGGCTCTGCCATAGAGTTGTATTGAGGGGGCGTGTCGGCCGCCGCCTCGTGCGGAGGTCGACACGCCCCCTTCCAGCGGGCTGTCGGGGCTCCGTACAGGAGATTGCAGGGGGCCCCAGCGGTCGGACCCCCCGCGATCTGCAACTTATCCCCTATCCTTAGGATAGGGGATAAGTTGCTCACCACTGAATCACCACTGGACTACTCCTTTAAGGACCCAGCCAATTTTTACTATAGGACCCGGCCATTTTTTGCACATCTGGCCACTTTCACTTTAAGCATTAATAGCTCTGGGATGCTTTTACCTTTCATTCTGATTTCAGAGATTGTTTTTCCGTGACATATTCTACTTTATGTTAGTGGTAAAATGTTGTCGATACTTACATAGTTTCTTGGTGAAAAATTCCAAAATTTGATGAAAAAAATTTAAAATTTTGCTTTTTACTTTGAAGCTCTCTGCTTATAAGGAAAATGAATATTCCAAATAAATGATATATTGATTCACATATACAACATGTCTACTTTATGATGGCATCATGAAGTTGACATGTTTTTAATTTTGGAAGACATCTGAGGGCTTCAAAGTATAGCATCAATTTCCCAAAATTTTCAAAATCAAAACAGAACTGTTCCCTGAAAAATTTTGAAGTGGATTTGAAGGGCTTTCATATTAGAAATACCCCACAAATGACCCATTATAAAAACTGCACCCCTCAAAGAATTCAAAATGACATTCAAAAGGTTTATTAACCCTTTAGGTGTTTCACAGGAATAGCAGCAAATTGATGGAGAAAATTCAAAATCTTCATTTTTTACACTCATATGTTTTTAGACCCCCCCCCCCCCGTGGTGCCAGAGCAGTGGACCCCCCCCCCCCACACATGTCACCCCATTTTGGAAACTACACCCCTCACAGAATTTAATAAGGGGTGCAGTGAGTATTTACACCCCACTGGCGTTTGACAGATCTTTGGAACAGTGGGCTGTGCAAATGAAAAATTACATTTTTCATTTTCACGGACCACTGTTCCAATAATCTGTCAGACACCTGTGGGGCGTAAATGCTCACTGTACCCCTTATTACATTACGTGAGGGGTGTAGTTTCCAAAATGGGGTCACGGGGGGGGGGGGGGGGGGGTATTGTTCTGGCTCTATGGGGGCTTTGTAAACACACGTGGCCTTCAATTCTGGACAAATTTTCTCTTCAAAATCCCAATGGTGCTCCTTCTCTTCTGAGCATTGTAGTGTGCCAGCAGAGCACTTTACATCCACATATTGGGTATTTATATACTCAGAAGAAATGGGGTTACACATTTATGGGGGCTTTTTCCTATTTTTCCTTGTGAAAATGAAGAGTTTTGGGTAACACCAGCATTTTAGTGAAATTTTTTTTCTCCCCATTTTCCCATCCAACTTTAATGAAAATTCGTCAAACATCTGTAGGGTGTTAAGGCGCACTATACCCCTTGTTACGTTCCGTGAGGGGGTTGTAGTTTCCAAAATGGGGTCACGTGTGTATTTTTTTTTTGCGTTTATGGCAGAACTGCTGTAAAATCAGCATCCCTGTGCAAATCACCAATTTAGGCTTCAAATGTACATAGTGCGCTCTCACTCCTGAGCCTTGTGTGCCCGCAGAGCATTTTACGCCCACATCTGGGGTATTTCCGTACTCAGGAGAAATTGCGTTACAAATTTTGGGGGTCTTTTTTTCCTTTTAACACTTGTGAAAATAAAAAGTATGGGGGCAACACCAGCATGTCAGTGTAAATTTTTTTTATTTAATTTTTTTACACTAATAGGCTGGTGTAGTCCCCAATTTTCCTTTTCATAAGGGGTAAAAGGAGAAAAAGCCCCCCAAAATTTGTAGTGCAATTTCTCCCGAGTACGGAAATACCCCATATGTGGCACTAAACTGTTTCCTTGAAATACGACAGGGCTCTGAAGTGAGAGCGCCATGCGCATTCGAAGACAAAATTAGGGATTGCACAGGGGGGGGGGGGGGGACATTGGAAATCACTGTCGTAGAATACCCCTAACAGGGTGTCTCCAGCTGTTGCTAAACTCCCAGAATGCCAGGACAGTCAGAGACTGTCCGGAAATGCTGGGAGTTTTGCAACAGCTGGAGGGTCCGTTTTGGAAACACTGCTGTACAATACGTTCTTCATTTTTATTGGGGGGGGGGGGGGGGGGAGACAGTGTAAGGGGGTGTTTATGTAGGGTTTTACCCTTTATTATGCGGTAGTGTAGTGTTTTTAGGGTACATTCACACTGGCGGAGGTTTACAGTGAGCTTCCCGCTAGAAATTTGCGCTGCGGCAAAAAATTTGCTGCAGATCATACTTTAAGCAGGAAACTTACTGTAAACCCGCCCGTATGAATGTACCCTGTACGTTCACATGGGGGGGGGGGGGCAAACCTCCAGCTGTTTCAAAACTACAACTCCCGGCATGTACTGACAGACGGTGCACGCTGGGAGTTGTAGTTTTGCAACAGCTGGAGGCACACTGGTTGGAAAACCTTAAGTTAGGTTCTGTTACCTAACTCAGTATTTTCCAACCAGTGTTCCTATAGCTGTTGCAAAACAAACTCCCAGCATGTACTAATCACTAAAGGGCATGCTAGGAGATTTAGTTATGCAACAGCTAGAAGAACGCAACTACAACTCCCAGCATGCCGAGACAAATGTTTCGGCATGCTGGGATTTGCAGTTTTGCAACATCTGGAGGGCCAAAGTTAGAGACCACTGCACTGTGATCTCCAAACTGTGGACCTCCAGATGTTGCAAAACTACAAATCCCAGTATGCACAGACCGCAAACTGCTGTGTGGGCATGCTAGGAGTTGTAGTTTTGCAACATCTGGAGGGCTACAGTCTCCGAGTGTAGCCCTCTAGATGTTGCTAGGCAACTTATCGGCTTCAGTCGGAACCAGGGAGCCGTCCTCTTCTGCCGCACGACATCGACGCCCGCGCCGATCACCGCAGCCGATCCTGTCCCGCAGCCTCCACCAACGGTTAAGTGGATCTTCAGCGTTCGGTCCCCTTCGGTTCTCCGTTCTGCCCCGCCTATTGAGGGTGGGCAAAACGGGGAAAACGAAAGTAAACCCCCACCCGCCCCCGATATGCTATTGGTGGTCGCGTCAGGGGAATCGTGGGTGTCTTAGACAATCGCAATGCCCCTTATATTTGGGGTCACCATAGACCCATATGACCCAGAATCGGCACACATCGCAAGTGTGAATTCACTTGAGATTTGCACCGATCGCTGACATGGGGGGTCTGATAACCCCCCCAGTGCATTTGCACGCGGTGCCTGCTTATCGATATCAGCAGTCACCCCCGTCTGGTCCCCGCCCAGCCCTTTTGCTGTCATGGCTCGGGAAACCAAATTACTGGTGTATAATTAACTGCTTTCCCGGTCACCATGACAGCACCACCTGAGAAAATATCAGAGATAACCAATACGGGTGGGATGACAGATTGCAAGGCCTTGTGACTAAAAGAAATGGAAGAAGAGCTCCCCACAGTCACCCTGTAGCATAGAAAAAAATAAAAGTATGGAATGAAGACCAGGCGGCTGCCCTGCAGATCTGATCTATAGCTGCACCTCTCCTCAGCCCAAGAGGCTGCTATAGCTCTGGTTAAATGGGCTCTAAGTCCTACAGGGGGAGCAACACCTGACACTGAGTAAGCTAAACTGAGCTTGTCTAATCCATCTGGCCAGAGAATTATTGCTTGTACATGGGTATCAGAGGAGTGTATAGGAATGTACATGAGTGGCAGAGGGGTGTAGAAGTTGACAGGTGTGGAAGTGTGTACATCAGTGGCAGAGGGGTGTAGAGGAGCGTACATTGGCGACGGGGGTGTACATGGGTGACAGAGGGGTGTAGAAGAGTACATGGGTGAAGGGGGGCGTAGGGGGTGACAAGGTGGTAACAGGAGTGAATAGGGGATGGACATGGGTGACAAGGATGTGGTCAGGGGTGGATAATGGAGAGTGGACATGGGTGACAGGGGTGGATAGGGGGGTAGCCAAGGTGGATACGGATGACAGGGAGGTGGCCAAGGATGACAACGGGAATGGGGGATGGACATCGGACGAATGTGGACATGGGACGAATGTGGACATGGATGACAGAGGGGGGGTGGGATCGACCGATTATCGGTTTGGCCGATATTCACGATTTTGGATGTTATCGGTATCAGCAATTACCTTGCCGATATGCTGATAATGCCCCATTTTTTTTCTATGAAAAAGTATGCATTCAGCTGTTGCATAACTACAACTCCCAGCATGCACAGACTATCAAAGGGCATGCTGGGAGTTTTAGCAGTGTGCCTCCAGCTGTTGCAAAACTACAACTCTCAGCATGCCCTTTAACTGTCAACGCATGCTGATTGTTTTGCAACAAATGGAGACACATTGGCTGTGAAACACAGTTAGGTAACAAACTGCTTCACAACCAGCGTGCCTCCAGCTGTTGCAAAAATACAACTCCCAGCATGCACTGAGAGACTGTACATATTAGGAGTTGTAGTTTTGCAACAGCTGGAGGCACACTGATTGGGAAACACTGAGTTAAGTAAACACTCAGTGTTTTGCAACCTATGTGCCTCCAGCTGTTGCAAAACTAAAACTACCAGCATGCACTGACAGACCATACATGCTGGGAGTTGTAGTTATGCAACAGCTGGAGGGTACATTCACACGGGTGGGTTTACAGCAAGTTTTCTGCTGCAAGTTTGAGATATGGCAAATTTTCCGCCGCGGCTCAAACTCCCAATAAACCCAACCGTATGAATGTACCCTAAAAACACTGATAGGGATGACCCTTATGTTTCTAATGACTGAGCAATATATTATTAAAGTGCCATTGCTGCTGGAAAAATATCTGTTCCCTTACCCTTTAACCCAGATACATCAGAATGTTAAATACAAAACAGTTAATCTTATCGCTTTGCCTGTAACTAAGACTAGAGCCTTGAGATGGAGACTATGGATACAAGATGTCTAAACATTGGACTTTGTGGAAAGATGCTGAAATCTTAAGCTAAGAGCACTTGCAAGATAATGACTTATGCTACGCCACGCTTAAATGACCAATCAGCATATAGAACAATGCATAATTTTACCTTTCGCCCTCCCCTTTTTCTCAGTTTGTAAAAACCAAATTGACTTCCTGTAATAAACAGAACTCCCTGGGGTGCCGAGGAGGGAACCCATACCAACCTGGCCTGGTGTGAATTTTCTTACGTCGGAAATTAGTATAGCGGTAGTCACTCACCGATTAAGGCCGCACATTAACTAATCCTTAAAACTACACCTACACAAAATAAAAAGTTAAACACTACATATACACATACCCCTACACCACCCCCCCCCCCACCCCAAATAAATTTCTTTTTTATAAAAAACAGAGCCTCCAGCTGTTGAAAAACAACAACTCCCAGTATTGCCGTACAGCCACTGAGTGTCCAGGCATGCTGGGAGTTTTGCAACAGCCGAAACCCTGTTTGGAAAACACTGCCGTGGGGCATTTTTGTGGCGGATCCAAATCCCCAATTTTGGCCTCAAATGCGCATGATGCTCTCTCACTTCAGAGCCCTATCGTATTTCAAGGAAACCGTTAGCCACATATGGTGTATCTCCGTACTAGGGAGAAATTGTTACAAATTTTGGGGGTCTTTTTCTCCTTTTACCCCTTATGAAAAGGTAAAGTTGGGGTCTACATCAGTATGTTAGTGTAAAAAAATTTTTTTACACCATCATGCTGGTGTTGCCCCATACTTAAATTTTCACAAGCGGTAAAAAAATTTTTTTAAATTGGTAACGTAATTTCTCCTGAATACTGAAATACCCCATATGTGGGCGTAAAATGCTCTGTGGGCACACAAGGCTCAGGAGTGAGAGCGCACTATGTACATTTGAGGTCTAAATTGGTGATTTGCACAGGGGTGGCTGATTTTACAGCGGTTCTGACAAACGCAAAATACCCAGATGTGTCCCCATTTTGGAAACTACACCCCTCACGGAATGTAACAAGGGGTATAGTGAGCCTTAACACCCCACAGGTGTTGGATAAATTTTCAATAAAGCTGGATGTGAAAATGAAAAAAAAAAAAAATAATGTTCACTAAAATGCTGGTGTTACCCTACATTTTTCTTTTTCACAAGGGAGAATAGGAAAAAAGCCCCCCAAAATTTGTAGCCCCATTTCTTCTGAGTAACTACATACCCCATATGTGGATGTAAAGTGCTCTGCTGGCAAACTACAATGCTCAGAAGAGAAGGAAAACCATTCGGATTTTGGAGAGAGAATGTGTCTTATTACATTATGTGAGGGGTGTAGTTTCCAAAATGGGGTCACGTGGGGGGGGGGGGGTCCACTGTTCTGGCATTTTGGGTGGCATTTTCTCCTATAACCCCTTGCAAAAAATGTAAAATTTGGGAGAAAACCAGAATTTTAGTGAAAAAAAAATTATTCATTTACACATCCGACTTTAACGAAAAGTCGTCAAACACCTGTGGGCGTTAAGGCTCACTGGACCCCTTGTTACGTTCCTTGAGGGGTGTAGTTTCCAAAATAGTATGCCAAGTAGGAGTTTTTTTTTTTGCTGTTCTGGCACCATATGGGCTTCCTAAATGTGACATGCCCCCCAAAAACCATTTCAGAAAAACTTACTCTCCAAAATCCCATTGTCACTCCTTCCCTTCTGAGCCCTCTACTGCGCCCGCCGAACACTTTACATCCACATATGAGGCATTTCTTTATGAGAGAAATTGGGTTACAAATTTGGGGGGGGCTTTTTCTCCTTTTACCCCTTGTAAAATTTGAAAAACTGGGTCTACAAATACATGCGAGTGTAAAAAATCAAGATTTTGAATTTTCTCCTTCATTTTGCTGCTACTCCTGTGAAAGGGTTAACACTTACTGAATGTCATTTTGGATACTTTGGTGGGTGCAGTTTTTATAATGGGGTCATTCATGGGGTATTTCTAACCAGAAGACCCCTCAAATCCACTTCAAATCTGAACTGGTCCCTGAATAATTCTGATTTTGAAAATTTTGTGAAAAATTGGAAAATTGCTGCTGAACTTTGAAGCCCTCTGAGGTCTTCCAAAAGTAAAAACATGGCAACTGTATCATGCAAATAAAGTAGACCTTGTATTTGTGAATCAATATATAATTTATTTGGAATATCCATTTTCCTTACAAGCAGAGAGTTTCAAAGTTAGAAAAATGCAACATTTTCAAAATTTTCATGACATTTTTGGATTTTTCACCAAGAAAGGATGCAAGTAACAACGAAAATTTACCACTGTGTTACCACCGTGTTAAAGTAGAATATGTCACGAAAAAAAAAAAATCTCTGAATCAGAACAATCGGCAAAGAATCCCATTTATTAATGCATAAAGCGATAGTGGTCAGAATTGCAAAAAAAGGGCTTAAGTCATTAAGGTGAAAAAGGGCTTAGTCATTAACCCCTTCCCGCAGAATGTCATATATAAACGCAGGGTTGTGCAGTGCATTCGCGCATCCCGACATTTATAAATGACATTCAGTTAACCCGGCGATGCGCAGCATCGCACGGGTTAACTGGCAGAAGTCCCGCTGTTTCCAGCAGGGGACAACTTCTGCTTCACCCCCCAGGACCATCCATTGATGGTCCTGGTCAGCGATCACTGTGATTGGTCCCTGTGGACCAATCACAGTGATCTGGGGTGAAAGTTCAGATCCCCCGCACTGCCCGCCCCTTGAAGTCGGGCAGAACGGGGGACGATGGCTGCGGGGGCTCGCGGCATAGGGGGGGGGGGGGGGGTTGGGAACAGGAGGGGACCAGCGGCCTTACCCGAACCAGCGGCGGGACCGAGGAGCAGCGCGGGATCGGCCACGTGGACGGGCAGCGACGGGACCGGCAGGTGAGTATATGGTCCTCAGAAGCAGCAGTGAAGATCTTCACTGCTGCTTCTAGGAGTCTGAAAACTACAACTCCCAGCATGCCTAGACAGCCTTTGGCTGTCTGGGCATACTGGGAGTTGTAGTTTTGCAACATCTGGAGGGCCCCAGTTTGGAGACCATTGTATAATGGTCTCCAATCTGTGCTCTTCCAGCTGTTGCCAAACTACAACTCCCAGCATGCACTGACTGTCCAGGCATGCTGGGAGTTTTAGTTCAGCAACATCTGGCCCTTCAGCGTCTGGGCATGCTGGGAGTTGTAGTTTTGCAACAACTGGAGACACACTGGTTGGGAAACATTGTCTGTTTCTAACTCAGTGTTTCCTAACCTGTGTGCCTCCAGCTGTTGCAAAACTATAACTCCCAGCATGCACTAACAGACCATGCATGCTGGGAGTTGTGGTTTTGCAACAGCTGGTGCACCCCCCCCCCCCCCCTGTGAATGTACAGGGTACATTCACATGGGCGAGGCTTTTACAGTGGGTTTCTTGCTGCAAGTTTGAGATGCAGCAAATTTTGCGCTGGGAAACTCGCTGTAATCCCCCGCCCATGTGACTGTACCCTAAAAACACTACACTACCACAAAAGAAAATAAAAAGTTAAAAACACTACATATACACATACCCCTACACAGCCCCCCTCCCCCAATAAGAACGTCCGGTACACCACTGTTTCCAAAGCAGAGCCTCCAGCTGTTGAAAAACAACAATTCCCAGTATTGCCGGACAGCCGTTGACTGTCCACGCATGCTGGGAGTTTTGCAACAGCTGGAGGCACCCTGTTTGGGAATCACTGGCGTAGAATACCCCTATGTCCACCCCTATGCAAATCCCTAATTTAGGCCTCAAATGCGCATGGCACTCTCACTTTGGAGCCCTGTCGTATTTCAAGGCAACAGTTTAGGGTCACATATGGGATATCGCCGTACTCGGGAGAAATTGCACTACTAATTTTGGGGGGTATTTTCTTCTTTAACCCTTCATGAAAAGGAAATGTTGGGGTCTACACCAGAATGTTAGTGTAAAATTTTTTTATTTTTTACACTAACATGCTGATGTTGCCCTATACTTTTCATTTTCACAAGAGGTAAAAGGGAAAAAAGCCCCCCAAAATTTGTAACGCAATTTCTCCCGACTAGGGAGATACTCCATATGTGGGCGCAAAGTGCTCTGGGGGCGCACAACAAGGCCCAGAAGGGAGAGCGCACCATGTACATTTGAGGTGATTTGCACAGGGGTGGCTGATTGTCACAGCGGTTTTGACAAACGCAAAAAAAACAAAACCCCACATGTGACCCCATTTCGGAAACGACACCCCTCACGGAATGTTATGAGGGGTGCAGTGAGAATTTACCCCCCACAGGTGTCTGACTGATCTTTGGAACAGTGGTCCGTGAAAATTAAAACTTGTACAGCCCACTGTTCCAAAGATCTGTCAGACACCAGTGGGGGGCAAATGCTCACTGTACCCCTTCTTACGTTCCTCAAGGGGTCTAGTTTCCAAAATGGTATGCCATGTGTTTTTTTTGTTGCTGTTCTGGCACCTTAGGGGCTTCCTAAATGCGACATACTCCCCGAGCAAACATACTTCTGAGCATTGTAGTTCGCCCATAGTTCACTTCAGGTCAACTTATGGGGTACCTCCATACTCAGAAGAGAAGGGGTTACAAATATTGGGGGGTATTTCCTGCTATTAACCCTTGAAAAAATGTGAAATTTGGGGGGGAAACACATTTTAGTGAAAAAAAAAAAAAAAACATATGCAAAAGTCGTGAAACCCCTGTGGGGTATTAAGGCTCAATTTATTCATTGTTATGTTCCTCAAGGGGTCTAGTTTCCAAAATGGTATGCCATGTGAGGGTTTTTTGCTGTTCTGGCACCATAGGGGCTTCCTAAATGCAACATGCCCCCCAAAAACCATTTCAGAAAAACGTACTCTCCAAAATCCCCTTGTCGCTCCTTCCCTTCTGAGACCTCTACTGCGCCCGCCGAACACTTTACATAGACATATGAGGTATGTGCTTACTCCAGAGAAATTGGGCTACAAATATAAGTATACATTTTCTCCTTTTACCCCTTGTAAAAATTCAAAAATTGGGTCTACAAGAACATGAGAGTGAAGGAGAAAATTCACAATCTTCATTTTTTACACTTTGCTTCTATTCCTGTGAAACACCTAAAGGGTTAATACACTTACTGAATGTCATTTTGAAAACTTTGGGGGTGCAGTTTTTATAATGGGGTCTTTTGTGGGGTATTTCTAATATGAAGACCCTTCAAATCCACTTCAAACCTGAACTGGGCCCTGAAAAATAGTGAGTGAAAATTTTGTGAAAAATTGGAAAATTGCTGCTGAACTTTGAAGCCCTCTGGTGTCTTCCAAAAGTAAAAACTCATCACTTTTATGATGCAAACATAAAGTAGACATATTGTATATGTGAATAAAAAAAATTTTTATTTGTAATATACATTTTCCTTACAAGCAGAGAGCTTCAAAGTTAGAAAAATGCAAAATTTTCAAATTTTTCATCAAATTTTAGGATTTTTCACAAGGAAAGGATGCAAGTTACCACAAAAATTTACCACCATGTTAAAGTAGAATATGTCCCGAAAAAACAATCTCGGAATCAGAATGATAACTAAAAGCATTCCAGAGTTATTAATGTTTAAAGTGACAGTGGTCAGATGTGCAAAAAACGCTCTGGTCCTTAAGGCCAAAATAGGCTTGGTCCTGAAGGGGTTAAGGGGTTAAAAAGTACAGCTCATCCCGCAAAAAAATAAGCCCTTGCTCAATGGCGTTGGATGAAAAATAAAAAATAAAGTTACAGCGTTCTAAAGTTATTACCATTTAAAGACATACATGTCAAATAAAACAAAAACAAAAAAATAAAAGCCTGGTCATAACCCCTTAACCCCTTAAGGACCCAGCAAATTTTCACTGTAGGACCCGGCCATTTTTTGCACATCTGACCACTTTCACTTTAAGCATTAACCCCTTAAGGACTGAGCCCTTTTTCACCTTAAGGACTCAGCCATTTTTTGCAATTCTGACCACTGTCACTTTAAACATTAATAACTCTGGAATGCCTTTAGTTATCAATCTGATTCAGAGATTGTTTTTTCGTGACATATTCTACTTTAAATATACAAAGAAAGGAGGAATGGCACTCATTGCTTACTGTAATTTCTTATCTTTTATTCTTCATAAAGTGCAGGTGCTTTAAAAAGGCATTTCACCCAGCCGGGTGTGGACGCCAGTGCGCGTGCTACAGGTAACAATTGTTTCGCTCTGGCTTGAGCTTCAACAGACCTTCCCTTTCCCATGCTCCTTCATTCCTTATAACACGTCATGAAGGATCCACTGGGCGGGGATTACAAGCACAATAGGTTAAAAACAGTGCAAAGTGCAAAAAACACATACAGTTAAAACCAAAAACTAAGTAACTACAAAAATAATCCTAAATCAATCCTGTCATTTAATCCTCCTAACTCTTGTGCACCAGTTTTCAAAATCCACTTTGCTTCGATCTCACGGAGGATTTTTTCATTATCTTTACCTTGAGTACAAATTAACCTTTTAATTCCCATAAATTTCAGAACGCTTGCATCTCCATTGTGTGCCGAATTAATATGTTCTATTAATCTTGGGGAACCTTTTCCTGATTTTATTGACCAGGTATGTTCCCGAAAACGTGTATTTAGTGCACGAATAGTGCTTCCTATATAAAATCTCCCGCAGGTGCAAATTAATGCATACACTGCAAAGGAGGTTTTACAACAAATACATTCGGTAATGTTTTTTGTTTGGCCACCAATGGAGATGCATTTTCCTGGAGGAAATATGCGCACCAATTGCATCGTCCACACCTATGATTCCCGACTACTGCGTTTTTTTCTAACCATGTTTTGTTACTTTCCTTTTCTTTATATTTACTACGTACTAATTCATCTTGTAGATTTTTTGTACGTTTAAAAGTAACTATTGGTTTATTTTTTCTGACATTCCCTATAAGAGGGTCTCTCTCAATCAAATGCCAATTGGAAAAAATAGCACTTTTTATTATTTCTGCTACTGGACTATATTTAAAGGAGAAGCAGAACCTGTCATTTTCGGGATTTTTAATTTTTCGTTTATTAGTTTTTTTATGGAGTAGAGTTTTTCTATTTAATTTTCTAGCTCTAATTAATGCTTCAGTCAACACGGTCTGAGGGTATCCCCTTAACAAAAAGCGCTTAGTTAGGGTCTCGGCTTGTTGCTCAAATGTTTCATCCGAGCTGTTAATCCTCTTTAATCGTAGATATTGGCTGTATGGGATTGCGTTCCTGGTATGGGTTGGGTGATAGCTCTGGTAATGTAAATACGAATTTGACGCTGTTTCCTTTCTATAACCTTCTGTTTCCAGAGTACCATAACTCTACTCCATAAAAAAAAAACTAATAAACGAAAAATTAAAAATCCCGAAAATGACAGGTTCTGCTTCTCCTTTAAATATAGTCCAGTAGCAGAATAAAAAGTGCTATTTTTTCCAATTGGCATTTGATTGAGAGAGACCCTCTTATAGGGAATGTCAGAAAAAATAAACCAATAGTTACTTTTAAACGTACAAAAAAACTAAAAGATGAATTAGTACGTAGTAAATATAAAGAAAAGGAAAGTAACAAAACATGGTTAGAAAAAAACGCAGTAGTCGGGAATCATAGGTGTGGACGATGCAATTGGTGCGCATATTTCCTCCAGGAAAATGCATCTCCATTGGTGGCCAAACAAAAAACATTACCGAATTTATTTGTTGTAAAACCTCCTTTGCAGTGTATGCATTAATTTGCACCTGCGGGAGATTTTATATAGGAAGCACTATTCGTGCACTAAATACACGTTTTCGGGAACATACCTGGTCAATAAAATCAGGAAAAGGTTCCCCAAGATTAATAGAACATATTAATTCGGCACACAATGGAGATGCAAGCGTTCTGAAATTTATGGGAATTAAAAGGCTAATTTGTACTCAAGGTAAAGATAATGAAAAAATCCTCCGTGAGATCGAAGCAAAGTGGATTTTGAAAACTGGTGCACAAGAGTTAGGAGGATTAAATGACAGGATTGATTTAGGATTATTTTTGTAGTTACTTAGTTTTTGGTTTTAACTGTATGTGTTTTTTGCACTTTGCACTGTTTTTAACCTATTGTGCTTGTAATCCCCGCCCAGTGGATCCTTCATGACGTGTTATAAGGAATGAAGGAGCATGGGAAAGGGAAGGTCTGTTGAAGCTCAAGCCAGAGCGAAACAATTGTTACCTGTAGCACGCGCACTGGCGTCCACACCCGGCTGGGTGAAATGCCTTTTTAAAGCACCTGCACTTTATGAAGAATAAAAGATAAGAAATTACAGTAAGCTGTGAGTGCCATTCCTCCTTTCTTTGTATATTTGGATTCTGGATACTCTTCGTTTTCATAAGGAATTGAGCACCACTAACTGTTATGAGACTGACCTGGTTCACATAGGAGTCACGGGAAGCTTGGCAGTGCCGGACAGCTTTTTCTAATCTAAGTTGTGATATTCTACTTTAACATAGTGGTAAAATTTGTTGGTAACTTGCATCCTTTCTTGGTGAAAAATCCCAAAATTTGATGAAAAATTTGAAAATTTTGAATTTTTCTAACTTTGAAGCTCTCTGCTTGTAAGGAAAATGGATATTCCAAATATTTTTTTTTTACATATACAATATGTCTACTTTATGTTTGCATCATAAAATTGACGTGTTTTTACTTTTGGAATACATCAGCGGGCTTCAAAGTTCAGCAGCAATTTTCCAATTTTTCACAAAATTTTGAAACTCGCTTTTTTCAGGGACCAGTTCAGGTTTGAAGTGGATTTGAAGGGTCTTCATATTAGAAATACCCCACAAATGACCCCATTATAAAAACTGCACCCTCCAAAGTATTCAAAATGACATTCAGTCAGCGTTTTAACCCTTTAGGTGTTTCACAGGAATAGCAGCAAAGTGAAGGAGAAAATTCACAATCTTCATTTTTTACACGTTTCGCATGTTTTTGTAGACCCAATTTTTGAATTTTTGCAAGGGGTAAAAAGGAGAAATTTTTTACTTTTATTTGAAACCCAATTTTTTTCGAGTAAGGACATACCTCATATGTCTATGTTAATTGTTCGGCGGGCGCAGTAGAGGGCTCAGAAGGGAAGGAGCGACAAATGGTTTTTGGGGGGCATGTCACATTTAGGAAGCCCCTATGGTGCCAGAACAGCAAAAAAAACCACATGGCATACCATTTTGGAAACTAGACCCCTCGGGGAACATAACAAGGGGTAAAGTGAACCTTAATACCCTACAGGTGATTCACGACTTTTGAATACGTAAAAAAAAAAAAAAAATATTTCCCTAAAATGCTTGGTTTCCCAAAAGTTTTACATTTTTATAAAGGGTAATAGCAGAAAATACCCCCCAAAATTTGAAGCCCAATTTATCCAGATTCAGAAAACACCCCATATGGGGGTGAAAAGTGCTCTGCTGGCGCACTACAGGTCTCAGAAGAGAAGGGGGTCACATTTGGCTTTTTTGAAGGAAATTTTGCTCTGGGGGCATGCCGCATTTAGGAAGCCCCTATGGTGCCAGGATAGCAAAAAAAAAAAAAAAAAACCACATGGCATACCATTTTGGAAACTAGACCCCTTGGGGAACGTAACAAGGGGTAAAGTGAACCTTAATACCCCACAGGGGTTTCACAACTTTTGCATATGTAGTAAAAAAAAAAAAAAAAAAAAAAAAAAAAAAAAAATTTTTTTTTAAAAAATTACCTAAAATGCTTGGTTTCCCCAAAAATTTACATTTTTACAAAGGATTAAAGCAGAAAATACCCCCCAAAATTTGAAGCCCAATTTCTCCCAATTCAGAAAACACCCCATATGGGGGTGAAAAGTGCTCTGCTGGCGCACTACAGGTCTCAGAAGAGAAGGAGTCACATTTGGCTTTTTGAAAACAAATTTTGCTCTGGGGGCATGCCGCATTTAGGAAGCCCCCATGGTGCCAGAACAGCAAAAAAAAAAAACACATGGCATACCATTTTGGAAACTAGACCCCTCGGGGAACGTAACAAGGGGTTAAGTGAACCTTAATACCCCACAGGTGTTTCATGACTTTTGCATATGTAAAAAATAATTATGTTTTTTTTACCTAAAATGCCTCTTTTCTCAAAAATTTAACATTTTTAAAAAAGGGTAAAAGCAGAAAATACCCCCCAAAATTTGTAACACAATTTCTCCCGAGTACGGCGATACCCCATATGTGGCCCTAAACTGTTGCCTTGAAATACGACAGGGCTCCAAAGTGAGAGCGCCATGCGCATTTGAGGCCTAAATTAGGGATTTGCATAGGGGTGGACATTGGGAATCACTGGCATAGAATACCCCTAACAGGGTGCCTCCAGCTGTTGCAAAACTCCCAGCATGCCTAGACAGTCCGTGGCTATCTGGCAATACTGGGAGTAGTTGTCTTGCAACAGCTGGAGGCTCCGTTTTGGAAAAAGTGGCGTACCAGACGTTTTTCATTTTTATTGGGGAGGGGGGCTGTGTAGGGGTATGTGTATATGTAGTGTTTTTTACTTTTTATTTTATTGTGTGTTAGTGTAGTGTAGTGTTTTTAGGGTACAGTCGCACGGGCGGGGGTTCACAGTAGTTTCTCGCTGGCAGTTTGAGCTGCGGCAGAAAATTTGCTGCAGCGCAAACTTGCAGCCGGATACTTACTGTAATCCTCCGCCCATGTGAGTGTACCCTGTACGTTCACATTGGGGGGAGAAACATCCAGCTGTTGCAAAACTACAACTCCCAGCATGTACGGTTTATCAGTGCATGCTGGGAGTTGTAGTTTTACAACAGCTGGAGGCACACTGGTTGTGAAACACCGAGTTTGGTAACAAACTCAGTGTTTTGCAACCAGTGTGCCTTCAGCTGTTGCAAAAGCTACAACCCCCAGCATGTACGGACAGCGGAAGGGCATGCTGGGTCTTATAGTTATGCAAAAGCTGGAGGCATACAACTTTGGCTGGGGATGCTGGGGACTGTAGTTATGCAACAGCTGGAGACACACTGGTTTGCTACATAACTCAGTGTGCCTTCAGCTGTTGCAAAACTACAACTCCCAGCAGTCACCGACAGCCAACGGGCATGCTGGGAGTTGTTGTTATGCAACCAGCAGATGCACTACTACAACTCCCAGCATGCACTTTAGCTGTTTGTGCAAGCTGGGAGTTGTAGTTACACAACAGCTGAAGGTACACTTTTCCATAGAAAAAATGTGCCTCCAGCTGTTGCACAACTACAAGTCCCAGCATGCCCACAAGGGCATGCTGGGAGTTGTGGTGGTCTGCCTCCTGCTGTTGCAAAAAGGGCATGCTGGGAGCTGTAGTTATGCATGCTGGAAGCTGTTGCTAAGCAACAGCAGGAGGCTGTCCCTCACCTCCAACGATCCAGCCGCATGAGGTCAGTCCCTCTTTGTCGCCGCGGCCGTCGCTCCTGGGGCCCCGATCCCAACATTGACGCCGGGGATCGGGGTCCCCAGCACCTGGGGTGCACGTCCCGCACCCGCTCACGTCCTCCGGAAGAGGGGCGGAGCGGGTTGCGGGAGTGACACCCGCAGCAGGCGCCCTGAATGGTCGGCCGGGAAACCGGCCGACGAATCAGGGCGATCGTGATGTGGCACCAGTGCCACCTCACCCCTGCAGGCTCTGGCTGTTCGGGGCCGTCAGAGACGGCCCCGAACAGCCTGTAATTCCGGGTCACTGGAGACCCGATTGACCCGGAATCTGCCGCAGATCGCTGGACTGAATTGTCCAGCGATCTGCGGCCATCGCCGACATGGGGGGGCATAATGACCCCCCTGGGCGATATGCCCCGATGCCTGCTGAACAATTTCAGCAGGCATCGGGCACCGGCTCCCCTCCAGCTAGCGGCGGGGGGCCGGGATTTGACAGGACATACTCAAACGTCCTGGGTCCTTAAGGGGTTAATAACTCTGGGATGCTTTTACCTTTCATTCTGATTCGAGTGTTTTTTCGTGACAAATACTACTTTATGTTAGTGGTAAAATTTTGTCGATACTTGCATCATTTCTTGGTGAAAAATTCAAAAGTTTTATGAAAAAAATTGAAAATGTAGCATTTTTTTACTTTGAAGCTCTCTGCTTATAAGGAAAATGAATATTCCAAATAAATTACATATTGATTCACATATACAACAGGTCTACTTTATGATTGCATCATGAAGTTGACATGTTTTTTCTTTTGGAAGACATCAGAGGTAGAGATGAGCGAACTTACAGTAAATTCGATTTGTCACGAACTTCTCGGCTCGGCAGTTGATGACTTATCCTGCATAAATTAGTTCAGCTTTCAGGTGCTCCGGTGGGCTGGAAAAGGTAGATACAGTCCTAGGAAAGAGTCTCCTAGGACTGTATCCACCTTTTCCAGCCCACCGGAGCACCTGAAAGCTGAACTAATTTATGCAGGATAAGTCATCAACTGCCGAGCCGAGAAGTTCGTGACGAATCGAATTTACTGTAAGTTCGCTCATCTCTAATCAGAGGGCTTCAAAGTATAGCAGCAATTTTCCAAATTTTCACAAAATCGAAATTTTTTAGGGACCAGTTCTGTTTTGAAGTTGATTTGAAGGGCCTTCTTATTAGACATACCCAACAAATTACCCCATTATAAAAACTGCACCCCTCAAAGTATTCAAAAGGTTTGTTAACCCTTTAGGTGTTTCACAGGAATAGCAGCAAATTGATGGCGAAAATTCAAAATCTTCATTTTTTTACACTCGCATGTTCTTGTAGACAAGGGGTAAAAGGAGAGAAATCTTCCTAAAATGTGTAACCCAATTTCTCTCGAGTAAGGAAATACCTCATGTGTATGTCAAGTGTTCGGCGGGTGCAGTAGAGGACTCAGAAGGGAAGGAGCGACAGTGGGATTTTGGAGAGTGAGTTTTTCTGAAATGGTTTTTGGGGGGCATGTCGCATTTAGGAAGCCCGATTGTGCCAGAACAGCAAAAAAAAAAAAAAAACACATGGCATACTATTTTGGAAACTACGCCCCTCAAGGAACACAACAAGGGGTACAGTGAGCCTTAACACCTCACAAATTTTCTCTTCAAAATCCCAATGGTGCTCCTTCTCTTCTGATCATTGTAGTGCGCCAGCAGAGCACTTTACATACACATATGGGGTTTGTTCTTACTCAGAAGAAATGGGGTTAAAAATTTTGGGGGGCTTTTTCCTATTTTTCCTTGTGAAAATGAAAAATTTTGGGTAACACCAGCATTTTAGTGAAACAAAAATGTTTTCATCCAACTTTGAAGAATTTTCATTAAACACCTGTGGGGTGTTAAGGCTCACTATACTCCTTGTTATATTCCGTGAGGGTTGTAGTTTACAAAATGGCATCACGTGGGTATTTCTTTTTTTTGCGTTTATGGCAGAACTGCTGTAAAATCAGCTACCCCTGTGCAATTCACAAATTTAGGCTTCAAATGTACATAGTGCGCTCTCTCTCCTGAGCCTTGTTGTGCGCCCGCAGAGCATTTTACGCCCACATCTGGGGTATTTCCGTACTCAAAAGGAAACTTTGTAACGCAATTTCTCCTAACACTTGTGAAAATTAACATACTGGTGTTGCCCCATACTTTTTGTGTGTAAAAAAAAAAAAAAAAAAAAAAAAAAAATTTTTTTACACTAACAAGCTGGTGTAGACCCCAACTTTTCCTTTTCATAAGGGGTAAAAGCCCCCAAAATTTGTAGTGCAATTTCTCCCGAGTACGGAAATACCCCATATGTGGCCCTAAACTGTTTCCTTGAAATACGACAGGGCTCCGAAGTGAGAGAGCGCCATGCGCATTGGAGGACTAAATTAGGGATTGCATAGGGGTGGACATAGGGGTATTCTACGCCAGTGATTCCCAAACAGGGTGCCTCCAGCTGTTGCCAAATTCCCAGCATGCCTGGACAGTCAGTGGCTGTCCGTAAATGCTGGGAGTTGTTTTGCAACAGTTGGAGGCTCCATTTTGGAAACCCTTTCCAAGCAGTGTGCCTCCAGCTGTTGCAAAACTACAACTCCCAGCATGTACTGATTGCCGAAGGGCATGCTGGGAGATTCAGTTATGCAACAGCTAGAGGTACGCAACTACAAATCCCAGCTGTTTGGGCATGCTGGGGATTTGCAGTTTTGCAACATCTGGAGGGCCACAGTGATCTCCAAACTGTGGTCCTCCAACTGTTGCAAAACTTCAAATCCCAGCATGCCCAGACAGCAAACAGCTGTCTGGGCACGCTGGGATTGTAGTTTTGCAACATCTGGAGGGCTACAGTTAGAGACCACTTTATAGTGGTCTCAAACTGTACCCTCCAGATGTTGCTAGGCAACTCACTGGCTTTCGTCGGATCCAGCCGCACAACATCGCCGCCCGCCGATCTCCGTCGTTTCCCCGTTCTGCCCCGCCTATTGTGGGTGGGCAGGACGGGGAAAATGAAAGTAAACCCCCCCCCCCCCCCACCCCTAATCTGCTATTGGTGGTCTCGTCTAGACGACCAATAGCAGGGATAGGAGGGGTGACACCCCTGCCACCTCACTCCTAACCCTTCAGGGGGATCGTGGGCGTCTTAGACAACCGCGATCCCCCTTATATTCCGGGTCACCATAGACCCCTAATGACCCGGAATCGTGCAAAACGCCCCCTGGGCATTTGCACGGGATGCCTGCTGTACGATTTCAGGCATCCCGGTACGATCCACGCCCGGCCATTTTTTGCACATCTGACCACTGTCACTTTAAGGCAGGGGTGTGGAAATTTTAAAAACTACTTGTCCACGGGACTAAAATTGAGCAAAATCGACTTGTCCGGGCCAATTTTCGCATTTACGCTCATTTTTTCCTCCTCACCCTATAATAGCAATGACTACCTACTATAAATTGATACCTTTTTAATTTTTCAATAACATTGTGGTTGAGCTAACACAGCAATATCAGATTTCTATAGTTTACGTCATGTTTTACAAATTTTTTTTAATGGCCATTTTTTACCCCTGTAGCTTTTTTTTTCCCCCCATCGCATTCCAGGCTGTATGAGGGCTAATTTTTTGTGCCATAATCTGTTTTTGTATCGGTACCGTTTTGGTATTGATCTGACTTTTTAATAATCGATTTTTATCTTTTTTTCTGGGGATATTGTAAAAAAAATACCAAACCACAGAAATGCAATTTTTATATTTACCGTACAGGATACATAATGTTATATTTTAATAGGTTGTACATTTACACACAAAGCGAGAAATATGTTTATTTTTATATAGGAAAAGGGGATGATTTGAACTTTTAACATAAAAGGGGTTAATGTGTGTCTTTTAAACTTATTAAAACTTTTTTTTTTTTTTTTTTTTTTTACACTTTATTAGACTTTTAGGAGGAATCATTAGATTCCTCATACAGATGAATAGAGTTCTATTGAACTCCAATTGATCTGTGTGCTCTGCGATCCATTGATAGAGCTTGGCTGGACCAGGCTCTATCAATGACAGAGCCACAGTCACCATGGAACAGAGGTAAGCCCTCCAGCTACCTCTATAGTGGAACGCCCCCCTGCTATTCTGCGGGGAGGCTGAAAACAGCCGGGGGCTGCAGGGTATGGAGCAGGCAGGAGTCCAGAGCCCGCTCCATACAGACTGCTGAGCACGGCATGCTGGCTATTAGCGGCGGTGTGAGGTGGAAACTTGCGCCCAGTGCAGACTTGCGTCCGCTCCTCCCCTCAGCTCTCCGAAGCTAAAGCCGTGAGGAGCGAAGGCAGAGGACGCAGGTCTGCATGGCAGAAAGAAGGCAGAGCAGGGGAGATAGGATGTACACAGCTTCTCACCCCCCCCCCCTCCCCTGCCTTCAGAGGACGCATGTTTCCACAGCCAGGCGCTGCAGAGTATTGAGCTGGCACGAGTCAGGAGCCCGCTCCATACAGACTGCAGAGCGTCGCAGCGCTTGTCAGGTCCGGCCCTGCTTGCCCAAAGCCGGGCTAAGGGCCGGAAAAATTCACCTGCCCGGAACTGCATGTGCCGTGCGTTGGGCGATAGGAATTCTACCTCCCTGTAAGAACTAATAACTCTGGGATGCTTTTACCTTTCATTCTGATTCAGAGATTGTTTTTTTCGTGCCATATTCTACTTTATATTAGTGGTAACATTTTGTCGATACTTGCATCCTTTCTTGGAGAAAAATTCGAAAATTTGATGAAAAAGAATTGAAAATTTCAATTGTTTTTTTTACTTTGAAGCTCTCTGCTTATAAGGAAAATGGATATTCCAAATAAATTATATATTGATTCACATATACAATATGTCTATGTTGGCATCATAAAGTTGACATGTTTTTACTTTTGGAAGACACCAGAGGGCTTCAAAGTTCAGCAGCAATTTTCCAATTTATCACAAAATTCTAAAAATCAAAATTTTTCAGGGACCAGTTCAGTTTTGAAGTGGATTTGAAGGACCCTCATATTAGAAAAACCCCATAAATGACCCAATTATAAAAACTGCACCCCTCAAAGTAATCAAAATGACATTCAAAAGGTTTGTTAACCCTTTAGGTGTTTCACAGGAATAGCAGTAAATTGGAGAAAATTCAAAATCTCTTTTTTTTACACTTGTAGACCCAGGTTTTGAATTTTTACAAGGAGTAAAAGGAAAGAAATCTTCCTAAAATGTGTAACTTAATTTCTCTCGAGTACAGAAGTACCTCATATGTGTGTCAAGTGCCCTGTGGGTGCACTACAGGGCTCAGAAGGGAAGGAGCGACAGCGGGATTTTGGAGAGTGAGTTTTTCAGAAAATTTTTTTGTAGGGCATGTCGCATTTAGAAAGCCCCTATGGTGCCCAAAACTAAAAATGGCATACTATTTTGGAAACTACACCCCTCAAGGCACGTAACAAGGGGTACAGTGAGCCTTAACACCCCACAGGTGTTTGATAAATGTTCATTAAGTGGGATGTGAAAAGGAAAATTTTTTATTTTTTTTTTTACACTAAATAGCTGGGGTAACGCCAAATTTTTCATTTTCACAAGTGGTAAAATGAGAAAATGTCACTGTAAATTTGTAAGTAAATTTTTTGGGAGTTGTCTGGACGGCAGGACGGTGCACATCGGTCTCTGATGTGCGTGAGTGCAGTCAGGGTCTTGAGCTTCTGCATTTCTCCTATGGAGCCAGAACAGTGGGACCCCCCCCCCCCCCCCACTCAAGGGGCATCACATGGGATAAATAACTGGGGTACACTAGATAACTAAAATGGGGTACAGTGGGACATAAAATCATTAAAAAATATATAAAAAAAAAAAAAAAAAAAAAGATTATGTTCCCAGAATGATGACTAAAAAATATGCCCACCCTAAACCCTATGGGCAATTTAGTGGTTTTATGGGGTTAAAACTTGGAATCTACTCTGGACTTGGTACATTGGGGTCAAATTATGGAAAATTAAAATGAAGAGGGAAAATTTAGTACTCCAAGTGTAATGCCCTCTGAAGCAATCCTTAAAAGGGGTACTCCGGCGCTTAGACATCTTATCCCCTATGCAAAAATATGGGATAAGATGCCTGATAGCGGGGGTACTGCCGTTGGGGACTTGCTCTTGCATGCCGCACCCCGTTTATAATCAGTCCCCGCTCCGGGTCTGATTACCGGCGACCACAGGGCCGGCGGCGCGTGAAGTCACGCCTCCGCCCCAGTTTGAGGCCATGCCCCGCCCCCTCAATGAAAGCTTATGGGAGGGGGCGTGACAGCTGTCACACCCCCTCCCATAGGCTTTCATTGAGGGGGCGTGGCATGATGTCACAGGGCGGAGTCCTGATGTCACACGCTGGTGGCCCCATAAGTGACAGAAATCAGACCCGGAGCGAACACGCTCATGGGACTGATTATAAACTGGGTGCGGCGTGCAAGATCATGGGAGTCCCCAGCGGCAGGACCCCCGCGATCAGGCATCTTATCCCCTATCCTTTGGATAGGGGATAAGATGTCTAAGCGCTGGAGTACTCCTTTAATGCAGAGGCCCGGATGATCGGGGCAAGTGTCATATTGAATCCCCTTCTTTTAACGCACTCTGCATCTTTTCTGGGTTCGTCACTTCCAGTGTGGGGGACTTCCTAGTATCCGGGTCACGTGACCCGCATCACCGGAATAGCTGCAAATCGCATGTGTGAATTCACATGCGATTTGCGGCGATCGCCGACATGGGGGGGCGGGGGTCTTATGACCCCCCCCCCTGGGCATTTGCACGGGATTCCTGCTGAATGATTGCAGTCCCAGTCCGCAATCCCAGTCCGATCCCCGTCCGGTGGGGTTAGGGCAAAAAATGGGTCAGTCTTACACCCTGGCTTTCTGGTACTTAAGGACCCAGGACATATCTATACGCCCGTGGGAATTTTGGTCCCTGCCACGGGGGGACCGGAACAGGATGCAGGCATCCCGTGCAAATGCAGAGGGGGGAGAGTTACTGAGTTCAGTCAGCGGGCAGAGCTGCTCGGAGGTGCCAGGGACCCCCTCCCCTCTGTGCGATCAGGACCGCCTCAGGAAAGAAGATCTGCAGGGAAAGAATACACTCCAGGACAAGGTAGGAGTGAGTAAAGAGAAAAAAAAAAATCCCCCCCTGATCCCCGGTCCACCATAAAATTTTCAGAGTGACCCGGGCCCTACTAGGGTGACAGGCAGTACTGGAGCAGGACATCCTATACCAGACGCCGGTTTACAGTATGGCCATGACATGGAAGCGGTTCGAGGCCATTCGGAAATGCCTTCATTATGCAGATAATGAGGCATGTAAACCCCGAGGTGATCCCATCTATGACCGGCTTTACAAAGGGAGGCCGGTCATCGATCACTTTGGGGCCAAACATTTGGAGGCCTATGTACCGCTCAGGGTGCTCTCTGTAGGAGTCTTGTCAGTTTTAAGGGGAGACTCATCTTCCGCCAGTATATTCCCTCGACGAAGCGGGCGCGGTATGGCGTGAAGCTTTATAGACTTTGTCAGAGTACCTCCGGCTACACTTACAAGTTTTGGGTGTATGAGGGATGAGATTCCCCATATAGAACCCCCAGATTGTTCCACCACTCTGGGTGTTAGCGGGAAAATAATTTGGGACCTTGTGTACCCATTTTTGGATAAGGGTTACCATGTGTACGTGTTCAACTTATACCAGCATCCCTCTATTCACATCCCTTGCCACCAGACCCACGTCCGCTTGTGGGACCGTGCGGAAGAATCAGAGAGGCCTCCCTCTAAATTTTATCCAGACACCTATGCCCAAGGGTGAGTCCCGTGCCCTTGCCCATGAAAACCTGTTGCTGGTCAGGTATAAGGATAAGAGGGATGTCCTTATGCTGACCACTATTTATGGCAACGACAGCTCACCTGTCCCTGTGCGTACCACAACAACGGTCCTCAAGCCCGATTGTATTCTGGACTACAATCAGCATATGGGGGAAGTTGATCTTTCTGATCAAATCCTGAATCCATATAACACCATGCGGAAAACACGTGTATGGTACAAGAAAGTTGCGGTCTACTTGGTACAGGTTGCCATGTACAACTCTTTTGTACTGTACCAGAACGCTGGCAGCACAGGGACATCCCTCCAATTCCAAGAAGTCCTAAAAGCCCTGATCTTTGCTAACCGGGAAAGAGCAGGCTGGACTTCTCAAAAAACTGGAAATATAGGTGCCAGGATCGTCCAAGGCCAACACTTTCCAGGTGAGATTCCCCACACTGGAAAAAAGGGACGAACCCAGAAAAAAATGCAGTGCGTCACAGGAGGGGTGGTACGAAAGGATACCACCTTTCAATGTGACACTTGCCAAGATCATCTGGGCATCTGCATTAAAAACTGCTTCAGGGAGTATCATACTTCCAGGCAGTACTAAATTTTCCCTTTTCATTTTAATTTTCCATAATTTGACCCCAATGTACCAAGTCCAGAGTAGATTCCAAAGTTTAACCCCATAAAACCACTAGATTGGCCCCAAAAAAAATTCAGGAAAAAAAAAAAATAAAATAATAATTGTAAGACCTCTGGGGGTATTTATTTTTTATTTTTTTAAATGGGTCATGGGTCACTGAGTCACTATCATCAGGGACTTTTTCTGTTGCCTCAAATGTGCAGCGCTATCTCTCCACCTGAGCGGGGTGCGCATTTGAAGCAACAGGTTAAGGACGGCCACACACATCACATTCCCAGAATGGCGATTCAGAGTATAGGGTTTGGGGTGGGCATATTCTTTAGTTTTGGCTATGCTCTGGGTCATCATTCTGGGAACATAACCTATTTTATTATTTTATGTCCCACTGTAACCCATTTTAGTAACTTACCCCATGTAATGCCCCTTGAGGTCCCACTGCTCTGGCTCTACCGGCAGCGATTTTGAAGCTCAATGCCGTGACTGCACTCCTGTTCTTCTGTGACCGGTCCAGATATTAGATGTATAGATGTAGATACATGCACACTTGCCTGATGAAGTGCCCGCTACGGGCAAGAAACGCATTGCTTATATGTACTTAAAATAAATTATTATATGAACTTGAAGACCGTATGAACTTTTATCTGCTGCTGTCTATGTGCCTGCAAAGATCCACTTTTGCTATTTTGTGCCTATGTTGTTTGGACCGGTGAACCAGGATAGACCGGCGGATCGTAGCTGCTAACAGATTTTTCTTGATCAATATGCTGTATGGTGTTGCGCCCCTAGCGCAACACTTTCTGGTAAGTGACTTTTATTGCACTTATTCAACTGTCAAACACACTAGGGGCGCATGTGCCTTTTTTCCCCCTTTTGTCTTTGCAAAAGCCAAATGTGACTCCTCTTCTGAGCATTGTAGTGCACCCGCAGTGCTCTTGACGTCCACACATGGGTTTACAAATTTTGAGGGGCATTTTCTCCTATTAATCCTTGTAAAAATTTTAAATTTGGGGGATAACTAGCATTTTTGTGAAAAAAAAAAAATTTGATTAACACATCCAACTTTAACATAAAGTCATCAAACACCTGTGAGATGCTATGACTCACTGTACCCCTTTTTTTGCCGTTCTGGCACCATAAGGGCTTCTTAACCCCTTAAGGACCAAGGACGTATGAGTACATCCCTGCGCCCTGGGTCTTAAGGACCAGGGACGTACTCATAAGTCCGTGGGAATTCCGGCCCCTGCCACGCGCCAGGTGGGGACCGGATCGGGTTGACTGCTGATATCAGCAGGCACCCTGAGCAAATGCCCAGGGGGGTCAAATTCACACTTGCGATTTGCAGCTATTCCGGGTCATACGGGTCTATAGTGACCCGGAAAATAAAGGGGATCGCGGATGTCCTAGACGCCCACGATCCCCTTGAAGCAATAGGAGTGAGGCACCCCTCCTATCTCTGCTATTGGTGGTCTAGACGCGACCACCAATATCAGATCGGGGGCGGAGGGGTTTACTTTCGGTTTCCCCGTTCTGCCCACCCACAATAGGCGGGGCAGGACGGGGAAACAGACAGGGACCAGCGCCGAAGATCCACTTACCCATCGGCGACGGCAGCGGGCGACGATCGGCAGAAGAAGAGGACGGCGACGCAGCTCCCTGGATCCGACGGAAGCCAGTGAGTTACTTGGTCTCAGACTGTAGCCTTCCAGATGTTGCAAAACTACAACTCCCAGCATGCCCAGAGAGCTGTTTAGGCATGCTGGGAGTTGCAGTTTTGCAGCAGCTGGAGGTCCACAGTTTGGAGACAACTGTGCAGTGGTCTCTAAACTATAGCTCTCCAGATGTTGCAAAACTGCAACTCCCAGCAAGCCTAAACAGCAAACAGCTGTCTCTGCATGCTTGGAGTTGTAGTTGTGTACCTCCAGCTGTTGCATAACTACATCTCCCAGCATGCCTTTCGACGATCAGTTCATGCTGGAAGTTGAAGTTTTGCAACAGCTGGAGGCACACTGTTTGGAAAATACTGAGTTAGGTAACAGAACCTAACTGAAGGTTTTACAACCAGTGTGCCTCCAGCTGTTGCAAAACTACAACTCCCAGCATGCACCGTCTGTCAGTACATGCTGGGAGTTGTAGTTTTGAAACAGCTGGAGGTTTGCCCCCCATGTGAACGTACAGGGTACATTCACACTGGTTGGTTTACAGCAAGTTTACTACTTCAAGTATGAGCTGCGGCAAATTTTTCGCCGCAGCGCAAACTCCTAGCGGTAAATTCACTGTAAACCGCCGCCAGTGCGAATGTACCCTAAAAACACTACCACATAAAGGGTAAAACACTACATAAACACCCCCTTACACTGTCCCCCCAATAAAAATAAAAACATTGTACGGCAGTGTTTCCAAAACAGAGCCTTGCAAAACAACAACTCAGAGCATTTTCGGACAGCCACTGACTGTCCAGGCATGCTGGGAGTTTAGCAACAGCTGGAGGCACCCTGTTTGCGAATCACTGGCGTAGAATACCCTAATTTAGTCATCAAATGCACATGGCGCTCTCTCACTTCAGAGCCCTGTCGTATTTCAAGGAAACAGTTTAGGGCCACATATGGGGTATCTCCGTACTCTGGAGAAATTGCACTACTAATTTTGGGGGCTTTTTTTTCCCTTTTACCCCTTATGAAAAAGAAAAGTTGGGGTCTACACCAGCCTGTTAGTGTAAAAACTTTTTTTTTTTTACACTAACAAGCTGGTGTTATACTTTACTTTTTATTTTCACGAGAGGTAAAAGGAAAAAAAAAGACCCCCAAAATTTGTAACGCAATTTCTCCTGAGTATGGAAATACCTCATATGTGGGCGTAAAATGCTCTGCGGACGCACAACAAGGCTCAGGAGTGAGAGTGCACTATGTACATTTGAGGCCTAAATTGGCGATTTGCACAGGGGTGGCTGATTTTACAGCGGTTCTGACATAAACCCAAAAAAATAAATACCCACATGGGACCCCATTTTGGAAACGACACCCCTCACGGAACGTAACAAGGGGTATAGTGAGCCTGAACACCCCACAGGTGTTTGACAAATTTTCATTAAAGTTGGATGGGAAAATGAAAAAAAAAAAAAAAAAATTCACTAAAATGCTGGTGTCACCCTAAATTTCTCATTTTCACGAGGGAAAATAGGAAAAAAAAAAGCCCCCCAAAATTTGTAACCCCATTTCTTCTGAGTAAGAGCATACCCCATATGTGGATGTAAAGTGCTCTATGGGTGCACTACAATGCTCAGAAAAGAAGGAGCACCATTGGGATTTTGAAGAGAAAATTTGTCCGGAATTGAAGGCCACTTGTGTTTATAAAGCCCCCATGGTACCAGAACAATGGACCACCCCCACATGTGACCCCATTTTAGAAACTATACCCCTAATGTAATGTAATAAGGGGTACAGTGAGCATTTACGTCCCACAGGTGTCTGACAGATTTTAGGAACAGTGATCCGTGAAAATGAAAAATTGACTTTTCCATTTGCACAGCCCACTGTTCCAAAGATCTGTCAAACGCCAGTGGGGTGTAAATGCTCACTGCACCACTTATTAAATTCTGTGAGGGGAGTAGTTTGCAAAATAGGGTCACATGTGGAGGGGGGGGGTCCACTGTTCTGGCACCACGGGGGGCTTTGTAAATGCACATGGCCCCTGACTACCATTCCAAACGAATTCTCTTTCCAAAAGCTCAATGGTGCTCCTCCTCTTCTGAGCATTGTAGTTCGCCCGTAGTGCACTTCAGGTCAACTTATGGGGTACCTCCATACTCAGAAGAGATGGGGATACAAATTTTGGGGGGTATTTTCTGCTATTAACCCTTGCAAAAATTTGAAATTTGGGGGGGGGGGGGGGGGGGGGGAGGACAACATTTTAGTGAAAAATTTTTTTTTTTTACATATGCAAAAGTCGTTAAACCCCTGTGGGGTATTAAGGCTCACTTCATTCCGTGTTACGTTCCTCAAGGGGTCTAGTTTCCAAAATGGTATGCCATGTGTGTTTTTTTGCTGTTCTGGCACCATAGGGGCTTCCTAAATGCAACATGCCCCCAAAAACCATTTCTGAAAAACGTACTCTCCAAAATCCCCTTGTCGCTCCTTCGCTTCTGAGCCCTCTACTGCGCCCGCCGAACAATTTACATAGACATATGAGGTATGTCCTTACTCGAGAGAAATTGGGCTACAAAGTATACATTGTCTCCTTTTACCCCTTATAAAAATTCAAAAATTGGGCTTACAAGCACATGCGAGTAAAAAATGAAGATTGTGAATTTACTCCACTTTGCTGCTATTCCTGTGAAACACCTAAAGGGTTAAAACACCTACTAAATGTCATTTTGAATTCTTTGGGGGGGGGGGTTGCAGTTTTTATAATGGGGTCATTTGTGGGGTATTTCTAAGATGAAGACCCTTCAAATCCACTACAAACCTGAACTGGTCCCTGAAAAATAGTGAGTTTGAAAATTTTGTGAAAAATTGGAAAATTGCTGAGGAACTTTGAAGCCCTCTGACGTCTTCCAAAAGTAAAAAAAACATGTCAATTTTATGATTCAAACATAAAAGTAGACATATTGGAAATGTGAAAAAAAATAAATAAATATGATTTGGAATATCCATTTTCATTACAAGTAGAGCTTCAAAGTTAGAAAAACGCAAAATTTTCAAATTTTTCATCAAATTTGGGGATTTTTCACCAAGAAATGATGCAAGTTACCACAAAATTTTACCACTATGTTAAAGTGGAATATGTCACGAAAAAACAATCTCAGAATCAGAATGATAACTAAAAGCATTCCAGAGTTATTAATGTTTAAAGTGACAGTGGTCAGATGTGCAAAAAACGCTATGGTCCTAAGGTGTAAAATGGCCTGGTCCTTAAGGGGTTAAATGTGACATGCCGCCTAAAAACCATTTCAGAAAAACTCACTCTCCAAAATCCCATTGTCGCTCCTTCCCTTCTGAGCCCTCTACTGTACTTGACATACACATATGAGGTATTTCCTTACTCGAGATAAATTGGGTTACACATTTTAGGAAGATTTCTCTCCTTTTACCCCTTGTAAAAATTCAAAAACTGGATCTACAAGAACATGCCAGTGTAAAAAAATGAAGATTTTGAATTTTCTCCTATTCCTGTGAAACACCTAAAGGGTTAACACTTTCTGAATGTCATTTTGGATACTTTGGAGGGGTGCAGTTTTTATAATGGGATTACTTCTGGGGAATTTCTAATATTAAGGCCCTTAAAATCAACTTCAAAACTGAACTGGTCCCTTAACCCCTTCCCGCAGAATGTCATATATAAACGCCGGGTTGTGCAGTGCGTTCGCGCATCCCGGCGTTTATAAATGACATGCAGTTAACCCGGCGATGCGCAGCATCGCACGGGTTAACTGGCAGAAGTCCCGCTGTTTCCAGCAGGGGACAACTTCTGCTTCACCCCCAGGACCATCAATTGATGGTCCTGGTCAGCGATCACTGTGATTGGTCCCTGTGGACCAATCACAGTGATCTGGGGTGAAAGTTCAGATCCCCCGCACTGCCCGCCCCTGGAAGTCGGGCAGAACGGGGGACGAAGGCTGCGGGGGCTCGCGGGGACCTGCGGCATTCGGGGGGAACACGTGGGGACCGGCGGACTTACCTGATCCAGCGGCGGGACCGAGGAGCAGCGCGGGACCGGCCACGTGGACGAGCAGCGACGGGTAAGTATGTGGTCCTCAGAGGCAGCAGTGAAGATCTTCACTGCTGCTTCTAGGAGTCTGAAAACTACAACTCCCAGCATGCCTAGACAGCCTTTGGCTGTCTGGGCATGCTGGGAGTTGTAGTTTTGCAACATCTGGAGGGCCCCAGTTTGGAGACCATTGTATAATGGTCTCCAATCTGTGCTCTTCCAGCTGTTGCAAAACTACAACTCCCAGCATGCACTGACTGTCCAGGCATGCTGGGAGTTTTAGTTCAGCAACATATGGCCCTTCAGATGTTGCCGAACTACAACTCCCAGCATGCCCTTCAGCTGTCTGGGCATGCTGGGAGTTGTAGTTTTGCAACAGCTGGAGACACACTGGTTGGGAAACATTGTTTCTAACTCAGTGTTTCCTAACCTGTGTGCCTCCAGCTGTTGCAAAACTATAACTCCCAGCATGCACTAGAAGACCATGCATGCTGGGAGTTGTGGTTTTGCAACAGCTGATGCAAGCTCCCCCCCGCCCCGTGTGAATGTACAGGGTACATTCACATGGGCGAGGCTTTTACAGTGGGTTTCTCGCATCTTGAGATGCAGCAAATTTTGCGCTGGGAAACTCGCTGTAATCCCCCGCCCATGTGACTGTACCCTAAAAACACTACACTAACACAAAATAAAATAAAAAGTTAAAAACACTACATATACACATACCCCTACACAGCCCCCCTCCCCCAATAAGAACGTCCGGTACACCACTGTTTCCAAAGCAGAGCCTCCAGCTGTTGAAAAACAACAACTCCCAGTATTGTCGGACAGCCGTTGACTGTCCAGGCATGCTGGGAGTTTTGCAACAGCTGGAGGCACCCTGTTTGGGAATCACTGGCGTAGAATACCCCTATGTCCACCCCTATGCAAATCCCAAATTTAGGCCTCAAATGCACATGGCGCTCTCACTTTGGAGCCCTGTCGTATTTCAGGGCAACAGTTTAGGGCGACATATGGGGTATCGCTGTACTCGGGAGAAATTGCGTTACAAGGTTTGGGGGGCTTTTTCTTCTTTAACCCTTCATGAAAAGGAAATGTTGGGGTCTACACCAGAATGTTAGTGTAAAATGTTTTTATTTTTTACACTAACATGCTGATGTTGCCCTATACTTTACATTTTCACAAGAGGTAAAAGGGAAAAAAGCCCCCCAAAATTTGTAACGCAATTTCTCCCGACTACAGAGATACCCCATATGTGAGCGCAAAGTGCTCTGGGGGCGCACAACAAGGCCCAGAAGGGAGAGCGCACCATGTACATTTGAGGTGATTTGCACAGGGGTGGCTGATTGTTACAGCGGTTTTGACAAACGCAAAAAAAACAAAACCCCACATGTGACCCCATTTCGGAAACGACACCCCTCACGGAATGTAATGAGGGGTGCAGTGAGAATTTACCCCCCACCGGTGTCTGACGGATCTTTGGAACAGTGGTCCATGAAAATGAAAACTTGTACAGCCCACTGTTCCAAAGATCTGTCAGACACCAGTGGGGGGCAAATGCTCACTGTACCCCTTGTTACGTTCCTCAAGGGGTCTAGTTTCCAAAATGGTATGCCATGTGTGTTTTTTTTTGCTGTTCTGGCACCTTAGGGGCTTCCTAAATGAGACATGCCCCCCGAGCAAAATTTGCTCTCAAAAAGCCAAATATGACTCCTTCTCTTCTGAGCATTGTAGTTCACCCATAGTGCACTTCAGGTCAACTTATGGGGTACCTCCATACTCAGAAGAGAAGGGGTTACAAATATTGGGGGGTATTTCCTGCTATTGACCCTTGGAAAAATGTGAAATTTGGGGGGAAACACACATTTTAGTGAAAAAAAAATTTTTTTTTTACATATGCAAAAGTCGTGAAACACCTGAGGGGTATTAAGGCTCACTTTATTCCTTATTACATTCCTCAAGGGGTCTAGTTTCCAAAATGGTATGCCATGTGGGTATTTTTTGCTGTTCTGGCACCATAGG
The DNA here is from genome assembly GCF_029499605.1 of Hyla sarda. NCBI lineage: Eukaryota > Metazoa > Chordata > Amphibia > Anura > Hylidae > Hyla > Hyla sarda. The sequence goes on along the minus strand of NC_079192.1, from coordinate 353,940,793 downwards.
GGCTTCCTAAATGAGACATGCCCCCCGAGCAAAATTTGCTCTCAAAAAGCCAAATATGACTCCTTCTCTTCTGAGCATTGTAGTTCACCCATAGTGCACTTCAGGTCAACTTATGGGGTACCTCCATACTCAGAAGAGAAGGGGTTACAAATATTGGGGGGTATTTCCTGCTATTGACCCTTGGAAAAATGTGAAATTTGGGGGGAAACACACATTTTAGTGAAAAAAAAAAATTTTTTTTTACATATGCAAAAGTCGTGAAACACCTGTGGGGTATTAAGGCTCACTTTATTCCTTGTTACGTACCTCAAGGGGTCTAGTTTCCAAAATGGTATGCCATGTGAGGGTTTTTTGCTGTTCTGGCACCATAAGGGCTTCCTAAATGCAACATGCCCCCAAAAACCATTTCAGAAAAACGTACTCTCCAAAATCCCCTTGTCGCTCTTTCCCTTCTGAGCCCTCTACTGCGCCCGCCGAACACTTTACATAGACATATGAGGTATGTGCTTACTCGAGAGAAATTGGGCTACAAATATAAGTATACATTTTCTCCTTTTACCCCTTGTAAAAATTTAAAAATTGGGTCTACAAGAACATGCGAGTGTAAAAAATGAAGATTGTGAATTTTCTCCTTCACTTTGCTTCTATTCCTGTGAAACACCTAAAGGGTTAAAATGATGACTGAATGTCATTTTGAATACTTTGGGGGGTGCAGTTTTTATAATGGGGTCTTTTGTGGGGTATTTCTAATAAGAAGACCCTTCAAATCCACTTCAAACCTGAACTGGTCCCTGAAAAATTGTGAGTTTGAAAATTTTGTGAAAAATTGGAAAATTGCTGCTGAACTTTGAAGCCCTCTGGTGTCTTCCAAAAGTAAAAACATGTCAATTTTATGATGCAGACATAAAGTAGACATATTGTATATGTGAATAAAAATTTTTTTTATTTGTAATATACATTTTCCTTACAAGCAGAGAGCTTCAAAGTTAGAAAAATGCAAAATTTTCAAATTTTTCATCAAATTTTAGGATTTTTCACAAGGAAAGGATGCAAGTTACCACAAAAATTTACCACCATGTTAAAGTAGAATATGTCACGAAAAAACAATCTCAGAATCAGAATGATAACTAAAAGCATTCCAGAGTTATTAATGTTTAAAGTGACAGTGGTCAGATGTGCAAAAAACGCTCTGGTCCTTAAGGCCAAAATGGGCTTGGTCCTGAAGGGGTTAAAAATTTAGAAATTTTTATGAAAAATTGGAAAATTCCTGCTATACTTTGAAGCCCTCTGATGTCTTCCAAAAGTAAAAACATGTCAACTTTATGACGCAAACATATTGTATATGTGAACCAATATATAATTTATTTGGAATATGCATTTTCCTTATAAGCAGAGAGCTTCAAAGTAAAAAAAAAAAAAAAAATTCAAAATTTTCTATTTTTTCATCAAATTTTGGAATTTTTCCCCAAGAAATTATGCAAGTATCGACAAAATGTTACCACTAACATAAATTAGACTATGTCATGAAAAAACAATCTCAGAATCAGAATGATAACTAAAAGCATCCCAGAGTTATTAATGTTTAAAGTGACAGTGGTCAGATGTTAAAAAAAAATGGCCAGGTCCTTAACCCCTTCCCGCTATTGGACGTATGCATACGTCCAGGCGAACTACAAGTTCACGCAAATGGACGTATGCATACGTCCAAGCGATCTCCTGCTCTGACGCGGGCAGCGCAGGAGATCGCGGGTGGGACTCAGCTGTCAATCACAGCTGGAGTCCCACCGCAGCTGCCGGGGCCGCGATCGCGCCGGTCCCAGCAGCATTAACCCCATAGATGCAGTGATCAGTTCTGATCACGGCATCTATGGTGTTTGCAGGGGGAGCGCTCTCCCCCTGCCCATCAACGGCGGCGCCGCGATAAAATAAGGGGGATCGAGGGTGTCCAAGACACCCTCGATCCCCCTTGAAGAGATAGGAGTGAGGTGGCAGGGTTGCCACCCCTCCTATCCCTGCTATTGATCGGCCGAGCGACCGACCAATAGCAGACTGGGGGCGGGGGGGTTAAAGTTCGGTTCCCCCCGCTATGCCCACCCATCGGTGTCCGGGCACAGCAGGGGGAACCGTGTAGTAGCGGCGGTCACTTACCCGGCGGAGGCTGTGATCATGGCGGCGGTGGAGGCGAGTATGGCGCCGCGTGTCCGGGAGTCTCTTGCCTAGCAACATCTGCAGGGCGACAGTTTGGAGAGTGGTCTCTAAACTGTGGCCCTCCAGATGTTGCAAAACTCCCACCATGCCTTGACAGCTGTTTGCTGTGTTGGCATGCTGGGAGTTGTAGTTTTGCAAGATTTAGAGGGGTTCAGGCTAGAGATCACTGACAGTGGTCTCTAAACTGTAGCCCTCCAGATGTTACAAAACTACAACTCCGAGCATGCCCAGACAGCAGTTTGCTGTCTTAGCATGCTGAGATTTGTAGTTTTGCAACATCTGGAGGGCCACAGTTTAGAGACCACTGTCAGTGATCTCCATACTGAACCCCTCTAAATCTTGCAAAACTACAACTCCCAGCATTCAGGAACAGCAAATGGCTGTCTCGGCATGCTGGGAGATGTACTTGCGTGCCTCCAGCTGTTGCATAACTACATCTCCCAGCATTCCCTTTGGCAATCAGTACGTGCTGAGAGTTGTAGTTCTGCAACAGCTGGAGGCACACTGGTTGGGAAATACCGAGTTAGGTAATAGGTTCTATTACCTAACTCAGTATTTTCCAACCAGTGTGCCTCCAGCTGATTCAAAACTATAACTCCCAGCATGCACGTTCTGTCAGTGCATGCTGGGAGTTGTAGTTTTGCCCCCCACCCCCTCCCATGTGAATGTACAGGTTACATTCACACTGGCGGCGGATTACAGTGAGTTCCCCGCTACAAGTTTGAGCTGCAGCCGCAGCTCAAACTCCTAGCGGGAGACTCAGTGTAATCTGCCGTCAGTGTGAATGTAACCTAAAAACACTACACTACCATAAAATAAAGAGTAAAACACTACATATACACACGTAAAAATAAAATTTTTAATTTGCACAGCCCACTGTTCCAAAGATCAGTCAAATGCCAGTGGGGTGTAAATTCTCCCTGCACCCCTTATTACCTTCCGTGAGGGGTGTAGTTTTAAAAATGGGGTCACATGTGGGGGGATCCACTGTTCTGGCACCACGGGGGGCTTTGGAAATGCACATGGCCAAATTCTCTCTCCAAAAGCTCAATGATGCTCCTTCTCTTCTGAGCATTGTAGTTCGCCCCCAGTGCACTTCACGTCCACTTATGGGGTATTTCCATACTCAGAAGAGATGGGGTTACAAATTTTGGGGGGTATTTTCTGCTATTATCCCTTGAAAAAATGTAAAATTTGGGGGAAAACAAGCATTTTAGTGTAAAAAAAAATAAAAAATTTTACACATGCAAAAGTCGTGAAACACCTGTGGGGTATTAAGGTTCACTTTACCCCTTGTTACGTTCCCCAAGGGGTCTAGTTTCCGAAATGGTATGCCATGTGGTTATTTTTTTCTGTCCTGGCACCATACGGGCTTGCTAAATGCGGCATGCCCCCAGAGCAAAATTTGCTTCCAAAAAGCCAAATGTGACTCCTTCTCTTCTGAGACCTGTAGTGCGCCAGCAGAGCACTTTTCATCCCCATATTGGGTGTTTTCTGACTCGGGAGAAATTGGGCTTCAAATTTGGGGGGGTATTTTCTGCTATTACCTTTTCTAAAAATGTAAAATTTTTGCTAAACCAAGCATTTTTTGTAAAAAAAAAATTTTTTTTATTTTTTTACATATGCAAAAGTCGTGAAACACCTGTGGGGTATTAAGGTTCACTTTATCCCTTGTTACGTTCCTCAAGGGGTCTAGTTTCCAAAATGGTATGCCATGTGTTTTTTTTTTTTGCTGTCCTGGCACCATAGGGGCTTCCTAAATGCGACATGCCCCCGAGCAAAATTTGCTCTCAAAAAGCCAAATATGACTCCTTCTCTTCTGAGCATTGTAGTTCGCCCATAGTGCACTTCAGGTCAACTTATGGGGTGGCTCCATACTCAGAAGAGATGGGGTTACAAATTTTGGGGGGTATTTTCTGCTATTAACCCTTGCAAAAATGAGAATTTTTTATTTATTTTTTTACATGTGCAAAAGTCATGAAACACCTGTGGGGTATTAAGGCTCACTTAATTCCTTGTTACGTTCCTCAAGGGGTCTAGTTTCCAAAACGGTATGCCATGTGTTTTTTTTTTTTTTTTTGCTGTTTTGGCACCATAGGGGCTTCCTAAATGCAACATGCCCCCCAAAAACCATCTCAGAAAAACGTACTCTCCAAAATCCCCCTGTCGCTCCTTCGCTTCTGAGCCCTCTACTGCGCCCGCCGAACAATTTACATATGAGGTATGTGCTTACTCGAGAGAAATTGGGCTACAAATTCAAGTATAAATTTTATCCTTTTACCCCTTGTAAAAATTCAAAAATTGGGTCTACAAGAACATGCAAGTGTAAAAAATGAAGATTTTGAATTTTCTCCTTCACTTTGCTGCTTTTCCTGTGAAACACCTAAAGGGTTAAAACACTTACTGAATGACATTTTTGAATACTTTGGAGGGGTGCAGTTTTTGTAATGGGGTCATTTATGGGGTATTTCTAATATGAAGACCCTTCAAATCCACTTCAAACCTGAACTGGTCCATGAAAAATAGCGAGTTTGAAAATTTTGTGAAAAATTGTAAAAATTGCTGCTGAACTTTGAAGCCCTCTGATGTCTTCCAATAGTAAAAACACGTCAATTTTATGATGAAAATATAAAGAAGACATATTGTATATGTGAATCCAAAAATAAAATATTTTGTATATCCATTTTCCTTACAAGCAGAGAGCTTTAAAGTTAGAAAAATGCAAAATTTTCAATTTTTTCATCAAATTTGGGGATTTTTCACCAAGAAAGGATGCAAGTTACCACAAAAATTTACCACTATGTTAAAGTAGAATATGTCACGAAAAAACAATCTCTGAATCAGATTGATAAGTAAAAGCATTCCAGAGTTATTAATGTTTAAAGTGACAGTGGTCAGATGTGCAAAAAAGGGCTGCGTCCTAGAGGTGAAAATGGGCTGTGTCCTTAAGGGGTTAAGGTATAAATAGGCTGGGTCCTTAAGGGGTACTCTGCCCCTAGTATATTTTCCCCTATCCAAAAGGACAGGGGATAAGATGTCAGAACGCCGGGGTCCCGCTGCTGGGGACCCCCGGAATCTCTGCTGCGGCACCCCTCTATCATTACTGCACAGAGCACGCTCGCTCTGTGCGTAATGAGCGGCGATACAGGGGCCGGAACATCGCAACATCACGGTTCCGCCCCCGTGACCTCAGAATTCTTTCAATTTTGCACCTAAAAATCCATATGGCGGCTTATTTTTTGTGCCACCAATTGTACTTTGTAATGACATCAGTCATTTTACCCAAAAATCTACAGCAAAACAACAAAAAAAAAAATTTTAAATGTAAAAAAAACTTTTGGGGGCATCCGTTTCTACGCAGTACATTATTCAGTAAAAATGAAACCTCTATTCTGCAGGTCCATACAATTAAAATGATACCCTACTTTTATAGGTTTGATTTTGCCGTACTTTGGGTAAATAAAAAAATCATAACTACATACAGGAAAGTTTATACGTTTAAAATTGTCTACTTCTGACTCCTATGCTTTTAATGTATCCATGTATGGGGCGGTATGAGGGCTCATTATTTGTATTTATCGGACTTTTTAGTCACTTTTTATTAATTTTTTCATTATTTAATAAGTGACCAAAAATACGCTATTTTGGACTTTGGAATTTTTTTGCACCTACGCCATTGACCGTGCCATTTAATTACCTATATATTTTTATGATTCGGACATTTCCGTATGCGGTGATACCACGTATGTTTATTTTTAGTTACACTTTTTTTTTTTTTTAAGTGGGAAAAGGGTGGGGGGTGATTTAAACTTATTATGGAAGGGGTTAAATGATCTTCATTAACTTTTTTTTTTTGGCGCAATGTTATAGCCCCCCATAAGGGGCTATAACACTGCACACACTGATCTTTAACATTGATCATTGTTATCCCATAGGATAACATTGATCAATGATTCTGTTGCTTGAATGCTCATGCCCAGATCTCAGGAACTGAGCAGTCATTCAGCGATCGGACACGAGGAAGTTAGGGTCCCTCCTTGTGTCCTCCAGTTGTTCGGAACGCCGCAATTTCACCGCGGCGGTCCCGAACAGCCCACTGAGCTAGCTGGGGGGAGTTTACTTTCACTTTACATTACACAATCAACTTTGAACACTGTGCCTAATGGTTAACAGCGTGCGGCACCGAATAGTGCCACGCGCTATATTAGCCACGGGTCCCGGCCTCTAACAACCCCGTTGGCCCTGCATACAGTTATGCCCTGGGTCCTTAAATGGTTAAAAAAAAAAAATATTTTTTTAAATGAGTTACAGCAGCAGTACAATAACTGATACCCATGTTTAGAGGCTTTTCTTTTGAATCGTACTGACCCAGAGAATGAAGAGAACATGTCATTTTTACCGTAAAGTGTACAAATGTTTGTTTTTGCCATACATTTTATGCTAAAATAATTCCCGTACAATTGATATAGCAAAAATAAAGCCCTCATATGGGGATGGAAATAAAATAAAGATTAATGGCTCTTAGCGTGCATTCACACTGAGCAAATCAAGAGGAATTCACGCAGAAAAATTTACGTACGGAAAAAAAGAATTTTCTTTTACCATTGACTTCTATTGATTTCTGCTAGCGGATTCCACTTGAAGAATGAACATGTTCTTTCTTCAAGCGGAAAGGAATTCAGAGTCTGAATTCCGCTAGCAGAATTTCCGATGTGCGAACAGTACAGCAGAAAAAACATTGAAGTCAATGGGCAGAGGAGATGTGCATTAATTTGGAGCGGAGAATTCAAGAGGAATTACTCAAGTTAATTCCTCTTGAATAACTCTTAGAAGGTAAGGACAAAAAAAACAAGAAAAAAAAACTAATTGGCCGTGTCCTCAAGGGGTTAAGGAAGATGTGGGGAGGGGACTGCCCGGGTGGGTTTGGTTGAGAGTTGCCACTCTGCGATTTAGGTGACAGATGCTCTTTAACCCGTTGAGGACAGGTACACCCTTGGTGCCTGGGACAAAAAGGGGTTCTCCATCCATATTCATCTTATCCAAGGGATAGGGTATAAGATGTCCAATCATGCTAGGGTGCCGGAACAGAGGTCGCACATGAGGGTGGGGGGGGGGGGGGGACATCCCACGATCAGACATCTTATCCTTTGAATAGGGGATAAGAGGTCTAGGGGCAGAGTACCCCTTTAACCCCTTAACGATGCAGGACGTATATTTACGTCCTACACAGGACGTATATTTACGTCCTGCGCCGGCTCCCGCGATATAATGCGGGGTCATGCGGTGACCCCGCGTCATATCGAGTCAGTCCCGGCGGCCATCAACGGTGGTGATGCCCTGTATTAACCCTTCAGACGCGGCGATGAAAGTGGACCGCCTCGTCTGAAGTGAAACTGAAAGTATCCCAGCAGCGCAGTCGGGCTGTTCAGGAACGCGGCATCCCGAACAGATTACAGGACACCGGGAGGATCCCTACCTGCCTCCTCGGTGTCTGATCCGCGAATGACTACTCCATGCCCGAGATCCAGGCAGGAGCAGTCAAGCGCCGATAACACTGATCAATGACATGTTAATACATGCCCGTGATCAGTGTAAAAGATCAGTGTGTGCAGTGTTATAGCCCCCTATGGGTGCTATAACACTGCAAAATAAAATAGTGGAAAAAAAAGTTAATAAATGTGATTTACATAAAAATAAACGTGGTATCGCCACGTGCGTAAATGAAAATATATCATTAAACCGCACGGTCAATGGCGTACACGTAAAAAAAAATTCCAAAGTACAAAATAGCGTATTTTTGGTCACTTTTTATACCATTAAAAAAAAAAAAAAAAAAAAAGTGCTCAAGAAGTCTGATCAAAACAAAAACGGTACCGATTAAAACTTCAGATCACAGCGCAAAAAATGAGCCCTCAAACCGCCCTGTACGCAGAAAAATAAAGTTATAGGGGTCAGAAGGACCTTTTTAAACGTATAAGTTTTCCTGCATGTAGTTATGATTTTTTCCCCGAAGTACAACAAAATCAAACCTATATAAATAAGTAGGGTATCATTTTAACCGTATGGACCTACAGAATAAAGATAAGGGCCCTCATATACTATTGCGAACCCGACATGTTTTGTCGGGTTGTGCACCAGATTCTGTCGCATTGCACCAGAAATTGTCTGCACCAGATTTTGCGCCAGAATTGAAAAGACCCCCGGACTAACTATCCGTTTTGCTAACAAAACCCGGGGAAAGGGGGCATGGTCTACGAAAAGGGGCGTTTTCCCGTCATTTTCACAAAAAACAAGATATTTACTAAGGTTTCCACATAAAATGTGGTGGATTTGAGCTGAGGAAACCCTACAGATCAGAGCATTAAAAAAAAATTTAAAAAATTCAAGCAAAATGTAGGGAAAGGTGTCATTTTTACCGAAAAATGCATAGCGTAGAAACGGAAGCCCCCAAAAGTTACAAAATGGCGTTTCTTCAATTTTATCACACAATGATTTTTATTTCCGCTTCACCGTGGATTTTTGGGTAAAATTACTAATGTCATTGCAAAGTAGAATTGGTGGTGCAAAAAAATAAGCCATAATATGGATTTTTAGGTGGAAAACTGAAAGGGTTATGATTTTTAAAAAGGTAAGGAGGAAAAAACTAAAATGCAAAAACTGAAAGACACTGAGTCCTTAAGGGGGTTAAGGACCAATCGCGTAACTACATCCCACATGTCTCCGATCACCGCTGCTTGCTGTGTCAGCACATCGCCTGGGGAGGGGAGGAGTTTTCCAGTTGTTGGGATTGGCTTGAAAATTCTGTCCCAGACAGCACGATTCACCCTTGAGTACAAGAGTGAGGTGGCAAGGGTGCCCCCTCTCATATCCCTGCCACTGGTCAGTCAGGACCAACCAAATGCAGAACAAAGGGTGTGGCGGGGGGACATTGGAAAGTAAAGTTCCCCCACTCTGCCCATCCATGGTGCTGATCAGTAATAATTCACCGTTCAGCAATCAGGGCAGTGTGCATACAGGGTAGGGTGTGTTCAGCCACACAGCGCAGAACAGTCGCTGGTGGGGCACGGACCACACAGATGCAGCCGGAAGCTGCTAAAAATAACTAAATATTTTTCATTTTGTCCTAAATATTTTTTTGCTTTTGCCATAGATTGTGGTGAAATGACTGATGTCATCACAAAGTAAAATTGTAGTGCATAAAACACTTACTGTACACTTAGTTGCAACTCTTTGAGTGATTTGACTTTTACTTACCTGTTGCATTCATTTTGGTATTATATGATCATTCCCTTATTTGTAATTTTTGCACAGGCACTGATCAATAGAGATGATCCCTTTTGCTGCTATTTTGTTCTTTATGAGTTGCATCTCTTAACCCCTTCCCGCAGAATGTCATATATAAACGCCGGGTTGTGCAGTGCGTTCGCGCATCCCGGCGTTTATAAATGACATTCAGTTAACCCGGCGATGCGCAGCATCGCACGGGTTAACTGGCAGAAGTCCCGCTGTTTCCAGCAGGGGACAACTTCTGCTTCACCCCCAGGACCATCCATTGATGGTCCTGGTCAGCGATCACTGTGATTGGTCCCTGTGGACCAATCACAGTGATCTGGGGTGAAAGTTCAGATCCCCCGCACTGCCTGCCCCTGGAAGTCGGGCAGAACGGGGGACGATGGCTGCGGGGGCTCGCGGGGACCTGCGGCATAGGGGGGGGGGGGGGGGGACATCAGGGGACCATCAGGGGACCGGCGGCCTTACCTGGCGGGACCGAGGAGCAGCGGCAGGACCGGCCACGTGGACGAGCAGCGACGGGACCAGCAGGTAAGTATATGGTCCTCAGAAGCAGCAGTGAAGATCTTCACTGCTGCTTCTAGGAGTCTGAAAACTACAACTCCCAGCATGCCTAGACAGCCTTTGGCTGTCTGGGCATGCTGGGAGTTGTAGTTTTGCAACATCTGGAGGGCCCCAGTTTGGAGACCATTGTATAATGGTCTCCAATCTGTGCTCTTCCAGCTGTTGCAAAACTACAACTCCCAGTATGCACTGACTGTCCAGGCATGCTGGGAGTTTTAGTTCAGCAACATCTGGCCCTTCAGATGTTGCCGAACTACAACTCCCAGCATGCCCTTCAGCTGTCTGGGCATGCTGGGAGTTGTAGTTTTGCAACAACTGGAGACACACTGGTTGGGAAACATAGTCTGTTTCTAACTCAGTGTTTCCTAACCTGTGTGCCTCCAGCTGTTGCAAAACTATAACTCCCAGCATGCACTAACAGACCATGCATGCTGGGAGTTGTGGTTTTGCAACAAGAGGTAAAAGGGAAAAAAGCCCCCCAAAATTTGTAACGCAATTTCTCCCGACTACAGAGATACCCCATATGTGAGCGCAAAGTGCTCTGGGGGCGCACAACAAGGCTCAGAAGGGAGAGCGCACCATGTACATTTGAGGTGATTTGCACAGGGGTGGCTGATTGTTACAGCGGTTTTGACAAACGCAAAAAAAACAAAACCCCACGTGACCCCATTTCGGAAACGACACCCCTCACGGAATGTAATGAGGGGTGCAGTGAGAATTTACCCCCCACAGGTGTCTGACGGATCTTTGGAACAGTGGTCCGTGAAAATGAAAACTTGTACAGCCCACTGTTCCAAAGATCTGTCAGACACCAGTGGGGGGCAAATGCTCACTGTACCCCTTGTTACGTTCCTCAAGGGGTCTCGTTTTGTGGGGTATTTCTAATATGAAGACCCTTTAAATCCACTTCAAACCTGAACTGGTCCCTGAAAAATAGTGAGTTTGAAAATTGTGAAAAATTGGAAAATTGCTGCTGAACTTTGAAGCCCTCTGGTGTCTTCCAAAAGTAAAAACTCGTCACTTTTATGATGCAGACATAAAGTAGACATATTGTATATGTGAATAAAACATTTTTTTATTTGTAATATACATTTTCCTTACAAGCAGAGAGCTTCAAAGTTAGAAAAATGCAAAATTTTCAAATTTTTCATCAAATTTTAGGATTTTTCACAAGGAAAGGATGCAAGTTACCACAAAAATTTACCACCATGTTAAAGTAGAATATGTCCCGAAAAAACAATCTCTGAATCAGAATGATAACTAAAAGCATTCTAGAGTTATTAATGTTTAAAGTGACAGTGGTCAGATGTGCAAAAAACGCTCTGGTCCTTAAGGCCAAAATGGGCTTGGTCCTGAAGGGGTTAATATTACAATGTATACTTTCCCTCAGACTGGTGATTATATTAGGGCTAGGGAATACTGATCTTATTCATTGCATATGGTGATGGGTGTCAGGTGTAGGTGAGGGGGTTCATGGCCCCTCCCCCTAAGTTGTGCACTGGCATGTGAAAGCCAGAATTTGTGTTTTTAATGTGTTTGTGTCATGCACTAATTAGTCATTATGTGTGTAATTTGGTTCTCTTGTGTATTTATTGATGTCTTTCAGAATAAAATTTGAATTAATGAATTTTGGTGTGCTACTGAATCAGTGAATTATTTTTCTCCTTTTTCGAAAACTGAAAGTTATGATTTTTTTTTTAGAAGGCGAGGAAGAAAAACAAAAAAAGGAGCAAAAACAGAAAACCCAGAGTCCTTAACCCCTTGGGGACGGAGCCCATTATGACCCTAAGGACGGGAGCATTTTTTGCAAATCTGACCACTGTCACTAAGCATTAATAACTCTGGGATGCTTTTACTTATAAATTTGATTCCAAGAGATTGTTTTTTCGTGACCTATTCTACTTTATGTTAGTGGTAAATTTTCGTCGATACTTGCATCATTTCTTGGTGAAAAATTCAAAAATTATATGAAAAATTTGAAACTTTAGCATTTTTCTAACTTTGAAGCTCTCTGATTGTAAGGAAAATAGACATTCCAAATAAATAATATTTTCATTCACATATACAATATGTCTACTTTATGTTTCCATCATAAAGTTTACATGTTTTTACTTTTGGAAAACATCAGAGAGCTTCAAAGTTCAGCAGCAATTTTCCACTTTTTCGCAAAATTTTCAAAATTGGAATTTTTCAGGGACCAGTTCAGGTTTGAAGTGGATTTGAAGGGTCTTCTGGTTAGAAATACCCCAAAAATGACCCCATTATAAAAACTGCACCCCTCAAAGTATTCAAAATGACATTCAGTAAGTGTGTTAACCCTTTAGGTGTTTCACAGGAATAGCAGCAAAGTGATGGAGGAAATTCAAAATCTTCATTACATTCGCATGTTCTTGTAGACCCAGTTTTTGAATTTTTTACAAGGGGTAAAAGGAAAAAAATCCTCTCCAAATTTGTAACCCAATTTCTCGAGTAAGAAAATACCTCATATGTGTATGTCAAGTGTTCGGCGGGCGCACTAGAGGGCTCAGAAGGGAAGGAGCAACAATGGGATTTTGGAGAGTGAGTTTTTCTGAAATGGTTTTTGGGGGGCATGTCCCATTTAGGAAGCCCCTATGGTGCCAGGACAGCAACACCCCCCCCCCACATCGCACACTATTATGGAAAGTACACCTCTCAAGGAACATAACAAGGGGTACGGTGAGCCTTAACACCCCACAGGTGTTTGACAACTTTTTGTTAAAGTCGGATGTGTAAATGAAAAAAAAAAAAAAAAAAAAAAAAAAAAAAAATCACAAAAATGCAGATTTTTCCTAAAATTTTACTTTTTTACAAGGGTAATTCATAAAGAAAAAGGCGTCAAACAGGACATAATTAACACAAAGTATACTTTATTAACATGAAAAATGGCAAGACATTTAAAATAATTTAAAAGAATACATATATAGTAGTAAACATGAATCCAAGAGATGCTGAGAGAGAAGAACGGGGGCTATGCTTGTCTGCCAGGGAAAGAGTTAAATAAATAGTGCACATAAGTATTGTTTCCCATGAATTAATGAGGGAGGCTACGGCTCAAGGGTTGTGGAATAGATATTAGGAACTGATCCGGCAATGCTCGGATCGCAATTAAATACAGAGAATCAGAGAGCAAGAGGAAGCCCCAGGGGATCAAAAGCGCATTATAGGTAGAACAAACCCTAAGCTAGACAATATAAGGAAATACTTTACCAAGTGGAGCAGAGAGTACAATGCTACAGCCACCCAACGTTTCACCAATGAAGGCTTCTTCATTGGTGAAACGTTGGGTGGCTGTAGCATTGTACTCTCTGCTCCACTTGGTAAAGTATTTCCTTATATTGTCTAGCTTAGGGTTTGTTCTACCTATAATGCGCTTTTGATCCCCTGGGGCTTCCTCTTGCTCTCTGATTCTCTGTATTTAATTGCGATCCGAGCATTGCCGGATCAGTTCCTAATATCTATTCCACAACCCTTGAGCCGTAGCCTCCCTCATTAATTCATGGGAAACAATACTTATGTGCACTATTTATTTAACTCTTTCCCTGGCAGACAAGCATAGCCCCCGTTCTTCTCTCTCAGCATCTCTTGGATTCATGTTTACTACTATATATGTATTCTTTTAAATTATTTTAAATGTCTTGCCATTTTTCATGTTAATAAAGTATACTTTGTGTTAATTATGTCCTGTTTGACGCCTTTTTCTTTATGAATTACTCTATGTCTTGTGGCGTAGGACCTACTGTGTGGGAATTTTTTTCTTTGGGTATCTCATCTCTTTTTTACAAGGGGTAATAGGAGAAAATGCCCACCAAAATGTGTAACCCCATTTCTTCTGAGTATGGAAATACCCCATGTTTGGACGTCAAGTGCACTGCGAGCGAACTACAACGCTCAGAAGAGAAGGAGCGCCATTGAGCTTTTAGAGAGATAATTTGTTTGGAATGGAAGTCGGGCCATGTGCATTTACAAAGCCCCTCGTGGTGCCAGAACAGTGGACCCCCGCCATGTGACCCCATTTTGGAAACTACACCCCTTACAGAATTTAATAAGGGGTGCAGTGAGCATTTACACCCTACTGGAGTTTGACAGATCTTTGGAACAGTGGGCAGGGCAAACAAAAAAAAAATTACATTTTTCATTTACACTGACCACTGTTCCAAAAATCTGTCAGACACCTGTGGGGCGTAAATGCTATCTGTACCCCTTATTACATTACGTGAAGGGTGTAGTTTCCAAAATGGGGTCACATGTGGGTATTTATTTTTTTGTGTTTATGTCAGAACCGCTGTAAAAATCGGCCACCCCTGTGCAAATCACCAATTTAGGCCTCAAATGTATATAGTGCGCTCTCACTCCTGAGCCTTGTTGTGCATCCGCAGAGCATTTTACGCCCATATATGGGGTATCTCCGTACTCAGGAGAAATTGTGTTAGAAATTTTGGGGGTCTTTTTTCCCTTTACCTCTTGTGAAAATAAAAAGTAAAGGGCAACACCAGCATGTTAGTGTAAAAACTTTTTTTTATTTTTTTTTTTTACACTAACAGGCTAGTGTAGCCCCCAACTTTTCTCTTTTCATAAGGGGTAAAAGGAGAAAAAGCCCCCCAAAATTTGTAGTGCAATTTCTCCCGAGTACGGAGATACCCCATATGTGGCCTAGGGATTGACCGATATCGTTTTTTTAGAGCCGATACCGATAATCGGTGCAGGTTAGGGCCGATAGCCGATAACTTATACCGGAATATCGATATAAGTTATCGGCTATTTAACCCCCTGCGACACCGCTGCAGATCATTGATTTAAAGACCGCCGCCACCACCCGCTTCTCTCCCCTACCTGCCAGGGTGCTCCGGGCCATCCATCCATCGTTCATGTAGTGTCCGGAGGCGTTCCGGGTGGAGGGTGGTCCGGTCCGGGCTGTACTTCTCCGGCGGTCATCTTCTCCACTCCGGGCAGGCTCCGGCCTAGTACGCTGCATAGACGTCGCTGCGCAGTGACGCCCGTGCACAGCGACGCACCTGACGTCACGGCGTAGCGGCGTCTATGCAGCGTACTAGGCCAGAGCCTGCCCGGAGTGGAGAAGAAGACCGTGGGAGAAGGACAGCCCGGACCGGACCACCCTCCACCCGGAACGCCCCCAGACACTACATGAAGGAAGCATGGCCTGGATCACCCCCATTACGGGTAAGTTTAATTTTTTTATTGACTCGGAGGGTGGGGGAGGGGCCAGACCGGTATAGGAAAAAATCCATACCGGTATACCGCCTAGCATCACGGTGGGGGTGCAACGTGGGTCGGGGGTGCGGTGGGTCGAGGGGGTGGCGGTCGCGGTGCGGTGGGGGTGGTGCATTATCGGCTTATCGGCAAGATAATTGCCGATACCGATAATGCCCAAAATCGTGATTATCGGCCGATAATATCGGCCATACCGATAATCGGTCGATCCCTAATGTGGCCCTAAACTGTTTCCTTGAAATACGACAGGTCTCCGAAGTGAGAGAGCGCCATGCACATTTGAGGACTAAATTAGGGATTGCATAGGGGTGGACATAGGTGTATTCTACGCCAGTGATTCCAAAACAGGGTGCTTCCAGCTGTTGCTAAACTCCCAGCATGCCTGGACAGTCAGTGGCTGTCCAGAAATGCGTGGAGTTGTTTTGCAACAGCTGGAGGCTCCATTTTGGAAACACTGCCGTAAAGTACGTTTTTCATTTTTATTGGGGGGGGGTGTTTATGTAGTGTTTTACTCTTTATTATGTGTTATTGTAGTGTAGTGTTTTTAGTGTACATTCACACTGGCGGGTTACGGTGAGTTTCCCGCTAGGAATTTGCGCTGCGGCTAAAAGTTTGCCGCAGCTCATACTTGAAGCAGAAAGCTTACTGTAAACCCGCCTATGTGAATGTACCCTGTACGTTCACATGGAGGGGCAAATCTCCAGCTGTTTCAAAACTACAACTCCCAGCATGTACTGACAGACCGTGCATGCTAGGAGTTGTAGTTTTGCAACAGCTGGAGGCACACTGGTTGGAAAACCTTCAGTTAAGTTCTGTTACCTAACTCAGCATTTTCCAACCGGTGTGCCTCCAGCTGTTGCTAAACTACAATTCCCAGCATGTACTGATCACAGAAGGGCATGCTGGGAGATTTAGTTCTGCAACAGCTGGAGGTACGCACCTACAACTCCCAGCATGCCGAGACAGCTGTTTGCTGTTCGGGCATGCTGCGATTTGCAGTTTAGCAACATCTGGAGTGGTACAGTTTAGAGACCACTGAACAGTGATCTCCAAACTGTGGATCTCCAGATGTTGCAAAACTACAACTCCCAGCATGCCCAGACAGCAAACAGCACTATAGTGGTCTCAGACTGTAGACCTCTAGATGTTGCTAGGCAACTACTCACTGGCTTCCGTCGCATCCAGGGAGCCATCCTCTTCTGCCGCACGCCGCCCGCAGATCTCCGTCGCCGCCCGCCGATCCCCGTTGCACCCGGTCCTCTTTGTTTTCCCCGTTCTGGAGCAGCTATTGTGTGTGGGCAGGACGGGGAAAACGAAAGTAAAGCCCCCCCCGCCCACGATCTGCTATTGGTCGCGTCTAGACCACCAATAGCAGGGATAGGAGGGGTGGCACCAGTGCCACTTCACTCCTATCGCTTCAGGGGGATCGTGGGTGTCTTAGACCACCGCGATCCCCCTTATATTGCGGGTCACCGGGTCACCATAGACCCGTAATGACTCGGAATCGGCGCAAATCGCAAGTGTGAATTCACTTGCGATTTGCGTCGATCGCCGACATGGGGGGGGGTCTAATGACCCCTGCTGATACCAGGACGCAAGGGCGTATGCATACGCCCTTCGTCCCCAACAGGTTAAGGGGATAAAGCATATAGTGACAGGCCAGATTTGCAATGTCAATGTACTTAATGCTTAAATGGGCTATGCATTGCAAGTCAATGGGACTTCCTGCCACTTTGTATATTATTTGTTTTAGTAGTAGAGATTTTTTTTTTTTTTTTTTTTTTTTTGGGGGGGGGACCTGTCAAGGACACAGGGCAAAAGTAAAGTTCCCCCACTCTGCCCATCCATGATGCTGATCAGTAATAATTCACCGTTCAGCTATCAGGGCAGTGTGCATACAGGGTAGGTCGGGGGGGGGGGGGGGGGTTAGTTTAACCTGTTAAGGACGCCCTGAGTCCGCTCCCGATCTATAACACGGGGCCACAGCCGGGACCCGTGGCTAATAGCGCGCGGCATTGATCGCGCTGCCACGCGCTATTAACCCTTTAGACGCGGCGTTCAAAGTTGAACGCCACGTCTAAAATGAAAACATGCCGGTTAGCTCAGGGAGCTGTTCGGGATAGCCGCGGTGAAATTGCGGCATCCTGAACAGCTTACAGGACAGCTGGAGGGTCCCTACCTGCCTCCTCACTGTCCGATCGCCGAATGACTGCTCAGTGCCTGAGATCCAGGCATGAGCAGGCAAGCGGCAGAATCATCGATCACTGGTTTCCTATGAGAAACCAGTGATCAATGTAAAAGATCAGTGTGTGCAGTGTTATAGGTCCCTATGGGAGCTATAACACTGCAAAAAAATAATAAATAAAAAAGTGAATAAAGATCATTTAACCCCTCCCCTATTAAAAGATTGAATCACCCCCCGTTTCCCATTAAAAAAAAAAAAAAAAAAAGTGTCAATAAAAACATGTGGTATCGCCGTGTGCGGAAATGTCCGAATTATAAAAATATATCATTAATTAAACCGCACGGTCAATGGCGTGCGCGCAAAAAAAATTCCAAAGTCCAAAATAGTGCATTTTTGGTCACTTTTTATATCATGAAAAAATGAATAAAAAGCGATCAATAAGTCCTATCAATTCAATAAGGGTACCGCTAAAAACTTCAGATCACGGCGCAAAAAATTAGCCCTCATACCGCCCCATACGCGGAAAAATAAAAAAAAGTTATAGGGGTCAGAATATGACAATTTTAAACGTATAAGCTCTCTGCTTATAAGGAAAATTAATATTCCAAATAAATTATATATTGATTCACATATACAACATGTCTACTTCATGATTGCATCATAGCGTTGACATGTTTTTACTTTTGTAAGACACCAGAGGGCTTCACAGTTCAGCAGCAATTTTCAAATTTTTCACAAAATTTTCAAAATCAAAATTTTTCAGGGACCAGTTCCGTTTTGAAGTGGATTTGAAGGGCCTTATTAGAAATACCCCAAAAATGACCCCATTATAAAAACTGCACCCCCAAAGTATTCAAAATGACATTCAAAAGGTTTGTTAACCCTTTAGGTGTTTCACAGGAATAGCAGCAAATTGAAGGAGAAAATTCAATATCTTCATGTTTTTACACTGGCATGTTCTTGTAGACACAGTTTTTGCATTTTTACAAGGGGTAAAAGGAGAGAAATCTTCCTAAAATGTGTAGCCCAATTTCTCTCGAGTAAGGAAATATCTCATATGTGTATGTCAAGTGTACGGTGGGCGCAGTAGAGGGCTCAGAAGGGAAGGAGCGACAATGGGATTTTGGAGAGTGAGTTTTTCTGAAATGGTTTTTGTGGGGCATGTCGCATTTAGGAAGCCCCTATGGTGCCAGAACAGCAAAAAAAAAAAAAGAAACACATGGCATACTATTTTAGAAACTACAGTGAGCCTTAAAACCTCACGTGTTTGACAACTTTTTGCTAAAGTCGGATGTGTAAATGAAAAAAATAAATAATTCGCACTAAATTGCTGGTTTTCCCCCACATTTTATATTTTTACAAGGGGTAATAGGAGAAAATGACCCCCAAAATTTATAACCCCATTTCTTCTGAGTATGGAAATACCCAATGTGCGGACATCAAGTGATCTGCTGGCGCACTACAATGCTCAGGAGAGAAGGAGCACCATTGAGCTTTTGAAGACAGAATTTGGTTGGAATAGAAGTCGGGGGCCATGTGCGTTTACAAAGCCCCCCTGTGGTGCCAGAACAGTGGACCCCCCCCACGTGACCCCATTTTGGAAACTACACCACCCACAGAATTTAATAAGGGGTGCAGTGAGTATTTACACCCCACTGGCGTTTGACAGATCTTTGGAACAGTGGGCTGTGCAAATGAAAAATTACATTTTTCATTTTCACGGACCACTGTTCCAAAAATCTGTCAGACACCTGTGGGGTTTAAATGCGTACTGTACCCCTTATTACATTATGTGAGGGGTGTAGTTTCCAAAATTGGGTCATATGTGGGGGGGTTCCATTGTTCTGGCTCTATGGGGGCTTTGTAAACACATGTAGCCTTCAATTCCGGACAAATTTTATCTTCAAAATCCCAATGGTGCTCCTTCTCTTCTGAGCATTGTAGTTCGCCCGCCGAGCCCTTTACATGCACATATGGGGTATGTTCTTACTCGGGAAAAAAGCCCCTCAAAATTTGTAACCCCGTTTTTTCTATGTTTCCTTCTGAAAATGAAAAATTTTGGGTAACACCAGCATTTTTGTGAAAATTTTTTTTCTTCATTTTTCCATCCAAATTCGTCTAACACCTGTGGGGTGCAAAGGCTCACTATACCCCTTGTTACTTTCCGTGAGGGGTGTAGTTTCCAAAATGGGGTCACATGTGGGTATTTATTAGCGTTTATGTCGGAACCGCTGTAAAATCAGCCACCCCTGTGCAAATCACCAATTTAGGCCTCAAATGTACATAGTGCGCTCTCACTCTTGAGCCTTGTTATGCGCCCGCAGAGCATTTTACGCCCACATATGGGGTATTTCCGTACTCAGGAGAAATTGCGTTACAAATTTTGGGGGGCTTTTTTTTCCTTTTAACACTTGTGAAAATAAAAAGTAAAGGACAACACCAGCATGTCAGTGTAAAAAAAAAAAAAATAAAAAAAAAAAAATTTAATTTTTTTACACGGACAGGCTGGTGTAGCCCCAAACTTTTCCTTTTCATAAGGGGTAAAAGGAGAAAAAGCCCCCCAAAATTTCTAACGCAATTTCTTAGGGATTGCATAGGGGTGGATATAGGGGTATTCTACGCCAGTGATTCCCAAACAGGGTGTCTCCAGCTGTTGCTAAACTCCCAGCATGCCTGGACAGTCAGTGGCTGTCCGGAAATGCTGAGAGTTGTTGTTTTGCAACAGCTGGAGGCTCCGTTTTGGAAACACTGCCGTACAATACATTTTTCATTTTTATTGGGGGGACAGTGTAAGGGGGTGTATGTGTAGTGTTTAACCCTTTGTTATGTGTTAGTGTAGTGTTTTTAGGGTACAGTCACATGGGCGGGATACAGTGAGCTTCCCGTCTGAAATTTGCGATGCGGCGAAAAGTTTGCCGCAGCTCATACTTTAAGCAGGAAACTTACTGTAAACCAACCGGTGTGAATGTACCCTGTACGTTTACATGGGGGGGGGGGGGGGCAAACCTCCAGCTGTTTCAAAACGACAACTCCCCCTTTATAAATCATTGGTACGGCCTTACCTGGAATATGCTGTTCAGTTTTGGACACCTGTCCATAAAAGGGACACTGCGGAGTTGGAAAGGGTGCAGAGACGCGCGACTAAACTAATATGGGGAATGGAACATCTTAGCTATGAGGAGCGATTAAAGGAGTTACAATTGTTTAGTCTTGAGAAGAGACGTTTAAGGGGGGATATGATAAACGTATTTAAGTATATTAATGGCCCATACAAAAAATATGGAGAAAAACTGTTCCAGGTTAAACCCCCCCAAAGGACGAGGGGGCACTCCCTCCGTCTGGAGAAGAAAAAGTTTAGTCTCAAGGGGTGACACGCCTTCTTTACCATGAGAACTGTGAACTTATGGAACAGTCTACCTCAGGAACTGGTCACAGCAGGAACAATTAACAGCTTTAAAACAGGATTAGATACATTCCTGGAACAAAATAAGATTAATGCTTATGAAGAAATATAAAATCTCATCCCTTCCCCAATATCGCGCCACACCCCTACCCCTTAATTCCCTGGTTGAACTTGATGGACATATGTCTTTTTTCGACCGTACTAACTATGTAACTATGTAACTATGTAACTATGTAACTATGTAACTATGTACTGACAGACCGTGCATGCTGGGAGTTGTAGTTTTGCAACAGCTGGAGGCACACTGGTTGGAAAACCTTCAGTTAGGTTCTGTTACCTAACTCAGTATTTTCCAACCAGTGTGCCTATAGCTGTTGCAAAACTACAACTCCCAGCATGCACTGATCGCCGAAAGGCATGCTGGGAGATCTAGTTATGCAACAGCTGGAGGAATCGCAACTACAACTCCCAGCATGCCGAGACAGCTGTTTCGACATGCTGGGATTTGCAGTTTTGCAACATCTGGAGGGCTACAGATAGAGACCACTGCATTGTGATCTCCAAACTGTGGACCTCCAGATGTTGCAAAAGTACAAATTCCAGCATGCACAGACAGCAAACAGCTATGTGGGCATGCTGGGAGTTGTAGTATTGCAAGATCTAGAGTGCTACAGTATAGAGATCACTGTGCAGTGGTCTCTAAACTGTAGACCTCCAGCTGTTGCAAAACTGCATCTCCCACCATGCCCAGCAGCTGTCTGGGCATGCTGGGAGTTGTAGTATTGCAACATCTGGAGGGCTACAGTCTCAGACTGTAGCCCTCTAGATGTTGCTAGGCAACTTACCGGCTTCCGTCGGATCAAGGGAGCCGTCCTCTTCTGCTTCACGACATCGCCGCCGATCCGCTCCCGCAGCTTCCACCGACGGGTAAGTGGATCTTCGGCATTCGGCCCCCGTCGTTTCCCTGTCCTGCTCCGCCTATTGTGGGTCGGCAGAACGGGGAAAATTAAAGTAAACCCCCCCGCCCCTAATCTGCTATTGGTGGTCGCGTCTAGACCACCAATAGGAGAGATAGGAGGGGTGGCACCGCGCGCTATTAACCCTTTAGCCGCGCGCTCAGAGCTGAGCCGCGCTGCTAAAAGCTAAACCGAAAGTGGCCGGCTATGGGACCTATAACACTGCAAAAAAAAAAGTGAATAAAGATCACCCCCCTTTTCCAAAAA
The DNA here is from genome assembly GCF_029499605.1 of Hyla sarda. Lineage (NCBI taxonomy): Eukaryota > Metazoa > Chordata > Amphibia > Anura > Hylidae > Hyla > Hyla sarda. The sequence goes on along the minus strand of NC_079192.1, from coordinate 353,918,670 downwards.
AAAAAAAAAAAAAAAGTGTAAATAAAAACAAATATATGGTATCACCGCGCGCGGAAATGTCCGAATTATAAAAATATATCATTAATTAAACCGCTCGGTCAATGGCGTGCGCGCAAAAAGATTCCAAACTCCAAAATAGTGCATTTTTGGTCACTTTTTATATCATTTAAAAATGAATAAAAAGTGATCAATAAGTCCTATCAATGCAAAAATGGTACCGTTAAAAACTTCAGATCACGGCGCAAAAAATGAGCCCTCATACCGCCCCATACACTGAAAAATAAAAAAGTTATAAGGGTCAGAAGATGACAATTTTAAACGTATTAATTTCCCTGCATGTAGTTATGATTTTTTCCAGAAGTCCGACAAAATCAAACCTATATAAGTAGGGTATCATTTTAATCGTATGGACCTACAGAAGATAAGGTGTCATTTTTAACGAAAAATGTACTACGTAGAAACGGAAGCCCCCAAGTTACAAAACGGCGTTTTTTTCAATTTTGTCGCACAATGATTTTTTTTTTTACGTTTCACCGTAGATTTTTGGGCAAAATGACTTACATCATTACAAAGTAGAATTGGTGGTGCAAAAAATAAGCCATCATATGGATTTTTAGGTGCAAAATTGAAAGAGTTATGATTTTTTTTAAAGGCAAGGGGCAAAAAACGAAAATGCAAAAACGGGAAAAAACCCGGTCCTTAAGGGGTTAACTGTAGGGGCTGCAGAGGAAGCACCACAGGGCACCTCTGCCCATTACCTAGATGCCAATATTATAAAATGGCACACAGTAGACATGAGACCATGTTACAGATATTGCACAGGGACACATCACGCCTTAGGATGGAAAATCTCATGGGTTAAAATAAAACTCTGAAGGCCTAACCCTGTGTGTTTAATGATATGGGTAGTGAAGTCCAGTCCTGCATCTATAGGACGCTACTCTATAATACGACACAACTAGGAAGTTAAAACCACAACAGAAGTGTGTGGGTGAAAAAAAAAAAAAAAAGAGAAGGCCCCATCTATCACATCGTAGGACCCAAAGAAAAACACAAAACATTTCCTCCACACAGGTTACACTGACCAAAAGGCTACATTTTACCCCGGGTAAAAACTCACCGTGTTCAACCTCGACGACGGACACAATATAAGGCCTCAGCTCCGCTCTGCGCTGCCCACCGGCCTCTCTACTCCACCTCCCAGTGAGCTGCGTCACCCAAGCGGAGAAGCGGCAAAAGGTAGGGCTACTTTAGATACTAAACACCGGTATAAAGTGTCTCCAAGAAACAGTGTCTACCACGAGGAAGACCGCAAAACTGATCTCCTAGAAAATGGCAGCGAAACCGGAAATTATACTATTGAAATTTCCACCTTGAGGCGTGTAAAGTTTGTGTTGTAGAAATCGTCAGCCAATCATAAAGCGTGAACTAGCGAGACCACTACCAATAAAGAGACAGAACAGCTTTTACACAACGGAAATTGCCAATTTAGGCGAGGCGCCGGTGTGAGGTGAAAAATTCAAACCCCTGAAAAAATCCTTTCCTTTCCGAAGTTTGGTGAAGCTAGAAGGGAGAGGAGCAAGTGTGCCGAAGCTAAAGAGGGGAGGAGCGCGGGCAGAGCCATGGGATGAATAGACTGCAGGGGGATAAATATAATACTGGGAATGATTTCTATGTGTGAGGAGTTGGGCTACTGAATGACACATGCTGGGAGTTTTAGTCCCTGCTATGTGTGTATATGTCAGTGTTTCCCAACCAGGGAATGCTTGGAGTATTAGTTTTGCAACATTGGTGTATGAACTACAACTCCCAGGAGAATACTGATACAATATAGGTGTTGGTGAACTACAACTCCCAGGAGATTACTGAGATACAATAGAGGTGTTGGTGAACTACAACTCCCAGGTAGGGTTGCCACCCTGCCGGTATTTTACCGGCACAGCCGGTATTTTCATCTACATTCCGGGCTGTGCCGGTAAATTTGGATGAAAAATACCGGCCATGTAATGGCCGGTATTTTTTATTCACTGACAGGGGCGGACGGAGCAGCATCCCCAGAAGAACACTGCTTTTATGACCGGCCGTACAATGCCCAGGTCTGACACCACCAGCCTGTGACAGGGAGAGCTCCGTGCGATGACAGGAAGAGATTGTACAGTGCTGGGGAGGGGGCGTGACCTCCTGTCTCCTCTCTCCCCCTCCTTCTCTCTGCCCCATGCAGTCTTACAACCCTCCATAGGCAGAGCAGGGAGGCCGTGTATCCTGTCTCCCTCTGGTGAGCAGGGCGGGTGAGTGTCTGTGTTTACATGTGTCTGTGCATGTGTCTCTGTGTGTCTGTATATATGTGTCTGTGCATGTGTGTCTGTGTATATATGTGTGTGTGTGTGTGTGTGTGTGGGGGGGGGGGGGGGGGGTAAACTGCCTAATCTGGGGTACAACTATGCTGCCTAATCTGGGGGACAACTATGCTGCCTAATCTGGGGGACAATTGTGCTCCTAATCTGGGTTACATCTATGCTGCCTAATCTGGGTTACATCTATGCTGCCTAATCTGGGTTACATCTATGCTGCCTAATCTGGGGGACAACTATGCTCCTAATCTGGGGGACAACTATGCTGCCTAATCTGGGTTACATCTATGCTCCTAATCTGGGGGACAACTATGCTGCCTAATCTGGGGGACAACTATGCTCCTAATCTGGGGGACAACTGTGCTGCCTAATCTGGGGGACAACTGTGCTCTTAATCTGGGGGACAATATGCTGCCTAATCTGGGTTACATCTATGCTGCCTAATCTGGGTTACATCTATGCTGCCTAATCTGGGGGACAACTATGCTCCTAATCTGGGGGACAACTATGCTGCCTAATCTGGGTTACATCTATGCTGCCTAATCTGGGGGACAACTATGCTCCTAATCTGGGGGACAACTATGCTCCTAATCTGGGGGACAACTATGCTGCCTAATCTGGGGGACAACTGTGCTCCTAATCTGGGGGACAATATGCTGCCTAATCTGGGTTACATCTATGCTGCCTAATCTGGGTTACATCTATGCTGCCTAATCTGGGGGACATCTATGCTCCTAATCTGGGGGACAACTATGCTGCCTAATCTGGGTTACATCTATGCTGCCTAATCTGGGGGACAACTATGCGCCTAATCTGGGTTACATCTATGCTGCCTAATCTGGGGGACAACTATGCTCCTAATCTGGGGGACAACTATGCTCCTAATCTGGGGGACAACTATGCTCCTAATCTGGGGGACAACTATGCTGCCTAATCTGGGGGACAACTGTGCTCCTAATCTGGGGGACAATATGCTGCCTAATCTGGGTTACATCTATGCTGCCTAATCTGGGTTACATCTATGCTGCCTAATCTGGGGGACATCTATGCTCCTAATCTGGGGGACATCTATGCTCCTAATCTGGGGGACAACTATGCTGCCTAATCTGGGTTACATCTATGCTGCCTAATCTGGGGGACAACTATGCTCCTAATCTGGGGGACAACTATGCTCCTAATCTGGGGGACAACTATGCTCCTAATCTGGGGGACAACTATGCTCCTAATCTGGTGGACAACTATGCTGCCTAATCTGGGGGACAACTATGCTCCTAATCTGGGGGACAACTATGCTCCTAATCTGGGGGACAACTATGCTACCTAATCTGGGTTACATCTATGCTGCCTAATCTGGGGGACAACTATGCTCCTAATCTGGGGGACAACTATGCTGCCTAATCTGGGTTACATCTATGCTGCCCAATTTGGGGGACAACTATGCTCCTAATTTGGGGGACAACTATGCTCCTAATTTGGGGGACAACTATGCTGCCTGATCTGGGGGACAACTATGCTGCCTGATCTGGGGGACAATTATGCTGCCTGATCTGGGGGACAACTATGCTCCTAATTTGGGGGACAACTATGCTGCCTGATCTGGGGGACAACTATGCTGCCTAATCTGGGGGACAACTATGCTCCTAATTTGGGGGACAACTATGCTGCCTGATCTGGGGGACAACTATGCTGCCTAATCTGGGGGACATCTGTGCTCCTAATCTGGGGGACAACTATGCTGCCTGATCTGGGGGACAACTATGCTGCCTAATCTGGGGAAAAACTACCCGGCCCTCCACAATACTTTTAGTTTCTCATGTGGCCCCATGGGATAAATAATTGCCCACCCCATTCCTCCTCAACCCCGGACATTCCTTAACCTGGAGCCGCCCGGGGAAAGGAGAAAGTGAAGACAAGAGACTGGTGAGACCTCTCTGCAAAATTGTGTATTTAATGCAGTGTTTCCCAACCAGGGTGCCTCCAGCTGTTGCAAAACTATTACTCCCAGCATGTCCAGACAGCCTTTGGCTGTCCGGGCATGCTGGGAGTTGTAGTTTTGCAATAGCTGGAGGCACCCTGGTTGGGAAACACTGATTTAATGTTTTAATGTGTGAAACTATCTGCTCCGCTCTGTATCTAATCCTGTCATGTGTGATACTGTCTGCTGAGCCTGTATATCCAAATCTGTCATGTGGGATATGAGCCTGTGTATCTAATCCTGTCATGTGCGATACTGTCTGCTGAGCCTGTGTATCTAATCCTGTCATGTGTGATACTGTGAGGTGAGCTTGTGTATCTAATCCTGTCATGTGGAATACTGTCTGCTGAGCCTGTGTATCTAATCCTGTCATGTGTGATACTGTGAGCTGAGCCTGTGTAGCTAATCCTGTCATGTGGGATACTGTCTGCTGAGCCTGTGTATCTAATCCTGTCATGTGTGATACTGTGAGCTGAGCCTGTGTAGCTAATCCTGTCATGTGTGATACTGTCTGCTGAGCCTGTATATCCAAATCTGTCATGTGGAATACTGTCTGCTGAGCCTGTGTATCTAATCCTGTCATGTGTGATACTGTGAGGTGAGCTTGTGTATCTAATCCTGTCATGTGGAATACTGTCTGCTGAGCCTGTGTATCTAATCCTGTCATGTGTGATACTGTGAGCTGAGCCTGTGTATCTAATCCTGTCATGTGGGATACTGTCTGCTGAGCCTGTGTATCTAATCCTGTCATGTGTGATACTGTGAGCTGAGCCTGTGTAGCTAATCCTGTCATGTGGGATACTGTCTGCTGAGCCTGTGTATCTAATCCTGTCATGTGTGATACTGTCTGCTGAGCCTGTATATCCACATCTGTCATGTGGGATATGAGCCTGTGTATCTAATCCTGTCATGTGTGATACTGCTTGATGAGCCTGTGTATCTAATCCTGTCATGTGGGATACTGTCTGCTGAGCCTGTGTATCTAATCCTGTCATGTGTGATACTGTCTGCTGAGCCTGTATATCCACATCTGTCATGTGGGATACTATCTGCTGAGCCTGTGTATCTAATCCTGTCATGTGTGATACTGTCTGATTAGCCTGTTTATCTGACGTTGCGCAGGGGGGCGTCACTCGTCATCAGAGAGAGCCAGCGTTGCTGTCGCGCACCACCACTACCGCCGCCGCTGGCATAAATAGGGTTTTGGTAGGTATTCTCTAAATGTAAATTTTTTGTGCGATATAGGAAAATTCCCCCCGCATATATATTGTATCCCTCCAATCCCCTATGCCATTTCTTAAACCCCCCTCCCATCCCCCGTGCCGTTTCTTAAACCCCTGATCCCTCAGCCCCTGTGCAATCTGGCCCCTCCCCTTTTGTAGCTCCACCCCCACATAGCCACACCCATGACCGGTATTTTTCTGAGGGAAAGGTGGCAACCCTACTCCCAGGAGACTACTCAGATACAATATAGGTGTTGGTGAACTACAACTCCCAGGAGATTACTGAGATACAATAGAGGTGTTGGTGAACTACAACTCCCAGGAGACTACTCAGATACAATATAGGTGTTGGTGAACTACAACTCCCAGGAGACTACTGAGATAAAATATAGGTGTTGGTGAACTACAACTCCCAGAAGACTACAGAGGCAGCATGCTGGTGTTATACCACAGACTCAAGACTCCTGAATGACACATGCTGGGAGTTGTAGTCCCTTTTGTGTGTGTATGCCAGTGTATCCCAACCAGGGCTGAGTTATATTAGTGTGCTGTGTATAACGCTGTATATAGATATATATATACAGTGGTCCCTCAACATACGATGGTAATTCCTTCCAAACGACCCATCGTTTGTCGAATCCATCGTATGTTGAGGGATCCGTGCAATGTAAAGTATAGGAAGCTGTACTCGCCTGTCCCCGTCGCTCCGGACCAGGTCCTCACCGCTCCCGATGCTGTCCTGCTGCTCCGGTGTCTTCTTCTGGATCCTCCGGTGTCTTGCGCATCTTCTGCAGGGTCGGGGCCTCGCTTTCAGGTGACGTCATTACGCTGCTGCGCCGGCGCGGGGTGCGTAGTGACGTAATAACAACGCCGGAAAACAAGGCCCGGACCCTGGAGAAGATGCGCAAGACACCAGAGGATCGCGAAGTGGACCCGGAGCATCGGGAATAGGTAAGTGAACCTGCTGGGGCATATTACACTGCTATCCGACAGCAGCTTAAGCATTTTGCGCTGTCGGATAGCAGTTAATGCGATGGCCCCGACATATAAAAGCATCGTATGTCGATGCTGACATTGACATGCGATGGCCTCTGAGAGGCCATCGTATGTCGATTTTATCATATGTCGGGGCCATCGTAGGTCGGGGGGTTACTGTGTGTATATATATATATATATATAATAATGTGCTGTGCATAACGCTGTATATATATATATATAAGTGTGCTGTGTATAACGCAGGTTTCCTCAAGCTGCAAGGGGGAGAACGGACTGCATGGGCTGGCTTCTGCTTTTTCATGGGGTGTTCATTAGCCCCATAAAGAGGACATAGAAATGAATGGGGTTTGTACAGGACATGAACATCACTGTATGAACCCTGTGCATTTATATGTAAGCGTTCTTACAGCAATGTAGAAATGCACGGGGTTCATACAGGGAAGCAGAGATACAAGGGGTTCATAAAGGGAAGCAGAAATTCCTGTGGTTCATTCAGGGATGTAGAAAGGCACGGGGTTCATACAGGGAAGCAGAGAGTCACGGGGTCCATACAGGGATGTAGGAATACACGGGGTTCATACTGGGAAGAAGAAATTCATGTGGTTCATACAGGGAAGCAGAGATGTACGGGGTTCATACAGGGAAGCAGAGATGTACGGGGTTCATACAGGGAAGCAGAGATGCACAGGGTTCACACAGGGAAGCAGAGAGTCACGGGGTCCATACAGGGATGTAGAAATGCACGGGGTTCATACTGGGAAGCAGAAATTCATCTGGTTCATACAGGGAAGCAGAGATGTACGGGGTCCATACAGGGAAGCAGAGATGCACGGGGTTCATACAGGGAAGCAGAGATGCGCAGGGTTCATACAGGGAAGCAGAGATGCACGGGGTTCATACAGGGAAGCAGAGATGCACGGGGTCCGTACAGGGAAGCAGAGATGCACAGGGTTTGTACAGTGGTCTTCATGTCAGCGTTCATTGCACAGCAGCTTCGAGAGAAATTCATGTCAGGAGGGACGTACAGGAGAAATAACACAGTAGCCTGTACATCTTCATCCAGGAGAAATTGAAGAGGAGAAAACAGATTTTGGCAGCGGATGCCACATTAAAACTTCACTTGCAGCATTCTGCAAGTGGAGTTTTATTAAATCATTAACCTGTCTAGGACCAAGGGCATACCTGTACGCTCTCAGCATTTCTGTTCACCACTGGTAACCGGGAGGTGAACGGAGCGGGAGGCCTGCTGAAATCGTTCAGAAGGCATTCCGTGCCAATGCCTGGGGGGCTCTTGAGCCCCCCCTTTGTCAATTCAGACCGGAGATTGGCAGCAATTCCAGGTCATATGTGTCTCTGGTGACCCGGTAAATAGGGGTGTTCAAGGCTGTCCAAGACAGCTTCAATCACCCTGAAATGATAAAAGTGAGGTGGCAGTGATGCCACCCCACCCATCTCTGCTATTGGTTGGTCAGAAGCGACCGACCAATAGCAGATCGTGGAGGTGGCGCGAGGGTTAAAGTTCTGTTCCCCTGCTCTGCCCACCCATGGTAGTCTGGGCAGAGTGGCGGAACTGTGATGTGAGCAGCGGTGGAGATCCTCCTCAAGCAGTGGCAGGCGGCGATCGTTCTGTTGAGGGGAGCCAGGAGGTGAGTAGTTACCTAGCAACATCTGAAGGGCCACAGTTTGGAGATCACTGTACAATGGTCTCTAAATTGTGGCCATTAAGATCTTGCATAACTACAACTCCCAGCATGCACGAACAGCTTTCTGGGCATGCTGAGAGTTGTATATGCATGTCTCCAGCTGTTGCATCTCTACAACACCCAGCATTCCCTTCGGCTATCAGTTCATGCTGGGAGTTGTAGTTTTGCGACAACTGGAGGCACACTGGTGAGAAAACACCCAGTTAGGTAACAGAACCTGAGTGCTTACCCATCAGTGTGCCTCCAGCTGTCGCAAAACTACAACTCCCAGCATGAACTGATAGCCGAAGGGCATGCTGGGAGATGTAGTTATGAAACAGCTGGAGGTATGCAACTACCCACCTGGGCATTTGCACGGGGTGCCTGCTGATAGAAATTCCCATGGGCCTACAGGTACGCCCTTGGTCTCTTAGTGGTTAACAATATACAGTGATCCCTCAACTTACAATGGCCTCAACATACAATAGTTTCAACATACAATGGTCTTTTCTGTACCATTGTAACTTGAAACCAGACTCAACATACAATGTACAGACAGTCCAGATCTGTGAAACTTGTCAATGGCCGGAAGAACTGACCAATCAGAATGGGCAATTTACTGGTAAAACTCCTGTATTACTGAAGCGTATGCACTGACTGATGTCTGGTAGCGCGCCCTACAGCACAGAGAGGTATTACATGTTCTATACACTTTACCTATACCATGGTTACCTGCTCCTTTGGACACCAGCTAAGGGCGACTCCATGTTACTTTTTTAGGACATTGCAAGTACTGTACAGGACTCTGAAGAAGCTCCTGTCCTCTACATAGACCAGTGTTTCCCAAGCAGGGTGCCCCCAGCTGTTGCAAAACTAAAACTCCCAGCATGCCCGGACAGCCTTTGGCTGACATAGATAGTGATTTACAGCTCCCAGCAGATCTTTATTACTTTTATATGTAATGACTTGCTTTATCTTTATTAGTTATCTACTTATATTTCTTTAATTCTCACTTTTTCCTGTTTTTGGATGACATTTTGGATCTTTAGAACCAATTACCAGGTTTCCATAGGGTTATGGTCTCAACATACAATGGTTTCAACATACAATGGTCGTCCCAGAACCAATTATTATTGTAACTTGAGGGACCACTGTAAAATGGGATAATGTGGATAATGTCCTCAGAAACAAGAATACTGACACTAAATGGGAGACTTTAAAAAATATCGTAAATTCTCACTGTAAGATTTATATACCTTATGGGAATAAAAGGGTCAGGAATAAAAGAAAACCAATATGGATGAATAAAAATGTTATGGGGGCAATAAATGACAAAAATAAAGCATTTAAACTACTAAAACAGGACCGCAGTGAAGAAGCTTTAAAAAGCTATAGAGAAAAATTTAAAATATGTAAAAAAAAAAAAAGCAGATAAAAGTCGCAAAAATAGAGAAAGAAAGACTCATTGCCAAAGAGAGTAAAACTAACCCCAAAATGTTCTTTAACTATATAAATAGCAAAAAGGTTAAAAATGAAAGTGTTGGCCCTTAACCCCTTAAGGACCAGGCCATTTTACACCTTAAGGACCAGAGCGTTTTTTGCAAATCTGACCACTGTCACTTTAAACATTAATAACTCTGGAATGCTTTTAGTTATCATTCTGATTCCGAGACTGTTTTTTCGTGACATATTCTACTTTAACTCAGTGGTAAAATTTTATGGTAACTTGCATCCTTTCTTGGTGAAAAATCCCCAAATTTGATGAAAAAAATTAAAATTTTGCATTTTTCTAACTTTGAAGCTCTCTGCTTGTAAGGAAAATGGATATTCAAAATATATTTTTTTGGGGTTCACATATACAATATGTCTACTTTATGTTTGCATCATAAAATTTATGAGTTTTTACTTTTGGAAGACACCAGAGGGCTTCAAAGTTCAGCAGCAATTTTGAAATTTTTCACAAAATTTTCAAACTCACTATTTTTCAGGGACCAGTTCAGTTTTGAAGTGGATTTGAAGGGTCTTCATATTAGAAATACCCCATAAAAGACCCCATTATAAAAACTACACCCCCAAAGTATTCAAAATGACATTCAGTAAGTGTATTAACTAGAGATGAGCGAACTTACAGTAATTTCGATTCGTCACGGACTTCTCGGCTCGGCAGTTGATGCCTTTTCCTGCATAAATTAGTTCAGCTTTCAGATGCTCAGATGGGCTGGAAAAGGTGGATACAGTCCTAGGAGACTCTTTCCTAGGAATGTATCCACCTTTGCCAGCCCACCGGAGCACCTGAAGACTGAACTAATTTACGCAGGATAAGTCATCAACTGCCGAGCCCAGAAGTTCATGACAAATCGAATTTACTGTAAGTTCGCTCATCTCTAGTATTAACCCTTTAGGTGTTTCACAGGAATAGCAGCAAAGTGAAGGAGAAAATTCAAAATCTTCATTTTTTACACTCGCATGTTCTTGTAGACCCAATTTTTGAATTTTTGCAAGGGGTAAAAAGAGAACATTTTTACTTTTATTTGTAACCCAATTTCACTCGAGTAAGGACATACCTCATATGTCTATGTTAATTGTCCAGCGGGCGCAGTAGAGGGCTCAGAAGGGAAGGAGCGACAAATGGTTTTTGGGGGGCATGTCACCTTTAGGAAGCCCCTATGGTGCCAGGACAGCAAAAAAAAAACACATGGCATACCATTTTGGAAACTAGACCCCTCGGGGAACATAACAAGGGGTAATGTGAACCTTAATACCCTACAGGTGTTTCACGACTTTTGCATATGTGAAACATTTTTTTTTTTTTTTACCTAAAATGCTTGGTTTCCCAAAATCTTTACATTTTTACAAAGGGTAATAGCAGAAAATACCCCCCAAAATTTGAGGCCCAATTTCTCCCGATTCAGAAAACACCCCATATGGGGGTGAAAAGTGCTCTGCTGGCGCACTACAGGTCTCAGAAGAGAAGGAGTCACATTTGGCTTTTTGAAAGCAAATTTTGCTCTGGGGGCATGCCGCATTTAGGAAGCCCCTATGGTGCCAGAACAGCAAAAAAAAAAAAAAACACATGGCATACTATTTTGGAAACTAGACCCCTCGGGGAACGTAACAAGGGGTAATGTGAACCTTAATACCCTACAGGTGTTTCACGACTTTTGCATATGTGAAACATTTTTTTTTTTTTTACCTAAAATGCTTGGTTTCCCAAAATTTTTACATTTTTAAAAAGGGTAATAGCAGAAAATACCCCCCAAAATTTGAAGCACAATTTCTCCCGATTCAGAAAACACCCCATATGGGGGTGAAAAGTGCTCTGCTGGCGCACTACAGGTCTCAGAAGAGAAGGAGTAACATTTGGCTTTTTGAAAGCAAATTTTGCATTTAGGAAGCCCCTATGGTGCCCGGACAGCAAAAAAAAAAAAAAAAAAACACATGGCATACCATTTTGGAAACTAGACCCCTCGAGGAACATAACAAGGGGTTAAGTCAACCTTTATACCCCACAGGTGTTTCACTACTTTTGTATATGTAAAGACATTTTTTTATTTTTACCTAAAATGCTTGTTTTCCCAAAAATTTTACGTTTTTAAAAAGGGTAATAGCAGAAAATACCCCCCCAAAATTTGTAACACAATTTCTCCCGAGTACGGCGATACCCCATATGTGACCCTAAACTGTTGCCTTGAAATACGACAGGGCTCCAAAGTGAGAGCGCCATGCGCATTTGAGGCCTAAATTAGGGACTTGCATAGGGGTGGACATAGGGGTATTCTACGCCAGTGATTCCCAAACAGGGTGCCTCAAGCTGTTGTAAAACTCCCAGCATGCCTAGACAGTCAGTGGCTATCTGGCAATACTGGGAGTTGTAGTTTTGCAACCGCTGGAGGCTCCGTTTTGGAAACAATGGCTTACCAGACGTTTTTCATTTTTATTGGGGAGGGGGGCTGTGTAGGGGTATATGTATATGTAGTGTTTTTTTACTTTTTATTTTGTGTTAGTGTAGTGTAGTGTTTTTAGGGTACAGTCACACGGGCGGGGGTTCACAGTAATTTCTCGCTGGCAGTTTGAGCTGCGGCTGAAAATTTGCCGCAGCTCAAACATGCAGCCGGTTACTTACTGTAAACCTCCGCCCATGTGAGTGTACCCTGTACATTCACATTGGGGGGGGGGGGGGGGGAGAAACATCCAGCTGTTGCAAAACTACAACTCCCAGCATGTGCATGCTGGGAGTTGTAGTTTTGCAACAGCTGGAGGCACACTGGTTGAGAAACACCGGGTTTGGTAACAAACTCAGTGTTTTGCAACCAGTGTGCCTTCAGCTGTTGCAAAAGCTACAACCCCCAGCATGTACGGACAGCGGAAGGGCATGCTGGGTCTTGTAGTTATGCAACAGCTGGAGGCATACTACTTTGGCTGGGGATGCTGGGGATTGTAGTTATGCAACAGCTGGAGACACACATTTGCTACTTAACTCAGTGTGCCTTCAGCTGTTGCAAAACTACAACTCTCAGCAGTCACCGACAGCCAACGGGCATGCTGGGAGTTGTAGTTATGCAACCAGCAGATGCACCACTACAACTCCCAGCATGCACTTTAGCTGATTGTGCAAGCTGGGAGTTGTAGTTATACAACAGCTGAAGGTACACTATTCCATAGAAAAAATGTGCCTCCAGCTGTTACAAAACTATAAGGCCCATAAGGGAATGCTGGGAGTTCTGGTGGTCTGCCTCCTGCTGTTGCATAACTACAGCTCCCAGCATGCCCTTTTTGCATGCTGGGAGCTGTTGCTAAGCCACAGCAGGAGGCTGTCACTCATCTCCTACTGCTGCTGCTCCACGCCGCCGCGCAGGTCAGTCCCTCGCCGCCGCCGCCGTCGCTACTGGGGCCCCGATCCCAACAGGGACGCCGGGGATTGGGGTCCCCAGCACCCGGGGTCTTCTTCCCGCACCCGCTCACGTCCTCCGGAAGAGGGGTGGAGCGGGTTGCGGGAGTGACACCCGCAGCAGGCGCCCTGATTGGTGTGGCTGTCTCTGACGGCCCCGATCCGCCAGTAATTCCGGGTCACTGGAGACCCGATTGACCCGGAATCCGCCGCAGATCGCTGGACTGAATTGTCGAATTGAATTGTCGACTGAATTGTCGATGAACTGAACGATTTCAGCGGGCACCGGCTCCGCTCCAGATGGCTGCGGGGGGCCGGTAAAGCACATGACGTTCTCATACATCATGTGTCCTTAAGGACTCGGAAATGGAGACGTTTGAGAACGTCATGTGTCCTTAACCCCTTAAGGACTGAGCCCTTTTTCACCTTAAGGACTCAGCCATTTTTTGCAATTCTGACCACTGTCACTTTAAACATTTATAACTCTGGAATGCTTTTAGTTATCAATCTGATTCCGAGATTGTTTTTTCGTGACATATTCTACTTTAACTTAGTGGTAAAATTTTGTGGTAACTTGCATCCTTTCTTGGTGAAAAATCCCCAAATTTGATGAAAAATTTGAAAATTTTGCATTTTTCTAACTTTGAAGCTCTCTGCTTGTAAGGAAAATGGATATTCAAAATATTTTTTATTTTTATTCACATATACAATATGTCTACTTTATGTTTGCATCATAAAATTGATGAGTTTTTACTTTTGGAAGACACCAGAGGGCTTCAAAGTTCCGCAGCAATTTTCCAATTTTTCACAAAATTTTGAAACTCGCTTTTTTTCAGGGACCAGTTCAGGTTTGAAGTGGATTTAAAGGGCCTTCATATTAGAAATACCCCATAAATGACCCCATTATAAAAACTGCACCCCCCAAAGTATTCAAAATGACATTCAGTCAGCGTTTTAACCCTTTAGTTGTTTCACAGGAATAGCAGCAAAGTGAAGGAGAAAATTCACAATCTTCATTTTTTACACTCGCATGTTTTTGTAGACCCAATTTTTGAATTTTTGCAAGGGGTAAAAAGGAGAAAATTTTTACTTGTATTTGAAACCCAATTTCTCTCGAGTAAGCACATACCTCATATGTCTATGTTAATTGTTCGGCGGGCGCAGTAGAGGGCTCAGAAGGGAAGGAGCGACAAATGGTTTTTGGGGGGCATGTCACATTTAGGAAGCCCCTATGGTGCCAGAACAGCAAAAAAAAAACACATGGCATACCATTTTGGAAACTAGACCCCTCGGGGAACATAACAAGGGGTAAGGTAAACCTTAATACCCCACAGGTGATTCACAACTTTTGCATACGTAAAAAAAAAAATAAAATAAAAAATTCCCTAAAATGCTTGGTTTTCCAAAAGTTTTACATTTTTTAAAAGGGTAATAGCAGAAAATACCCCCCAAAATTTGAAGCCCAATTTCTCCCGATTCAGAAAACACCCCATATGGGGGTGAAAAGTGCTCTGCTGGCGCACTACAGGTCTCAGAAGAGAAGGAGTCACATTTGGCTTTTTTGAAGGAAATTTTGCTCTGGGGGCATGCCGCATTTAGGAAGCCCCTATGGTGCCAGGACAGCAAAAAACCCCAGATGGCATACCATTTTGCAAACTAGACCCCTTGGGGAACGTAAAAAGGGGTAAAGTGAACCTTAATACCCCAAAGGGGTTTCACAACTTTTGCATATGTAAAAAATAAATAAAAAATTTACCTAAAATGCTTGGTTTCCCAAAAAATTTACATTTTTACAAAGGGTTAAAGCAGAAAATACCCCCCAAAATTTGAAGCCCAATTTCTCCCGATTCAGAAAACACCCCATATGGGGGTCAAAAGTGCTCTGCTGGCGCACTACAGGTCTCAGAAGAGAAGGAGTCACATTTGGCTTTTTGAAAGCAAATTTTGCTCTGGGGGCATGCCGCATTTAGGAAGCCCCTATGGTGCCAGGACAGCAAAAAAAACCACATGGCATACCATTTTGGAAACTAGACCCCTTGGGGAACGTAACAAGGGGTAAAGTGAACCTTAATACCCCACAGGGGTTTCACAACTTTTGCATATGTAAAAAAAAAAAAAAAAAATTACCTAAAATGCTTGGTTTCCCAAAAAATTTATATTTTTACAAAGGGTTAAAGCAGAAAATATCCCCCAAAATTTGAAGCCCAATTTCTCCCGATTCAGAAAACGCCCCATATGGGGGTGAAAAGTGCTCTGCTGGCGCACTACAGGTCTCAGAAGAGAAGGAGTCACATTTGGCTTTTTGAAAGCAAATTTTGCTCTGGGGGCATGCCGCATTTAGGAAGCCCCTATGGTGCCAGGACAGCAAAAAAAAAAAAAACATGGCATACCATTTTGGAAACTAGACCCCTCGGGGAACGTAACAAGGGGTTAAGTGAACCTTAATACCCCTCAGGTGTTTCACGACTTTTGCATATGTAAAAAAAATAATTTTTTTTTTACCTAAAATGCCTCTTTTCCCAAAAATTTTACATTTTTAAAAAGGGTAAAAGCAGAAAATACCCCCCAAAATTTGTAACACAATTTCTCCCGAGTACGGCGATACCCCATATGTGACCCTAAACTTGCCTTGAAATACGACAGCGCTCCAAAGTGAGAGCGCCATGCGCATTTGAGGCCTAAATTAGGGACTTGCATAGGGGAGGATATAGGGGTATTCTACGCCAGTGATTCCCAAACAGGGTGCCTCCAGCTGTTGTAAAACTCCCAGCATGCCTGGACAGTCAGTGGCTATCTGGCAATACTGGGAGTAGTTGTTTTGCAACAGCTGGAGGCTCCGTTTTGGAAACAGTGGCGTACCAGACGTTTTTCATTTTTATTGGGGAGGGGGGCTGTGTAGGGGTATGTGCATATGTAGTGTTTTTTACTTTTTATTTTATTGTGTGTTAGTGTAGTGTAGTGTTTTTAGGGTACAGTCACATGGGCGGGGGTTGACAGTAGTTTCACGCTGGCAGTTTGAGCCGCAGCTCAAACTTGCAGCCGGATACTTACTGTAATCCTCCGCCCATGTGAGTGTACCCTGTACGTTCACATTGGGGGGGGGGGGAACGTCCTGCTGTTGCAAAACTACAACTCCCAGCATGTACGGTCTATCAGTGCATGCTGGGAGTTGTAGTTTTGCAACAGCTGGAGGCACACTGGTTGTGAAACACAGAGTTTGGTAACAAACTCAGTGTTTTGCAACCAGTGTGCCTTCAGCTGTTGCAAAAGCTACAACCCCCAGCATGTACGGACAGCGGAAGGGCATGCTGGGTCTTGTAGTTATGCAACAGCTGGAGGCATACTACTTTGGCTGGGGATGCTGGGGACTGTAGTTATGCAACAGCTGGAGACACACTGGTTTGCTACATAAATCACTGTGCCTTCAGCTGTTGCAAAACTACAACTCTCAGCAGTCACCGACAGCCAACGGGCATGCTGGGAGTTGTAGTTATGCAACCACCAGATGCACCACTACAACTCCCAGCATGCACTTTAGCTGATTGTGCAAGCTGGGAGTTGTAGTTACACAACAGCTGAAGGTACACTTTTCCATAGAAAGAATGTGCCTCCAGCTGTTGCAAAACTACAAGTCCCAGCATGCCCATAAGGGCATGCTGGGAGTTGTGGTGGTCTGCCTCCTGCTGTTGCATAACTACATCTCCCAGCATGCCCTTTTTGCATGCTGGGAGCTGTTGCTAAGCAACAGCAGGAGGCTGTCACTCACCTCCAACGATCCAGACGCTGCAGGTCAGTCCCGCCGCGGCCGTCGCTCCTGGGGCCCCGATCCCAACATTGACGCCGGGGATCGGGGTCCCCAGCACCCGGGGTGCACGTCCCGCACCCGCTCACGTCCCCCGGAAGAGGGGCGGAGCGGGTTGCGGGAGTGACACCCGCAGCAGGCGCCCTGATTGGTCGGCCGGTAATCCGGCCGACGAATCAGGGCGATCGTGAGGTGGCACCAGTGCCACCTCACCCCTGCAGGCTCTGGCTGTTCGGGGCCGTCGGAGACGGCCCCGAACAGCCTGTAATTCCGGGTCACCGGGTCACTGGAGACCCGATTGACCCGGAATCTGCCGCAGATGGCTGGACTGAATTGTCCAGCGATCTGCGGCCATCGCCGACATGGGGGGGCATAATGACCCCCCTGGGCGATATGCCCCGATGCCTGCTGAACGATTTCAGCAGGCATCGGGCACCGGCTCCCCTCCGGCTAGCGGCGGGGGGCCGGGATTTGACAGGACGTACTCAAACGTCCTGAGTCCTTAAGGACTCAGAAAAGGGGACGTTTGAGTACGTCCTGCGTCCTTAACCCCTTCAGGACGGAGCCCATTTTGGCCTTAAGGACCGGAGCGTTTTTTGCACATCTGACCACTGTCACTTTAAACATTAATAACTCTGGAATGCTTTTAGTTATCATTCTGATTCCGAGATTGTTTTTTCGTGACATATTCTACTTTAACATAGTGGTAAATTTTTGTCGATACTTGCATCCTTTCTTGGTGAAAAATCCGTAAATTTGATGAAAAATTTGAAAATTTTGCATTTTTCTAACTTTGAAGCTCTCTGCTTGTAAGGAAAATGGATATTAGGAATACATTTTTTTTTGGTTCACATATACAATATGTCTACTTTATGTTTGCATCATAAAATTGATGAGTTTTTACTTTTGGAAGACACCAGAGGGCTTCAACGGTCAGCAGCAATTTTCCGATTTTTCACAAAATTTTCAAACTAACAAAGTATTTTTCAGGGACCAGTTCAGGTTTGAAGTGGATTTGAAGGGTCTTCATATTAGAAATACCCCATAAATGACCCCATTATAAAAACTACACCCCCCAAAGTATTCAACATGACATTCAGTCAGCGTTTTAACCCTTTAGGTGTTTCACACGAATAGCAGCAAAGTGAAGGAGAAAATTCACAATCTTCATTTTTTACACTCACATGTTCTTGTAGACCCAATTTTTGAATTTTTACAAGGGGTAAAAGGACAAAAATTTTACTTGTATTTGTAGCCCAATTTCTCTCGAGTAAGCACATACCTCATATGTCTATGTAAAGTGTTCGGCGGGCGCAGTAGAGGGCTCAGAAGGGAAGGAGCGACAAGGGGATTTTGGAGAGTACGTTTTTCTGAAATGGTTTTTGGGGGGCATGTTACCTTTAGGAAGCCCTTATGGTGCCAGAACAGCAAAAAAAAAACACATGGCATACCATTTTGGAAACTAGACCCCTCGGGGAATGTAACATGGGATAAAGTGAACCTTAATACCCCACAGGTGTTTCACGACTTTTGCAAATGTAAAAAAAAAAAAAAATTTTACCTAAAATGCTTGTTTTCCCAAAAAAAAATTATTTTTAAAAAGGGTAATAGCAGAAAATACCCCTAAAAATTTGAAGCCCAATTTCTCCCGATTCAGAAAACACCCCATATGGGGGTGAAAAGTGCTCTGCTGGCGCACTACAGGTCTCAGAAGAGAAGGAGTCACATTTGGCTTTTTGAACGCAAATTTTGCTCTGGGGGCATGCCGCATTTAGGAAGCCCCTATGGTGCCAGGATAGCAAAAAAACCCACATGGCATACCATTTTGGAAACTAGACCCCTCGGGGAACGTAACAAGGGGTTAAGTGAACCTTTATACCCCACAGGTGTATCACGACTTTTGCATATGTAAAAAATTATATTTTTTTTTTTACCTAAAATGCTTGTTTTCCCAAAAATTTTACATTTTTAAAAAGGGTAAAAGCAGAAAATACCCCCCAAAATTTGTAACACAATTTCTCCCGAGTACGGCGATACCCCATATGTGACCCTAAACTGTTGCCTTGAAATACGACAGGGCTCCAAAGTGAGAGCGCCATGCGCATTTGAGGCCTATATTAGGGATTGCATAGGGGTGGACATAGGGGTATTCTACGCCAGTGATTCCCAAACAGGGTGCCTCCAGCTGTTGCAAAACTCCCAGCATGCCTGGACAGTCAACGGCTGTCCGACAATACTGGGAGTTGTTTTGCAACAGCTGGAGGCTCCGTTCTGGAAACAGTGGTGTACCAGATGTTTTTCATTTTTATTGGGGAGGGGAGGGGGGCTGTGTAGGGGTATGTGTATATGTAGTGTTTTTTACTTTTTATTTTATTTTTTGTGTTAGTGTAGTGTAGTGTTTTTAGGGTACAGTCGCACGGGCGGGGGTTCACAGTAGTTTCTCGCTGGCAATTTGAGCTGCAGCAGAAAGTTTGCGGCAGCTCAAATTTGCAGCCAGATACTTACTGTAATCCTCCGCCCATGTGAGTGTACCCTGTACGTTCACATTGGGGGGGGGACATCCAGCTGTTGCATAACTACAACTCCCAGCATGCCCGTTGGCTGTCGGTGACTGCTGAGAGTTGCAGTTTTGCAACAACTGTAGGCACACTGGTTATGTATCACTGAGTTTGTGACCTAACTCAGTGTTTCACAACCAATGTGCCTCCAGCTGTTGCAAAACTACAACTCCCAGCATGTACGGTGCATGGTGTACGGTGACTGCTGAGAGTTGTAGTTTGCAACAGCTGGAGGCACACCGGTCGTGAAACACTGAGTTAGGTAAAAAAAAAACTCTGAGTTTCACAACCAGTGTGCCTTCAGCTGTTGCAAAACTACAACTCTCAGCAGTCACCGACAGCCAACGGGCATGCTGGGAGTTGTAGTTATGCAACCACCAGATGCACCACTACAACTCCCAGCATGCACTTTAGCTGTTTGTGCAAGCTGGGAGTTGTAGTTATACAACAGCTGAAGGTACACTTTTCCATAGAAAGAATGTGCCTCCAGCTGTTGCAAAACCATAAGTCCCAGCATGCCCATAAGGGAATGCTGGGAGTTGTGGTGGTCTGCCTCCTGCTGTTGCATAACTACAGCTCCCAGCATGCCCTTTTTGCATGCTGGGAGCTGTTGCTAAGCAACAGCAGGAGGCTGTCACTCACCTCCAACGATCCAGACGCTGCAGGTCAGTCCCGCCGCCGCAGCTGCTCCTGGGGCCCCGATCCCAACAGGGGCGCCGGGGATCGGGGTCCCCAGCACCGGGGGTCGTCTTCCCGCACCCGCTCACGTCCTCCAGAAGAGGGGCGGAGCGGGTTGCGGGAGTGACACCCGCAGCAGGCGCCCTGATTGGTCGGCCGGTAATCCGTCCGACGAATCAGGGCGATCGTGAGGTGCAGGCTCTGGCCGTCAGAGACGGCCCCGAACAGCCAGTAATTCCGGGTCATCGGGTCACTGGAGACCCGATTGACCCGGAATCGCCGCAGATCGCTGGACTGAATTGTCCAGCGATCTGCGGCGATCGCCGACATGGGGGGGCATAATGACCCCCCTGGGCGATATGCCGGGATGCCTGCTGAACGATTTCAGCAGGCATCCGGCTCCGGTCCCCAACCGGCTAGCGGTGGGGGCCGGAATTCCCACGGGCGTATGGATACGCCCTCGGTCCTTAAGGACTCGGGATTCAGGGCGTATCCATACGCCCTATGTCCTGAAGAGGTTAAGGGGTTAAAAAAAACATAAGGAAGAAATGATAAACGGGGATCAGGAAAAAGCAAATATATTAAATAAATTCTTCTCCACTGTATTCACCAAGGAAAATTAAATGCCTGGTGAAATACAGCGAGATAAGGTAAACGCCCCAGTACAGGTCACCTTTCTAACCCAGGAAGAATTACAGTGCCGACTACAAAAAATCAAAATAGATAAATCACCAGGTCCAGATGGCATTCACCCCCGTGTTCTAAAGGAATTAAGTAATGTAATAGACAGACCCCTATTTTTAATATTCAGGGACTCTATTGTGACAGGGACTGTTCCCCAGGACTGGCGCATGGCAAATGTAGTGTCAATATTTAAAAAAGGGTCAAAAGGTGACCCCGGGAATTATAAGCCTGTTAGTTTAACCTCGGTTATATACATGTGGTGTCCCGGTACCGCATCTTATACGGTACCAATGTATGTGTGGGTCCCCATAGCCAGAGTCTCTAGGACGTAGGGATCACCTGTTGAGTCTCTAGGACGTAGGGATCACCCCTGAGTTAAAGAAAAGTGCCCCTTGCCCCCTTTCTGTGGCCCCTTGGCACAGAAATCCCCAGGGATAGCTTTAGATTAGGTAAGGACAGGTTCGGGTAAAAAAAAAAAAAGAAAAAGTTTAAACATTTTTTTTTTTGGCGTACCTCAGTGGGTGTCCGTGGGTCCGTAGCACCTTTAGCTGCGTGACCCCGACCCTGCTCTGCCGCCAGCCTTTTTTTTGGCGCAGATCTTTTTTTTATTTATTTATTTTTATTTTTTTTAGTTATAAAAGAGTGGTCCGCCACTGTTTGTTAAAGCCCACCCACCGCTGATCAGTCCCATAGTACTGATCAGCGGTTTTTTTTTTGTGGTGCCGGCGCTTTTTTTCGGGTTTTCTAGCGTGTTTTTGCATCCATAGGCGGTCCGTGCCACCTGTACCAGGCATGTACTGTGTGGCCGGACCTTACCTGTGTGTGCGGCGTGCCTCACCGCTGTCAGTGATTTATCACTGATCAGCGTTTTTTTTTTGTGGTATAGGCACCTTTTTCGGTTAACGCGTATTTTTTTTTTTGCACCCATAGGCGGTCCGTGCCACCAGTAGCAGGCGTGTACTGTGTGGACGGACCGTACCTGTGTGTGCAGTTTGTCCTACCGCTGTCAGTGATTTTTCACTGACCAGCGTTTTTTTTTTGGTTCAGGCGGGTGCATTTTTTTCGGGGTAAAGCGTTTTTTTAATTAAATTTTTTTTTTTTTTTTTGTGTGGGGGTCTGTGTACAAGCCACCAGCCACTGTTCTGGGCTGAGTGGCCGGACCCCCCACTGACTTCTGCGCCCCCTGCCGCCACAAGCGCTAATCAGTGCGCACACCACTGATTAGATAAACGCTTTTTTTTTCGGCGCAGGATTTTTTTTGCGCTAGAAGTCCCCCTTTTTTTTTTTAAAAAGTCCCCTTTTTATTTTATATTTTTTTCTGTTAGGGCGGGTTAGTTTAGTTAGGTTAGGGCAGGTTAGGGCGGGTTAGGGAGGTAGTATCGCACCACACCACACGCAGCACACACACCAATAAAGTTTTCCCACACACACACACACACACACATACCAGTATCCCCATTAGAGTAGGGAAATGGCCCGCAGAGTGTTTTCGGCGGAGGAGGCATATGACATAATTGCCTCCGACTCTGAAAGCATCTCAGAGGACGATGAAGACCCCACCTTCCTTATTTCATCGTCCTCCTTATTATCTAGTTCAGATGATGAGCCACCAAGGCGGCGAACTCGCCGCCATGCGGTGCCGCAAACCTCCTCTGCCCTTGACCCTGTGCCCCATGCTAGTATGAGTCCCCCTGGCGCTCATACTAGTGAAGCCCCCCTGCCAAGGTCACTGGTACCTCGTACCGGAGAACTTGACTGGGCTGAGCCAGCGGACCAAGAGCCTGTGATTCCTGAGTTTGTTGGCGACTCAGGAATCAAAATTAACATCACCGGGTTCACTGAAAAGGACTTTTTCGGTCATTTTTTCAGTGACGACTTTGTTAATTTGATGGTTACACAGACGAATCTGTACGCCCAACAGTTCGTCGCCGCTAACCCGGGCTCACTTTTAGCTATACCCGGCGGCTGGACTCCAGTCGATGCAGCCGAAATGAGGACCTTTTGGGGCCTCGTGCTGCATATGGGTATAGTTAAAAAACCCAGTGTCAGGCAATATTGGAGTGGGGACGTCTTTTACCAGACACCCCTCTACAGTATGGCCATGACACGTTCCCGGTTCGAGGCCATTCGGAGATGTTTGCATTATGCTGATAATGCGGCATGTCCCCCCCCGAACTGATCTCGCGTATGACCGCCTGTATAAAATTAGGCCGGTCATCAATCACTTCGGGGCCAGATTTTGGTAGACCTATGTCCCGGGGCAGGAGGTCTCTATTGATGAGTCGCTCATCAGCTTCAAGGGGAGACTCAGCTTCCGGCAATACATCCCGACCAAGCGGGCGCGGTATGGCGTGAAGATGTATAAACTTTGCGAGAGTACCTCCGGGTACACTTGCAAGTTTATAGTGTATGAGGGACGAGATTCCCGTTTTGAACCCCCAGAATGTCCCCCCACTCTGGGTGTTAGCGGGAAAATCGTTTGGGGGCTTTTGCACCCATTGCTAGATAAAGGTTACCACCTTTACGTGGATAACTTTTATACTAGTATCCCTCTCTTTTCATCCCTCGCTGCCAGATCCACGGTCGCTTGTGGGACAGTCCGGAAGAATCAAAGAGGCCTTCCGCCCCATCATTCCCTACATGCTCCTATCCCCCGGGGTGAGTCCCGTGCCTTTTCCCATGAGAACCTGTTGTTGGTCTGGTATAAGGACAAGAGGGATGTCCTTATGCTCACCACAATTCATGGGAATGGCAGCACCCCTGTCCCTGTGCGATGTACCGCGGGACCGGTCCTCAAGCCCGATTGTATTCTGGACTACAATCGGTATATGGGGGAAGTTGATCTTTCTGATCAAGTCCTCAAGCCATATAACGCCATACGGAAAACACGCGTATGGTATAAAAAGGTTGCGGTCTACATGG
Source organism: Hyla sarda (assembly GCF_029499605.1). Lineage (NCBI taxonomy): Eukaryota > Metazoa > Chordata > Amphibia > Anura > Hylidae > Hyla > Hyla sarda. Next base: position 353,894,911 of record NC_079192.1, on the reverse strand, counting down.
TACAGGTTGCCATGTACAACTCTTTTATACTGTACCAGAACGCTGGCAACACAGGGACATACCTGGAGTTCCAAGAGGTAGTTCTAAAGGCCCTCATCTTTGGTGACCGCCAGAGAGCGGGTCAGAGCACCTCTGGAACTTTAGGTCCCCGGATTGTCCCCAGCCAACACTTTCCAGGTGTGATCCCCAACACTGGAAGGTCGGGACGAACCCAGAAAAGATGCAGAGTGTGTCACAGGAAGGGGAGACGGAGGGACACCACCATACAGTGTGACACTTGCCTCGATCATCCGGGCCTCTGCATAGGCTGCTTCAGGGAGTATCACACTTCCATGTAGGACTAAATTTTCCATCCTTTGCTTTAAATTTCATTCCCCAGAATTCGGCTCCAATGTACCAGTCCAGGGTACATTATCTTCCAAATTTTATACCAAAATACCCTACCCTCAAAAAATCAAACCCAAAACCTCTTTCTCAATGCCCCTCATAATATCTTTGTCCCCCAAAAAATGGGTCATGGGACACAGAGTCAACATCATTGGAGGTTTGCAGTTGCCTCAAATGCGCAACACTCTCTCTCCCCACCTGAGCTGGTTGCGCATTTGAGGAAACAGAATAGGGACGGCCCCACACATCCCCTTCCCAGAATGATGATTCAGAGTATAGAGTTTGGGGCGGGCATCCTTTTTACTTTTGGCTGTACTCTGGGAAAATAATTCTGGGAAAATATTGTGAAAATGTTAATAATTGGGTAACCCCAGCATTTTACTGTAAAAAAATCAAATTTTTCAATTTATGGCCCACTTTTCAAAAAACCTGTGAGGTGTTATTTCCCACTGTACCCCTTGTTACGTTCATTGAGGGGTGTAGTTTCTAAAATGGTGTCACATGTGTTTTTTTTTTGGGCTGTTATTGTACAATGGGGGCTTTATAAATGCACATAACCCCCGACTTCAATTACAACAAAATTTTCACTCCTTCTATTCTGAGCATTGTAGTGCGTCCACAGAGCAATTTACATCCACATATGGGGTATTCTTTTTCTCAGACAAAATTGTTCTACAGATTTAGGGGGCCTTTTGCCTATTACCCAATGTGAAAATGAAACATTTGGGGTAACACTATCAATATAGTGCAAAAAAATCTAATTTTTCACTTTTACGGCCCACTGTTCAAAAAACCTGTGAGGTGTAAGTACTCACTGTAACACTGTTACGTTCCCCGAGGGGTCTGGTTTCCAAAATGTAATGCCATGTGTTTTTTTTTTTACTGCCCTGGCACCATAGGGGCTTTCTAAATGCGGCATGCCCCCAGAGCAAAATTTGTAACTCCTTCTCTTCTGAGACCTGTAGTGCGCCAGCAGAGCACTTTTCACCCACATATGGGGTGTTTTCTGAATCGGGAGAAATTGGGCTTCAAAGTTTGGGGGGTATTTTCTGCTTTAACCCTTTGTAAAAATTTTAAATTTTTTGGGAAACCAAGCATTTTAGGTATAAATTATTATAATTTTTTTTATATATGCAAAAGTCGTGAAACCCCTGTGGGGTATTAAGGTTCACTTTACCCCTTGTTACGTTCCCCAAGGGGTCTAGTTTCCAAAATATAATGCCATGTCTTATTTTTGTTGCTGTCCAGGCACCATAGGGGCTTCCTAAATGCGGCATGCCCCCAGAGCAAAATTTGTAACTCCTTCTCTTCTGAGACCTGTAGCGCGCCAGCAGAGCACTTTTCACCCCCATATGGGGTGTTTTCTGAATCGGGAGAAATTGGGCTTCTTATTTTGGGGGGTATTTTCTGCTTTAACCCTTTGTAAAAATGAAAAATTTTTGGGAAACCAAGCATTTTAGGTAAATTTTTTTTTTTTTTACATATGCCAAAGTCGTGAAACCCCTGTGGGGTATTAAGATTCACTTTACCCCTTGTTACGTTCCCCAAGGGGTCTAGTTTCCAATATGGTATGCCATGTGTTTTTTTTTTGCTGTTCTGACACCATAGGGGCTTCCTAAATGCGGCATGCCCCCAGAGCAAAATTTGCTTCAAAAAAGCCAAATGTGACTCCTTCTCTTCTGAGACCTGTAGTGCGCCAGCAGAGCACTTTTCACCCCCATATGGGGTGTTTTCTGAATTGGGAGAAATTGGGCTTCAAATTTTGGGGGGTATTTTCTGCTTTAACCCTTTGTAAAAATTTAAAATTTTTGGGAAACCAAGCATTTTAGGTAAAATGTATTATTTTTTTTTACATATGCCAAAGTCGTGAAACCCCTGTGGGGTATTAAGGTTCACTTTACCCCTTATTACATTCCCCAAGGGGTCTAGTTTCCAAAATGGTATGCCATAGGGTTTTTTTTTTGCTGTCCTGGCACCATAGGGGCTTCCTAAATGCGGCATGCACCCAGAGCAAAATTTGCTTCAAAAAAGCCAAATGTGACTCCTTCTCTTCTGAGACCTGTAGTGCGCCAGTAGAGCACTTTTCACCCCCATATGGGGTGTTTTCTGAATCGGTAGAAGTTGGGCTTCAAATTTTGGGGGGTATTTTCTGCTTTAACCCTTTGTAAAAATGTAAAATTTTTGGGAAACCAAGCATTTTAGAAATTATTTTTTTTTTTTTACATTTGCAAAAGTCGTGAAACCCCTGTGGGGTATTAAGGCTCACTTAATTCCTTGTTACGTTCCTCAAGGGGTCTAGTTTCCAAAATGGTATGACATGTGGAGAGTTTTAGCTGTTCTGGCACCATAGGGGCTTCCTAAATGCAACATGCCCCCCAAAAACCATTTCAGAAAAACGTACTCTCCAAAATCCCCTTGTCGCTCCTTCGCTTCTGAGCCCTCTACTGCGCCCGCCGAACAATTAACATAGACATATGAGGTATGTGCTTACTCGAGATAAATTGGCATACAAACACAAGTAAAAATTTTCTCCTTTTACCCCTTGCAAACATTCAAAAATTGGGTCTACAAGAACATGCGAAAATGTAAAAAATGAAGATTTTTAATTTTCTCCTTCACTTTGCTGCTATTCCTGTGAAACACCTAAAGGGTTAACACACTTACTGAATGTCATTTTGAATACTTTGGGGGGTGTAGTTTTTATAATGGGGTCATTTGTGGGGTATTTATAATATGAAGACCCTTCAAATCCACTTCAAAACTGAACTGGTCCCTGAAAAATATTGAGTTTGAAAATTTTGTGAAAATTTGGAAAATTGCTGCTGAACTTTGAAGCCCTCTGGTGTCTTCCAAAAGTAAAAACACGTCAATTTTATGATGCAATCATAAAGTAGACATATTGTATATGTGAATCAAATTTTTTTTTTTGAATATCCATTTTCCATACAAGCAGAGAGCTTCAAAGTTAGAAAAATGCAAAATTTTCAAGTTTTTTTCATCAAATTTTGGTATTTTTCACCAAGAAAGGATGCAAGTTACCATAAAATTTTACCACTATGTTAAAGTAGAATATGTCACGAAAAAACAATCTTGGAATCAGAATGATCATTAAAAGCATTCCAGAGTTATTAATGTTTAAAGTGACAGTGGTCAGATTTTCAAAAAACGCTCTGGTCCTTAAGGTGTAAAATGGCCTGGTCCTTAAGGGGTTAAGGACCTTTGGAGGCTCTATGATGTATGCAATCCCATTACTCTGTGTAATGGTGAATGACAGATGTTCGGACCAATCGGATTCACCCCGCCACCTGCCCATATAAGGGAGCGGCGGCCATGCTCTCTTTCTCTCTTGTTACTGGGCTGTCAAACGAGAAGGATCTGCGCAGCAACTATCGCAGTGAGTTAGGCCCGAGCCTTGCAGCAATTCAAAATAGAGAGTGTATCAATCCCCAGACACTCTGCAGCATCACCGGACCTAATATAACCCCTAAATCCGGACGGATCTGCAAATATCTACCCTAAATTCAGAAACTTTCTAAATAGCTCAAGGTCCGCAACAACTGTCAGTCACTGAGGACTGTTTGCATGAGACTGTTACTGTACCTTGGATGTATCCCAAGCACTTAAGTAAAGTTGTTCAAGTTCAATCTCCTTGTGGACCTTCAGTCATTTCATGCACCTATCGTTACTGGGAAGGGCGGCGATAGGCCGAAGCATTACCTCAGCATACCAGCCCTCAGCCTGGCGTCACGAACTATAGGGTTAACATTAACCCCTCATATACCGATACCATACCACCACTACCATACACCCCCCCCCCCCCCAAGGGCTACCACAAAGCCTTTTTGGCGTTGCACGAACAGGATACGGGTGTGTGCCTACTATTGCCACTAGTAAAAGTGTACTCCCCCCCAGAAAAAGAACTTTATCTATGTACTGTGACTTATACTCCGGAGTAAGGGGTTGCGCACACGGTCCTGTGTGGAGGAAGTGCGCATGTAAAGTAAGGGGGAGGCGAACAGTACAGCGGAGCTACAAGTTAGCGCGGGACATCCCGGTGCACGTGATCCAGAGACCCCGCCCACCGAAGCTCTCGGTGCCGCGGCGGCCATTTTGTTGGAGCCTAGTGCCAGAAACCAACAAAGAGAGACAGCTCAGTGCGGGAAAAGGCGCAGAGTGCGACAACGGGCTGGAAGCTGTGAGGAACGGGACTCTTAGACATCAGATTACCGAATTGAAGTCCCGCATAGAGTCGCTTCAGCTGCCGATCAACGCACTCAAATTTCAATTAAAGGCTGTTGAGTTTCAGGTCACCGCTCTCAAATTTGAAATCTACGATCTCAAGTTCCAGATTGAAGAACAACTGCGCATTTCTTTGGGACCTAGGAATCAAAGATCTATTTAAAGGGCCAGCATACCAAATACAGAGATGTCAGAACCTGCAGCCCCACAGTCCCCACCTGAACAGCAAGGGGGCGATGCTCCAGTGGCCCCACCAATGAGGTCTTCACCCCAAGCCAGAAGAATGTTGCCGCCTTCACCAATGCTCTCGACCTCACAAGGATGTGCTCTGCCTGTGATGCCAGCAAGACCTCCAGCACAGGTTGAACAGGACCCAATCAGCCCACCTTCAGTCTCTTCCTATGTGTTGGGAGCCCCAGTTGCTGCACCTGTCTTCTTGGGGAATCCTGTGCTTCCCACCTACAATGGTGACCCTTTTACATTAAGAGACTTTAAAGAAAAATTCTACAGCCTCTTTGCATTTTATGCACTTCCCCCTCATCAACAGGTACAGCTGCTTCTGGGACAACTCCAGGGACCCGCCTTGGAAGAACTTCGCACCTGGCCAGCGGCTGATAAAGCTACAGTGGGACAGATTTTTGAAGGACTTTCTCAAGTGTTTGAATCTCATTCTCCCTCGGAGGTATGCCTCCGACTCTATGAACGACGCCAGAAGTCAGGTGAAACCCTCCGAGCATATGCAGTTACTTTGCAGAGCACATTAGAGGCGGTACAAAAGTTGGACGGCATCACGCCCGATCAGGTTATTCGAGTACTGATGGACCGTTTTATAGAAGGGGCACTAAACAGATGGGACAAGGCCCAACTTAGGATGCTGGCCGTGCAAAATCCCGACATGGCTTTCCCAGCTTTTAAGAGACTCGCGGTTAAAGTAATAGAGTCGGGACCTCAGACAGATGAGATTAGTGTCCCCGCTACTGAATCTCCGGGGCCCGCACCCCAGCCGCCTGTCCGTTCTCAATCTGCCCCACCAACACCTTTTCTAGTCCTTGGACAGCTGACTAACAAAACATTAAACAGAACATTGAACAGTTAGCCAAGGCCTTTAAAGAAATGGCGGTATGGCCAAATCCTTCTAGATCTGCAACACCACCGCCTAAGAAGGCTGACCCTCGTCCTGTTGCTCCAACTAGTATCCCTCCTGTGAGACCACCTGGAAGTCAGAGACCCGTCTATAGCTATTGTAACAAGAATGGACACTGGAAGAGCCAATGCTGGGCTTTAAACGGGTGTACCCTGGGGTCGAGGACCGCACCCCAGGAGTAGAGGTTGAAGGTCCAGGATCAACCAGCGACAAGAAGGGACTGTCTATGTATGTAGCTTCTTGTCCTTATGTACAGGTGATGATTGAAGGTGTCCGGTTACAAGCTCTGATAGATACAGGGTCTCAGGTATCCACTATTCCACAGGGGGTTTTCTATAAGTACTGGGGCCCAGAAAGGTTGTGTGACCCTCAGGAGTTCAGAGTAATTGCAGGGAACGGGAAACCAGTACCCAGGCATGGTTACTGGGAGCCCACGGTGCAGGTGGGAAAACATGTGTTAGGAAGACAGGGGGTGATTGTCACAAATGTTAGGGATGAGGGGGCAGCTGATTTCATCTTAGGCATGAATATTATGAGGCACTGTTTTGATGATATTGTCTGTGCACTGCATGCATCTATCCCTCACCTGTCACCCCCAGGCCGGCGAGCTGCACAACACCACCTCAAAATCCTCCAAGCAGAACAGAAGTTCGTAAATCATCAAGGAGAAATCTGTCGAGTAAGGATTCAAGATATCCGAGCCATTAGTCTACAGACAGAGACAGTTATTTGGTGCCTTGCCCGACCCGGGGTTAAAAATCAAGATTACCAAGCGCTTCTGGAACTCCTTCTACTGGAAGATTGTCCCTTAGTGTGAGCTGCTAAAAGCCTGGTAACCGTACAGAATGGGAAGGTCCCAGTGAGACTTATTAATCTCTCTCAAGTTGCGGTCCAACTACCCAAGTATACCCCAGTGGCTACTCTACACCATCTAGACGTCCGAGATGTAGTCTCGAAGTCACAGGTGGTCCAACGAGGACCTGACCAGAATCCTGCGGAACCTTCGTGGAGCCAACTACAGATAGGAGAAGAAGATACCCCCAAGGAACAGGTGGAAGGAGTCATCCAGGTGGCTAAGAAACATCAAGAAGCTTTCATCAAATTCCCCACAGACTTTGGCAGGACCACCATGATCAAACATAGGATTCTCACTGGAGACAATCCACCCATTAAAGAGAGACATCGTCCTGTGGCTCCTGGGATGTATCAGACCATAAGGAAAATGCTCGTGGAGATGAAAGAGGCCGATGTCATCCAGGAAAGCCAGAGTCCGTGGGCTGCACCTTTGGTCCTGGTGAAGAAAAAAGATGGAACTATCCGCTTTTGCGTGGATTACCGGAAATTGAACAACATAACTCATAAGGATGCCTATCCTCTCCCACGCATCGAAGAATCCTTGAGTGTGTTGGGGTCTGCCACCTACTTTTCCACACTGGATCTGACGAGCGGCTACTGGCAGCAGTGGTATCTCCAGCATTCATATTTAGGGGGGGCACATGGGGGGCCAGTGACAAAAGTGAGGGGGGGCAATTTTAAAACGTGTGTATGTTACACACACACTGTGCAGAACATGTAAAAAACATGTAAAAAAAATGTTAAAAAATTTAATTTAAAATTTTCGCACATTCTTGTTGCACAATTATTATTTTTTTCCCGTTTTTTGCCTTAGATTTTTGGGTAAAATGACTGATGTCACTACAAAGTATAATTGGTGGCGCAAAAAATAAGCCATCATATGGATTTTTAGGTGCAAAATTGAAAGAGTTAGGATTTTTAAAAGGTGAGGAAAAAACAAAAGTACAAAAACAGAAAAACGCCTTAAGGCCTTAAAACTTTTGGACACTACCATAAACTTTGATAGCGGCATCTAAAATGTTTATGTCAAAAAGCTGCCTGATTGGTGATGTCTGGCATTAGCTGAGGGTTCTAGCTAATGATTTATATAACACAGTGGGAGCAGGCACTGTGCGTACACATACGCCTTGTGTCCTTAGGTCTCATTTACACAGATGGATCCCCAGCATATTTTTTGCTGCGGATCCCCCGACAATGGACCCTACAGTCTGCCTCTATCTGTGCCTGCTCATAAGGGCAATCCTCCGCTACGAGCAGACACACTTTGATGTGTATACTCGCACACATCGCGGCTGCTCTCGGCCTAGCTCAGAGAGCAGGAGGAGCGGCCATGATGTGCGCGAGTATACACATCAAAGCGTGTCTGCTCGTAGTGACGGATTGCCGTTATGAGCAGGCACAGATGGAGGCAGCACTGTACGGTCCATTGTCGGTGGATCTGCAGCGTAAAATACACTGTGGATCCACCCCTGAATGAGCCCTTAGGGTACGTTCACACATACACGATGTGCTGTATATTTTTTGTAGCTGATTTTGCTACCTATTGAAGCAAATGGGTTGCAAAATCAGCTGCACAAAATATGCAGCAAAAATTAAGGGGTTAATGATAAACTAGCAGTGTGTTCACATGTTGTCCTTCCAGAGGGGTCACTTTCCCTCCTCCAGTGTCCACAGGTCTCCAACAGGTCACATTACCAGAAAAATTTATAGAAACATCGCGGCAAAAATTGCGCGGTTTTACCGTGATTTACGAAAAATCGCGGTAAAAACGTGCAATTTTGCTGCGATTTCCCCCAAAAAATTGTTCTGATAATGTGACCTGTGGACACTGAAGGAGGGAAAGTGAAGCTGCTCTTTGTTCCGGAGACCTGTCAGCTCTCGGCCCCGTCCTCTCCAGTGCTGGGGGCGGAACCATCATCAGGTACCTTCATCCCTGCTCTGCCTGTCTCTGCTAATGATACGCAGACCAGTGCAGGGATATCCTCAGCAGCTGCAGCGGACTCTTTACCCAGCCGGTCAGTCCGCCCCTGGCCACCGATACTAGTATCGGGACATCCCTATTTATTTTAAATTGGGGGGCACAAGGGGGGCACGGCCTGATCTAGGGGGGGCCATGGCCCCCTGTGGTCCCCCCTAGCGACGCCACTGACTGGCAGGTGCCAATGGCGGAAGAGGACAGAGAGAAGACCCCTATGGGTCTCTTCGAGTTTAAAAGTATGCCCTTTGGACTGTGTAATGCAACAGCTACTTTACCATGCCTAATGGAGCAATGCTTGGGGCACCTTAACTTCTGTTAAGGTTCCCCAAGTGTTTTGTTGTATTTAAATGACGTCATAGTCTATTCTCGAACATATCAGGAACACCTGGATCACCTAAAAGAAGTTTTCCAAGTCCTTATCCGACATGGACTCAAGGTTAAACCGTACATGTTTTACCTTCAAATTTCCAGGAATTTGCAACGTACAATGTTGTCGCATAAATGTAATTGGGTTCATGTATTTGGTTTTCTTGACAACATTCGAAATCGTAAAAGACATATAGATCACTTTGTTTCTTTGCTTTGTAGCGCTGCATATAACAGAGATGATTGTCAAATCTATGCATACGGCCACCACAAGAGCTACACTTCAGCCCGCTACACTTATGTTTTTCTGCAGTATTGTACACAAATCGACAACAGCGGTCGCAAAATGTTTTGGTTCTACAAAAGTCTGGCTTATCTCTGGCTATGTTCTCATGTATCTCTAAGCACTCCCTGGAGCGGCAAAACACACGGCAGGTACTGCAGCGTGGTTGCGCTCCCACACTATCGGTACATGTTGAGCGTTCACATGAACGACAAAACAATTGACAGCTGTGGTTATTTTTATGGTGGTAGACCGAAGTACAGAGGTTACAAAAATAACACTCCCCGATGAACCCCTTGATATTTTTAATACCATAGTAATGGTCATCGTGGTGTAGAATATACACAATTTGGTCTGTAGGATTTTTACCAGTATGGAAATACTGCCAATCACCATTATTGTAGTATAGCACTTTAATGGTGATGTTCATACATTTTTCAAAATCAGCAATGGCATTAAAACTCACTAACTCATTGTCTGGTATAGACAGAGCAGCGTGTATCTGACGCGCCTGTTCCAATAAAACAACATCGCTAATAACCCCTCCGGATGTCGGAGCGTATAAACTAGCGCCCAAACACAGATTAGAGTCGTAATTGTTAAAGTCATACAACCAGCGCTTTTTCTGCTTGATTATCTGACTGTAAGCAATAGACTTTAACCGGCGCTTAGCACCACCTCTTCTATTCCTGATTACAGTGACCACTAGTTTTAGACACTCTGTGGCCAGGCACTGCGCGTTACTCTGCAATGCGGCCGCTACAGCATTTAGGAATTCCTCAACACTGAACTCGTCTCTGGGATGCTTCGACCAGAATATGGGGTCCAAGGACGGACCCCCTTCAAGCTGCAATTGAAAAAATTCCCCTGGGTTAATTTCCCTGATTATACCGTCCACTAAGGCCTGGATAGTGTCATGTACTACGCTCACAGCCTCTACAAATGAATTAATACGGTGCAGATTTACAAATCTAAAGTGATCTATATGTTCAATACCATTGAATGCACTCAGGTCTCTCACTCTATGAAAAAAATGTTCTAATATTTGGGGGTTGACGTTAAATTGAACAGAGCTCTCTGCCGGTGGCTGACTTGTATGGCTTTGTGAGGGTTGGGGAACACTGTTGGGTGCGTCTAAAGGACTGCCACAGGTCTGGGGTTGTGGTATGTGCTGTCTGTTACTGGGGGCCTCTAAAGGATCGTCACAGGCCTGGGGCTGTGGGGTGTAGTGTCTGTTACCGGGGCCCTCTAAAGGATCGTCACATACCTGGGGCTGTGGGGTGTAGTGTCTGTTACCGGGGCCCTCTAAAGGATCGTCACAGGCCTGGGGCTGTGGGGTGTAGTGTCTGTTACCGGGGCCCTCTAAAGGATCGTCACAGGCCTGGGGCTGTGGGGTGTAGTGTCTGTTACCGGGGCCCTCTAAAGGATCGTCACAGGTCTGGGAATGTGATGTATGGTTTGTGTTAGTGAGCTGTTCTACTGGGGCGGTCACAAGTCTGGTGGTGTGAAGTATGGTTTGTGTTAGTGGGCTGTTCTACTGGGGGGTCACAAGTCTGGTGGTGTGAAGTATGTTGTATGTTACTGTCAAGACCAAACATTTTCACAGACTGCTTTCTAACTTTAGGCTTTTTTTAAAGTGGTGATTTACCCTTTTTACGCTTGGGCAACCCACCGCCAACCATGCCTAGTCATAATAACCCATCCGCTGATCTCTCCCGCAAAACAGTGGAATATACATGTTGAAACATTTGGTCTAACTCTACTAATTCCAATACACTGTCATGGCCCGGCATGCAAGAAGAAAAGCTTGTATGCCTGTCCATTAATTTAGTCAGATAATGAATGACATCACGTAAATGACCGCTGGCATCATTCATTCTGTGTATTGTTGTTAGCAGCTCTTGCGGCCAGATATTGTTGTTAAGACTGTTCTGTGTAGTACTAAGAGGTGTGGATATTTGACTACTATGTGTGTTTATGGACTGATCCTCATGACAAACCCAAATATTGTTTGGTTTTATACAGGGTGACTCACCGATATCTTCTTGATTATCCCCGGTTTCATTATTTTCGGTTATCGCAGGCTGTAAATTTAGCCTTTTAGTTGACTTATGCTGAAAATGTGGTTGTTTTGTAGAAATGAGGGTCTTTGCAGCCTTGATGGGCCGCTTTCTGCAGATGGCAATACGAATATGGTCTGAAGATACATTTCTTGATAAGGGAGTGCTCCAGCCAGAGCCATATGCGTGCTCCATAGTACCTGCATTTGACGGAGGGGGCGTTTTGCATGATAGGGCTTCTTCTTCATCTAAAAGAACGAATTAAGTTAGTTATGAGTAAATAAGTTATGTGTAAATTATATACAACAGTGAAAATAAAAATATAGATATGCTTGTATAAATAAAACATGAATGCATTTTGTGTATTTTTAAACTCTAATAATATTAAGGTTACATTACCTTTTTAAGCCTCTTGAGGGGCCCTCTCAGGTTCTGTCGGTACAACTAAGGACTGGTTTTCGCAGACTTCAACATTGAGTACCTCCAAGCATGGCGCCACATCTATGGCAAGCATTTTGTTATCGTCAACATGATGCACTTCCGGAATCTCTTGAGCCGCAGTCAATATCTCGCTGTCAGTAACTTCAGGAATCTCTTGGGCCGCAGTCAACATCTCGCCGTCAGTAACTTCAGGAATCTCTTGGTCCTCAGTCAACATCTCGCCATCAGTAACTTCAGGAATCTCTTGGGCCGCACTCAACATCTCGCTGTCACTTACATGATGGAGCCCGGCCCACAAAGAATCAGATAAGGCTTGTATTGTAGCACCTTTAACAAGAATAAATATTTTTCCTTAACAATAATTGTGTGGATGTGTGTGTGTGAAAACATGAAAATATGAAAATACCAACTATTTACCTAAGTAAGCAAGGCTATCGAAATCATTTACAGCAACAAGTTTGTTTTGATGGGACATCTAGGAATAAAAAGTAAAAATAAATTGGTGTAAAATACATATTTTGATATTAATTAATTACACAATCCGCTAGAAAACAGACTGGAGAAAAGAAGCAGAGCTAGATGTTTTGTAGGGAGCGTAATAAGCCATAAAAATTTGGAAATAACAGGCAAACTAACAACGCCTTAAAACAACGCAAATCTAAAATTATAATTAATGCCCGTAGTGATACATAGACAAAAACCATAATGGCTAAACTATTCACGGCATACAACAGATATAACTTTAACCAGCGGCGTTGAAACATAATTATAATAACTACTTGAGATATATATATATATATATATATATATATATACATTCATGCATATAACAAAGGAGGAACGATAAAGCCTACACATAAGCTATTTACCATTTGTATTAACACAAAATACAAAATTTATAATAACTATACGGGCTACCAAAAACTAGATTAAATTACTAATAAAAAGCATAAAAATCACATAGCCCCGGCATGCAATTACAAAAAATGTCTATAAAGAGTAAATAGAGAAAAACTACTCACATTTTTGTTCAAAGACAGAGCTTAGTGGTTGTAGAGGGGCTCTGTCCTGCTGTTTGACAATGAGGACTGGAAATTTGTAAATGCCTATATACGCTCAAACAACTGTGTAGGCGTGTCCACACACCACAGGGTGTTGGAGGGGGGTCTGTGACAAGCCACAACCTCATTCAGAGACTGCTATATTAAATTAATAGTTAACATTGTATTAAGACTGTATAAAACATATGCTTGTTACGCCGAGCGCTCCGGGTCCCCGCTCCTCCCCGAAGCGCTCGCAACATCCTCGCAATTGCAGCGCCCCAGTCAGACCTGCTGACCGGGTGCGCTGCGATACCTCTCCCAGCCGGGATGCGATTCGCGATGCGGGTGGCGCCCGCTCGCGATGCGCACCCCGGCTCCCGTACCTGACTCGCTCTCCGTCGGTCCTGTCCCGGCGCGCGCGGCCCCGCTCCTTAGGGCGCGCGCGCGCCGGGTCTCTGCGATTTAAAGGGCCACTGCGCCACTGATTGGCGCAGTTGGCTTAATTAGTGTGTTCACCTGTGCACTCCCTATTTATACCTCACTTCCCCTGCACTCCCTCGCCGGATCTTGTTGCCATTGTGCCAGTGAAAGCGTTTCCTTGTGTGTTCCTAGCCTGTGTTCCAGACCTCCTGCCGTTGCCCCTGACTACGATCCTTGCTGCCTGCCCCGACCTTCTGCTACGTCCGACCTTGCTCTTGTCTACTCCCTTGTACCGCGCCTATCTTCAGCAGTCAGAGAGGTTGAGCCGTTGCTGGTGGATACGACCTGGTTGCTACCGCCGCTGCAAGACCATCCCGCTTTGCGGCGGGCTCTGGTGAATACCAGTAGCAACTTAGAACCGGTCCACCAGCACGGTCCACGCCAATCCCTCTCTGGCACAGAGGATCCACCTCCTGCCAGCCGAATCGTGACAATGCTATACATGAGCCACTACTTATATAGAAGCAGACATGGTGAGCACCCGTACGGAAAAAATACTGCATGATCAGTATTTCAAGGCTAGTTCAGCGGCTAGTTTCGCAGGGATTGATAAACTATATCGGACAGTTAAGAAATACGGAATAAATAAAACCGACTTACTTTCGTAGTTACAACACCAAGATGCTTATACACTGCATAAGCCCGTGCGCAAATTTTTTTCAAGAATTCCGGTATTTGCCCCCGATATAGACGCGCAGTGGCAGGCGGACCTTGTTAGCATGATTGAAATTTCCAAACACAATGATGAGATAAAATGTATTTTAACAGTGATTGACATATTATCAAAATATGCCTGGTGTGTCGGCTTATGGGATATTTTTAAAAGCGACAACCGTGTACCTCAGAAGCTTCAAACGGACCGAGGTCGTGAATTCATGAATAATGCTATGAAGAGTCTATGTAGCAGGTACAATATCCATCATTTTTTCACTACAAATACTGTGAAGGCCTCCGTAGTCGAACGGTTTAATCGCACCTTAAAAACTAGAATGTGGCGCTACCTTACTAAATATAACACGTAACGTTATATAAAAAGCCTACCAGACCTTGGGTGCAGTTATAACCGAACATACCACAGAACAATCCGCTGCAGACCTGTTGATGTATCAAAAAGAAATTCTTTACAAATATGGCGGAATATTTATGCCAAGACCTTCTTAAACCTTAAAGTTATCAAGCCTGTATTAAAAATTGGGGATCATGTAAGAATATTGCATTATAGAAACATTTTCTCTAAGGCATACACGCAGAGTTATACAGATGAAATTTTTATTATTGCCGACATCAATACATGCTTTCACAAGCCCCTATACAAGCTAATTGATTTGCACGGGGAACAGATAGACGGAACATTTTACAGCGAAGAGGTCAAGAAAGTACCTACTGACGGCGACCGTGTCTACAGAATAGAAAAAGGATTGGAGAAAAGAAGATTCAGAGGCAAAACACAATATTTTGTAAAGTGGCTCGGTTACCCTGCAAAATGTAACAGCTGGGTTGAAGAAAATCAGGTGTTAGATATATAAATCATGGAGACAAAATCGTTTTATCTCACCCTACCATCAAACTCGTGTAGGGAATTATACCCCGCCAACACAATAGCGACCTACACCGTTAAGCTAGCGAAGCCTGTGCATCTTTCTGGAGCGTATGAAGTTGCTCTGACTGAAATACAGTACCCTCACACGTGGTACACTTTTGGCAGTCAAGAAGGCCTATTTTATATCGGTAAACCGGATGAAGTGCTAAAGGAATACTACATCAAGTCAAGGTTTTACACTAGTGTAGGAGAGGTTGTAAAGGCGCTAAACGATCGAATAGATAACTTGAAGATATCGAGCGAAAACTTTAAACTACGTTATGATACTGTAAAGAGGGCTGTCTTTACAACGGATTCATTTACAGTTCAGTTTGCCCCCGGTGAAAAGCTGGCGTATATTTTAGGCATGCAGCCTTTTGTTCATGATCCTGGAGAAAAAATCCACCTGGAGAAAAAACAGCTCGAGAAAAAGAATGTCTATGCCGATATCCACGCTGGCTTATATACATTATTTGTGTATACAGATATAATACAGCACCAGCTTGTGGGAGATAGCTATGTACAGTTATTACGAACTGTTGAGATAACGGGTAGAAACAATGAAATTGTCACCCTACACTATACCCGACCGGATTACATATCTTTGTGCACGCAGCGCTTTGATAGCATTAGTATCTCAATTTTATCAGACCAGGGAAAACCTGTTAAATTCAAGTACGGTAAAAGTATTGTGCGATTACATTTCAGACCCTGCAAGGAGTTGTCACGCTAAAAAATGCTGTCTCAAAGAGTTTATGGTGACCCTGCTGTATATGCGCGTTATTATGCACTTCAATCTGGACACGGGCCAGAAGGATTCCGCGGCGCTGAATACATGCACGGTGAGGGATTAGGTGGGGTATTCAGAACTCTCCTAAGGCGCGTTTTCTTCTCCAGATGGAGGGAGTGACCCCTCGTTCTTTGGGGGGGTTTTAACCTGGTACAGTTTTTCTCCATATTTTTTGTATGGGCCATTAACATACTTAAATACGTTTATCATATCCCCCCTTAAACGTCTCTTCTCAAGACTAAACAATTGTAACTCCTTTAATCGCTCCTCATAGCTAAGATGTTCCATGCCCCATATTAGTTTAGTCGCGCGTCTCTGCACCCTTTCCAGCTCCACAGTGTCCCTTTTATGTACAGGCGACCAAAACTGAACAGTATATTCCAGGTGAGGCCGTACCAATGCTTTATAAAGGGGGAGTATTATGTCCCTGTCCCTTGAGTCCATGCCTCTTTTGATACATGACAATATCCTGCCGGCTTTGGAAGCAGCAGCCTGACATTGCATGCTATTCTGTAGTCTGTGATCTACAAGTACACCCAGATCCTTCTCTACCAGTGACTCTGACAGCTTAATCCTCCCTAAGACATACGACGCATGCAGGTTATTAGTACCCAGATGCATAACTTTACATTTATCCACATTGAACCTCATTTGCCAAGTGGATGCCCAGACACTTAGTCTATCCAAGTCATCTTGTAACTTATGCACATCCTCTATAGACTGTACCGTTCTACAAAGCTTGGTGTCAACTGCAAAGATAGAAACAGAGCTGTTAATACCATCCTCTATATCATTAATAAATAAATTAAACAACAGCGGGCCCAGTATTGAACCTTGGGGTACACCACTAATTACCTAGGACCAATCAGAGTACGAATCATTGACCACCACTCTCTGGGTACGATCCATGAGCCAGTGTTCAATCCAGTTACAAACTAAAATTTCCAAACCCAAAGACCTTAACTTACCTGTCAGACATCTATGAGGGACAGTATTAAACGCTTTGCAAAATCCAGAAACACTATATCCACAGCCATTCCTCTGTCAAGTCTTCTACTCACCGCTTCATAAAAGCAAATTAGATTGGTTTGACAACTTCTATCCTTAGTAAACACATGCTGGCTATCACTTATAATACAATTATCCCCTATGTATTCCTGTATGTAATCCCTTATAAGTCCTTCAAACAATTTACCCACAATGCACGTTAAACTTACCGGTCTATAGTTTCCTGGGGAAGACCTAGAGCCCTTTTTGAAGATTGGCACCACACTCGCCTTGCACCAGTCCCTTGGCACAATACCAGACACCAGAGAATCTCTAAATATCATGAACAGGGGTACAGATATTACTGAACTTACCTCTCTAAGAACTCTTGGGTGCAATCCATCTGGCCCTGGAGATTTGCTTACATTTATATTACTTAACTTACCTTGTACCATCTCTACATTAAGCCAGTTCAGTACATTACATGATGTGTTACCAGCACTGACCTGGCCAATGTCAGCTCCTTTTTCCATAGTGTATACAGAACTAAAGAACCCATTCAGTAGCTCCGCTTTCTCTTGATCGCCTGTGACAACCTCCCCATTATCATTATTAAGGGGTCCTACATGCTCTGTCCTTGGTTTTTTTGCATTTATATATCTAAAAAAATATTTAGGATTAGTTTTGCTTTCTTTGGCCACCTGTCTCTCGTTTTGAATTTTTGCTGTTTTTATTACATTTTTACAGATTTTATTAAGCTCTTTGTACTGTTTAAATGTTATAGCTGACCCATCAGATTTGAATTTTTTGAAGGCTATTTTTTTGTTGTTTATTGCTCTTTTAACATCATTTGTCAGCCATGTAGGATTTAGTTTTAATCGTTTATATTTGTTCCCCTTTGGTATATATTTAGCTGTATAGTTATTTAGAGTTGATTTAAAGATGTCCCATTTACCTTCTGTATCAGTATTTGAGAACACCTCCCCCCAGTCTATGTCCTGTAGTGCAGCCCTCAGCCCAGGGAAGTTTGCCTTTTTAAAGTTATATGTTTTTGCCTTCCCCGCCTGTCTTTGTTTTCTACATTTTAAGTCAAAAGTAACTATATTGTGATCGCTATTACCAAGGTTTTCCCGCACAGTTACACTACCAACCAGCTCTGCGTTGTTGGAAATGATCAGATCCAACAAGGCATCACTTCTTGTTGGGTCCTCCACAAACTGGCCCATAAAATTGCCCCTGCAATAAATTTAGGAATTGTCGCCCCTTTGTAGTTTTAGCCTACCCCGGACCCCAATCTATATCTGGATAGTTAAAATCTCCCATTATTACCACTGTACCTGCCCGGGCGGCACTCTCTATTTGTTTATGAAGCCAAACTTCTATCTCTTCAGTGATATTAGGGGGTCTGTAGATTACACCAAATATTATTTTTTCAGTATTTCCCTCCTTTTGTAATTCTACCCACAGTGATTCCACCTCCTCAGAATCATCACACACTATGGCATCGTTCACACTGACTTTCATACCACTTCTTACATACAGACAGACTCCACCACCTTTTCTGTTCATTCTACCCTTGCGAAACAATGTAAACCCCTGCAGATTGACAGCCCAGTCATGCGAGGAGTCCAGCCATGTCTCAGTGACCCCAACTATATCAATATGTTCTTCCAGTATCAAGGCCTCAAGCTCCCCAATTTTATTTGCTAGGCTTCTGGCATTTGTGAACATACACTTTACATTTCCATCCTTTATGTTATTGGGGTTAATGGGATTCAAGGGTGTAAGTTTTATTTTCCTATGAAGCCTATTCCTATTAACTATTCTAACCCCTCCCTCCGCTCCACCCCCAGGTACATTTATAATTCCCACCTCTCTATCTACACTATCTTCCCCCTGTTTGCTGTAGGTTCCCTCCCCCCAAGTCCCTAGTTTAAACACACCTCCACCCTTCTAGCCATCTTCTCCCCAAGCAAAGCTGTACCCTCCCCATTGAGGTGCAGCTCGTCCCTACGGTAGAGCCGGTAACCGACAGCGAAGTCAGCCCAGTTCTCCATGAACCCAAACTCTTCCTTCCTACACCTGCTTCTGAGCCACTTGTTTACCTCGCTGATCTCCCGCTGCCTCTCTGGTGCGGCTCGTGGTACTGGTAGTATTTCAGAAAATACTACCTTGGAGGTCCTTGCCTTAAGCTTGCGGCCTAAGTCTCTGAAATCATTTTTAAGGACACTCCACCTACCTCTTACTTTGTCATTGGTGCCAATATGTACCATGACTGCTGGGTCCTCTCCAGCCCCGCCCAGCAACCTGTCAACCCGATCCGCGATGTGCCGAACTCGTGCGCCAGGCAGACAACACACTGTTCGGCGATCCCGGTCTTTGTGACATATTGCCCTGTCTGTCCCCCTAATAATTGAGTCCCCTACCACTAGTACCTGTCTGGCCTGCCCTGTACTCCTCCCTCCCTCCTTACGGGAGCAGACACCCCCCTGGCGGTCAGAGGCGGTATCCTGCTGCAGTTCTGCTAGCTCTGTAATGGCATCCCCCTCATCTGCCAAGCGGGCAAACTTGTTGGGGTGTGCCAGTTCAGAACTAGCCTCCCTGACACTTTTTCCCCTACCCCTCTTTCTAACTGTAACCCAGCTAACTGCCTGACTGTCCTGCAACTCCGTCCCACTGTCCTCCCCCACCTCTATTCCCGAGAGTGCCTGCTCAGTGAGCAGGAGACTCCTCTCCATGTTGTTAATGCTTCTCATTGTTGCCAGTCGCCCCTCTAGATGCAGGATCTGGACTTCCAAACGGACAACTAGCACACATCTCGCACAACAATATGCACCCTCAAACTGTTGTTCAAGAATTGCATACATTGAACATGTACATTGGACTGCATTTTCCAACATGGAGGCCATCTAGTTATGAGGATTTCACAAATGTATAGGCAAAAACAGACAGTCAAAATTACACTTCAAATTTTTTGTAGACCTTGTGGGTTCAGAAATTAACACTCACAGCGATCTCAACCTTCTGCTTTCAAACTCCTGTTTTTGAAACTCCTCTTTCACGCCCCCTCTTACACAGCAACACACAGAAGAGCAAGCTCTGAATAAGAGTCCCAAGCTAAGATTTATACACCTGTGCCCAATCTACTCCTCCTCCCCCTAGAGGTGAAAAAGAGAAAAAAATAAAATAAATAAAAATGAAAAAGGGAGAGAAAAAAAAATGAAAAAGGGAAAAAAAATGAAAAAGACATGATTATACATAGAAAGCTGCGCCATTTAACATCCGTCTACATGGACTACACCCAAGAGTTCTTAGAGAGGTAAGTTCAGTAATATCTGTACCCCTGTTCATGATATTTAGAGATTCTCTGGTGTCTGGTATTGTGCCAAGGGACTGGCGCAAGGCGAATGTGGTGCCAATCTTCAAAAAGGGCTCTAGGTCTTCCCCAGGAAACTATAGACCGGTAAGTCTAACGTGCATTGTGGGTAAATTGTTTGAAGGACTTATAAGGGATTACATACAGGAATACATAGGGGATAATAGTATTATAAGTGATAGCCAGCATGGGTTTACTAAGGATAGAAGTTGTCAAACCAATCTAATTTGCTTTTATGAAGAGGTGAGTAGAAGCCTTGACAGAGGAATGGCTGTGGATATAGTGTTTCTGGATTTTGCTAAAGCATTTGATACTGTCCCTCATAGACGTCTGACAGGTAAGTTAAGGTCTTTGGGTTTGGAAATTTTAGTTTGTAACTGGATTGAACACTGGCTCATGGATCGTACCCAGAGAGTGGTGGTCAATGATTCGTACTCTGATTGGTCCCCGGTTATTAGTGGTGTACCCCAAGGTTCAGTACTGGGACCGCTGTTGTTTAATTTATTTATCAATGATATAGAGGATGGTATTAACAGCTCTGTTTCTATCTTTGCAGATGACACCAAGCTTTGTAGCACGGTACAGTCTATAGAGGATGTGCATAAGTTACAAGATGACTTGGATAGACTAAGTGTCTGGGCATCCACTTGGCAAATGAGGTTCAATGTGGATAAATGTAAAGTTATGCATCTGGGTACTAATAACCTGCATGCATCGTATGTCTTAGGGGGGATTAAACTGGCAGAGTCACTGGTAGAGAAGGATCTGGGTGTACTTGTAGATCACAGACTACAGAATAGCATGCAATGTCAGGCTGCTGCTTCCAAAGCCGGCAGGATATTGTCATGTATCAAAAGAGGCATGGACTCAAGGGACAGGGACATAATACTCCCCCTTTATAAAGCATTGGTACGGCCTCACCTGGAATATGCTGTTCAGTTTTGGTCACCTGTACATAAAAGGGACACTGCGGAGTTGGAAAGGGTGCAGAGACGCGCGACTAAACTAATATGGGGCATGGAACATCTTAGCTATGAGGAGCGATTAAAGGAGTTACAATTGTTTAGTCTTGAGAAGAGACGTTTAAGGGGGGATATGATAAACGTATATAAGTATATTAATGGCCCATACAAAAAATATGGAGAAAAACTGTTCCAGGTTAAACCCCCCCAAAGGACGAGGGGGCACTCCCTCCGTCTGGAGAAAAAAAAGTTTAGTCTCAAGGGGCGACACGCCTTCTTTACCGTGAGGACTGTGAATTTATGGAACGGTCTACCTCAGGAACTGGTCACAGCAGGAACAATTATCAGCTTTAAAACAGGATTAGATACATTCCTGGAACAAAATAAGATTAATGCTTATGAAGAAATATAAAATCTCATCCCTTCCCCAATATCGCGCCACACCCCTACCCCTTAATTCCCTGGTTGAACTTGATGGACATATGTCTTTTTTCGACCGTACTAACTATGTCTACTACGTCACAATATGGGAGTAATTACACAAGACATGTCCGGGCTTGTTCGCATAGGCATATGCATAGAAACCTACGTCATTTAGCCACCGCCTACTATTACACAAAGCGCGCACTATGAAGCCTATGCTATTCATTCAGAAAGCTTTGGCGCTGGAACTAGCATGCCGTACTTCTCTCCCCTAAAAGGTTAGTAGTTTTAGGTTTCTTTTTAGAAATATAACTGCGTGTCTGTGAATGACTTATTTCGCAATATACTGAATGAGCGGTGTGTATCTGTGTGTGTGTCTGTGAATTAGTGTTAGTATTTTTTAATCTACCGCATAGTAAAAAGCCTATTGTAAATTGTTATGCGGAATAATGTATGGCTGTCAAGGCCTGATTTACTTTAGTATAAACGAACCGTGATATAAACCGGTTTCATAACTAAATAAGCAATCTATGGGGCTGTATTTTCCTGATAGTTATTGTATGTGGTAAGCTAGGGAGTGGGGTCTGTGTGGTAGTTGCCATAGCAGCATGATGTCAGATGTTAGAGGTGGGGGTCGTGGGAGAGCTGAGAAACAGCATATGGCTTTAGTTACAACACGTGGGGGAGGGGGGCGTGGTCCCTGTCAAACACCGGAAGGGGCTGGCTGACGTGTTGGGATTTGGGACTATGGGGGCGTGGCTAGGACGGGGCTGGGGGCGTGGTACCTGTCAACTGACAGTTTGACATGATATGCCTATTCTCTACTACTGCAGTATAATGCTGTATACCTGCTACGAGCACATACCACAACTGCATGAAACAGCATGACACTGTGTGTGAACCCTGAGTGTACGAAGGCCATGAGCGTGTGACCAATTTAAGAACCATGAGGGTATGACAAAATGACATGTGCGTGTGAACAAAGTATCTGCCATGAGCGTATGAACCGTATAATTGAGCATGGGCAGTATAATGCCGTAACCAGTATGAAATACCGCTAGCAAATGAACAGTATGAAGTTTCAGCGTGTGAACCAGTAATAACGTGTTAAGCGCTTGGCTGTCATGAACGTAACATCGCATGAAATTAACGTAAGACCACGTACATGCCAAGAACATATGAACAGCATGAAAGTCAAGAGTTTGTGGACTGTATAAAAAAAAAATTTGAAACCCCATTTCTTCTGAGTAAGAACATACCCCATATGTGGATGTAAAGTGCTCTGCGGGTGCACTACAATGCTCAGAAGAGAAGGAGCGCCATTGGGATTTTGAAGAGAAAATTTGTCCGGAATTGAAAGCCACGTGTGTTTAAAAAGGCCCCATAGTGCCAGAACAATGCACCCCCCACATGTGACCCCATTTTGGAAACTACACCCCTCACATAATGTAATAATGGGTGCAGTGATCATCCCCCCCCCCCCCCCCCCACAGGTGTCTGACAGATTTTTTGAACAGTGGTCTGTGAAAATGAAAAATGTAATTTTTCATTTGCTCAGCCCACTGTTCCAAAGATCTGTCAAATGCCAGTGGAGTGTAAATACTCACTGCACCCCTTATTAAATTCTGTGAGGGGTGTAGTTTCCAAAATGGGGTCACATGTGGGGGGTCCACTGTTCTGGCACAGCGGGGGCTTTGTAATCGCACTTGGCCCCTGACTTCCATTCCAAACAAATTCCCTTTCCAAAAGCTCAATGGTGCTCCTCCACTTCTGAGCATTGTAGTGCGCCAGCAGATCCCTTGACGTCCACACATGGGGTATTTCTATACTCAGAAGAAATGGGGTTACAAATTTTTGGGGTAATTTTCTCCTATTACCCCTTGTAAAAATTTTAAATTTTGGGAAAAACCTGCATTTTAGTGAAAAAATAAGTTTTTTTCATTTACACATCCAACTTTAACAAAACGTCCTGAAATACTTGTGAGGTGTTAAGGCTCACTATACCCCTTGTTACGTTCCTTGAGGGGTGTAGTTTCCAAAATAGTATGCCATGTGTTGTTTTTTTTTGCTGTTCTGGCACTATAGGGGCTTCCTAAATGCGACATGCCCCCCAAAAACCATTTCAGCAAAATTTGCTTTCAAAAAGCCAAATGTGACTCCTTCTCTTCTGGTCATTGTATTTTGCCCGCAGAGCATTTTACGTCCTAACATGGGGTATTTCCATACTCAGAAGAGATGGGGTCATAAATTTTGGGGGGCATTTTCTCCCATTACCCTTTCTAAAAATGGTAAATTTGGGGGGAAAACTGCACTTTAGTGAAATTTTTTTTTTCTTTATTTACACATCCGACTTTAACAAAAAGTCATCAAACACCTATGGGATGTTAAGGCTCACTGGACTCCTTGTTATGTGCCTTGAGGGGTGTAGTTTCAAAAATGGTATGCCATGGGGGGGATTTTCTGCTGTTCTGGCACCGTAGAGGCTTCCTAAATGTGACATCCCCCCCCAAAAACCATTTCAGAAAAATTGGGTTACAAATTGTGAGAGGATTTGTCTCCTTTTACCTCTTGTAAAAATTCAAAAACTGGGTCTACAAGAACATGCGAGTGTAAAAAATTTTGAAATTTCTCCTTTATTTTGCTGTTATTTCTGTGAAACACCTAAAGGGTTAACACACTTACTGAATGTCATTTTGAATATTTTGAGGGGTGCAGTTTTTATAATGGGGTCATTTGTGGGGTATTTCTAGGCCCTTCAAATCCACTTCAAACCTGAACTGGCCCATGAAAAATTACGATTTTGAAAATTTTGTGAAAAATTAGAAAATTGCTGCTGAACTTTGAAGCCCTCTGATGTCTTCCAAAAGTAAAAACATGTCAACTTTATGATGCAAACATAAAGTAGACATATTGGCCCTGATTTATCATTGGAAACCCGACAGTTTTTGTAATTTTTTTTTTGGTGCTTCAAGCAGTGGGGAAAAAAAGTACACTGAAACCCTAAAAGTCTGGTCGGTTTCTTAATAAATGAGTTGGAAACCTTAGTTTTGTTAGAGAAACACCCTTTTTTAGGCTTCTAAACTCTCTGATACATGCTGTTATGTCAATAGTCATTATGCATTGTTTTCTAAACTAAAAAAAAATATTAGTTATTTCTTCTGACAGGAAATTTGCTAATAACGCGAGAATTAGAAAGCTGAGACAAAAAAACCTGCCTGCGACAAAAAAAACTAAACGATTGCGACAGAACGTGCGACACAATAATAAATTGATAGGGAAAAAGATGGTCGGGTTGAAACCAAAAAAACAAACCCAACCCTACATTTTTGATAGATCAGGGCCATTGTATGTCTATTTTCCTTACAAGCAGAGAGCTTCAAAGTTAGAAAAATGCTAAATGTTCTATTTTTTCATAACATTTTTGAATTTTTCACTAAGAAATGATGCAGGTATCGACAACATTTTACCACTAACATAAAGTAGAATATGTCACGAAAAAACTATCTCGGAATCAGAATGAAAGGTAAAAGCTTCCTAGAGTTATTAATGCTTAAATTGACCGTGGCAAAAAACGCTCTGGTCCTACAGTGAAAATTGGCCTGGTCCTTAAGGGGTTAAATAACTCAATTTCATTCTTGTTTTTTTCCCCTCCCAGAAAAGTTCTCTTTCCATGGTTTCAATTGATTCAAAAACTCGTTCTCCTAACCAGACCGGACTATTGGTCAGCACAAACAGTAACTGGGGTAAAATTATCATCCTCAATAGGCCAATCCGGTCCGCCATACTGAGTGGTAGGCCTAACCATATTTTGATTTTTGCTTTTATTTTTCTCAAGATGGGCCAAACATTTAGTTCTGGGTATTTTTGGACTTGCTTTTCTATGTTTATCCCTAGGTACTGAAACGTTTCTCCATCTCTTATTATCTTTAGTCTCTCATGGGACATTTGTTTGTCTGAGGGCATTAATACTGTTTTGTTCCAGTTTATAGTTAATCCTGATTTATTCCCAAATTCCTCTACTTCCTCTATAATCTCCTTCAATATCTCCTGCATATTTTGGATATAGAGCAATATGTCATCTGCAAAAAGTTATACTCTGTCCCCCGACATCCAAACCCCTCTAGTCTCTTATTCCTGGGGGGACAAAGGACAGCCTTGTCTGGCTCCTCTGGTCAATTGAAATTCTTCTGATTGCACACCATTTATTCAAACCGCTGCCCAAGGGGAGTGATACAAAATTCCCATCCATTTCATAAATCCTTCCCCAAACCCATATCCCCTCATTACTGTCAATAGGTAGGGCCTTGACAGCGTCCAACGACAGGATGGGGCGGTCCCCCTCCCTCGTCTGTAAATTCCCAGTCTTCTCACAGTATACTCTGTAGTTCTTTCACTCACAATCTCACTGCTAAAATCTTAGCCAGTATTTTCGTATCGGTATTTAGCAGCAAGATTGGTCTATATGCGTCCGGCTCACACTCATCTTTCCCCGGTTTGGGAATTAACATTATTACTGCTTCCTTCATTGAGGGGGGCAGTATTCCTCTATTTAAGATGTCTTTAAATAATTTCACTAGTCTAGGAACTAAAATACTTGCATACTTTTTATACAACTCGAACGGTATCCCTTCCGGACCCGGAGCCTTTGACCTGGGTGCCTCTTTTACCACCTTCCATACTTCACTTTCTGTAATCTCCCCTTCTAACATATCCGCAGCTTCCTTCATTAGTTTTGGTAGCTTACATTTAGAGATGAGCGAACTTTTCAAAAATTCGATTCGGACGATTCTCCGAATTTTCCCGAAAAGTTTGTTTCGATCCGAATTTGTTCACGGCGAATCAATGTTAAGAAAGGCTATTTCTAGCCTACATACAGCCTCTATAGGGGTATAGAACACTTTGCTTGTCCTAAAACGCATATGGAGTGTGCTGGGGTAGTGAAATAACACTGTTATTCAGAATAGTATGCAGATTACCTACCGGCATCGCTCTTAGAATCACTGCCGCACAGCAGCACAATGACAGAGCCTGGTGGTGGCATCAGTGTCAGGAGACCATAAAGTGACTGAATGACATAGCGTGGACATGTTGGTAGCAAGAGGAGACCATTTAGTGGCTGAATGGCACAGCGTGGAGTTGGCTGATGCATTAGTACACTACACACCAGGGCTTCACAATCCCCCCCAAAAAAACACCACAATATATGACATTTGTGACAAAGATTTCTCATTGGTAGAACCCGCTATCCAAAAAAGTGAAATTAACAGACCCAGGCCCCACCTCTGCGGCATCAGTAACCCATATATTGCCTGAAGGACACAGCCTGGAGTTGGCTGATGCAAGAGTACACACCAGGGCTTCACAATCCCCCCTCCAAAATCAACACAATGAGAAATTTTTGTCAAAGATTTCTCATTGGTAGCACCCGCTATCCAAAAATTAGAAATTTCCAGAACCAGGCCCCACCCCTGCGGCATCAGTAACCCATATATTGCCTGCATGACACAGCCTGGAGTTGGCTGATGCAAGAGTACACACCAGGGCTTCACAATCCCCCCCGAAAAAACAACACAATATATGAAATTTTTGACAAAGATTTCTCATAAGTAGCACCCGCTATCCAAAAATTAGAAATTTCCAGACCCAGGCCCCACCTCTGCGGCATCAGGAACCCATATATTGCCTGAAGGACACAGCCTGGAGTTGGCTGATGCACCAGTACACACCCGGGCTTCACAATCCCCTCCAAAAAACAACAACATTTTTGAAATTTTTTAAAGAAATACCTTTGTGTAAGAACAAGTGCATATCCAACAGTTCACAAGACTCTATAATGCAGGACGGTGGACCACCCAAAGACATTCTTCTCAAAAATAATAAACCACACAATGTTTGAATTTTTTTTTTTACAAAAATTAATTCAAGCGCATCTGTCTCCAAAAGATCAGATCACCAAAGGACTTTTTTCTCCCAAAATGATGAAGCAGAGTTAATCCCTGTCCGTATCTTTTATTTATTTATTTTTTTTCATAAAAAAATCACACGCAACAAGCGTTCCTTTGTGTAATGATTAGCATTCTGGAAAATTCAATTTTATTACTGATAATATTATCAGTAACTAAAAAAAAAACACTACCCAAGAGTGTTTAACTACCCCATACATTGCACCAGGAGCAGTCAAGAGTAGGCCTCAGCAGTACCCAAGAGACTTTAATAACCTCCTACCTTTGCACGATCAATTGCGAGATCGAGCAATACCTGGTGTGTTATGCCCTCTGATTTCCGGGGCCGCAGGCGCGCTCCACTGAGCGGATTAGCGTGTCTCTATCTTTCATCGACCGTTGCTGGTAACCCGCTAACTCCCGGAAAGGTAAGCTGCCGCGAAGCAGGTGGTCTCCCCCGGGCACGTTTGGCTCCAGAATTTCCACTACTGCCACACGACGCTGACTGCCAACCGTGCTACCGCCTTGCTGACTCAAGGGCAACCTGCAACTCTCTTCTCCCGATGATGAACCCCCCTTCTCCTGAGATCGAGCAATAACAGGTGTGTTATGCCCTCAGATGTCCGGGGCCGCAGGCGCGCTCCACTGAACGGATTAGGGTGTGTCCATCTTTTCTTGTAGCACCCGCAATCCAAAAATGTTAAATTCCCAGACCCAGGCCCCACCTCTGCGGCATCAGGAACCCATTTATTACCTGAAGGACACAGCCTGGAGTTGGCTGATGCACCAGTACACACAGGGCTTCACAATCCACCCCAAAATCAACAAAATTGTATACATTTTTTTTTTAATTTACAACTTTGTGTAAGCACAAGCGCATATCCAACATTTCAGAGGACTCTATAAGGCAGGACGGTGGACCACCCAAAGACTTTCTTCTCAAAAATAATGAACCACACAATTGAATTTTTTTTTTTAATTTAAATTCCTAGACCCAGACCCCACCTCAGCTGCATCAGTAACCCATAGATTGCCTGAAAGACACAGCCTGGAGTTGGCTGATGCACGAGTACACACCCGGGCTTCACAATCCACCCCAAAAAAACGCAATTTTTTTTGAAATTGTCTGACAAAGTACCTTTTTGTTAAAACAAGTGCATATACAGCAGTTCAGAAGACTCTATAATGCAGGACGGTGGACCACCCAAAGACATTCTTCTCTAATATAATAAACCACACAATATGTTCAATTTTTTTAAATAATTGAAATTCCAAGACCAAGGCCCCACCTCTGCTGCATCAGTAACCCATATATTGCCTAACGGACACAGACTGGAGTTGACTGCTGCACGAGTACACACTACACACCCGTCACCCGGGCTTCACAACCCACCCAAAAAAAACGCAAAGTTTTATCGAAATCGTCTGACAAAATACCTTTTTTTTAAAAACAAGCGCATATACAGCAGTTCAGAAGACTCTATAATGCGGGATGGTGGACCACCAAAAGACATTCTTCTCAAAAATAAAAAACCACCCAAAATTACTACATGTGTGTAAGCGCATCTGTCTCCAAAAAATCAGATGACAAAAGGATTCTAATCGCCAAAAAGGATTAAGCAGAGATAATCCCTCTCCATCTATTTATTTTTTTTTTTTCATAAAAAAATCACACGCAACAAGCGTTCCGTTGTGTAACGGTTAGCATTCTGCAAAATTCAATTTTATTACTGATAAAATTACCAGTAAATTTAACAATAACACTACCCAAGAGTGTTTAATTACCCCATACATTGCACCAGGAGCAGTCAGGAGTAGGTCTCAGCAGTACCCAAGAGGCTTTAATAACTCCTTACCTTGCCCGATCAATTGCGAAATCGAGCAATAACATGTGTCCTGGGCCGCTCTAGCGCTCCACTGAACGGATTAGCGTGTCTCTATCATTTAAGGACAGGTGCGTGTTGCACGCTGAAACAAGTTTCTGATAGGGATCTGTGATTGCAATTCTTTAATCTTAAAACGAGGAATTACCAGTAAGTGAGGGTCATAAACTGGCGTTTATTAAGTCCCTGCCATTTGTACACACCGCCCGTCGCTATAAGCGATTGGATTAGTTAGTGAGTTGGTTAGTGAGGTCCTCTGATCGGCCCAGGCGGGGTAGGAGAAGGCTTTGGCAGAGCGCCGATAATTTAACGATCATTGTTGAAATTTGCATTAAGCATGTATTTAGCTACTGCTAAACATCCAAAAATGTAAGGCCCAAGGCCAGAGGCACCAGGGAGGCAATTAGTTCCTGAAAGACACAGAATGAGTCTGGAGCATGCATTTGCAGTACCCAAGAGGTTTTCATAACCCCTTACATTTAAAGATCAATGTTTATATTTGCATTAAGCATGTATTTAGCTAATGCTAAACTTCAAAAAATTATAGGCCCAAGGCCAGAAGCATCAGTTTTCCCCATATTAGGAGCATAGTTGTCCCCCAGATTAGGCAGCATAGATGTCCCCCAGATTAGGAGCATACTTGTCCCCCAGAGTAGGCAGCATAGATGTCACCCAGATTAGGCAGCATAGATGTCCCCCAGATTAGGAGCATACTTGTCCCCCAGATTAGGCAGCATAGTTGTCCCCCAGATTAGGCAGCATAGATGTCACCCAGATTAGGCAGCAGAGATGTCCCCCAAATTAGGAGCATACTTGTCCCCCAGAGTAGGCAGCATAGATGTCACCCAGATTAGGAGCATACTTGTCCCCCAGAGTAGGCAGCATAGATGTCACCCAGATTAGGCAGCATAGATGACCCCAGATTAGGAGCATAGTTGTCCCCCAGATTAGGCAGCATAGATGACCCCAGATTAGGAGCATAGTTGTCCCCCAGATTAGGCAGCATTGATGTCCCCCAGATTAGGCAGCATAGATGTCCCCCAGATTAGGAGCATAGTTGTCCCCCAGATTAGGCAGCATAGATGTCACCCAGATTAGGCAGCATAGATGTCCCCCAGATTAGGAGCATACTTGTCCTCCAGATTAGGCAGCATAGATGTCCCCCAGATTAGGAGCATAGTTGTCCCCCAGATTAGGCAGCATAGATGTCACCCAGATTAGGCAGCATAGATGTCTCCCAGATTAGGAGCATAGTTGTCCCCCAGATTAGGCAGCATATTTGTCCCCCAATCAGCGCGGGCCGGTCAGAGACAATCAAAGGGCCGTATGTGGCAAGCGGGCCGTACAATGCCCAGGTCTGCCCCAGAGGGTTTCATAACCAACCACAATAGAGAAAATTTTGTTGTAGGAGCATGGTCAATCTACTCAGACCCATCTGTCAATGGTGGCTTGAAATCCTGGCTGATCCATCCCTGATTCATCTTGACAAACGTCAGTCTCTCCACATTTTTAGTGGACAGACGAGTTCGCCTTGGGGTGACTATGGCCCCGGCCACACTAAACACCCGCTCTGATGGCACAGTACTGGCCGGGCAGGACAGCTTTTCCAGGGCAAACTCCACTAGTTGCGGCCATAAATCGAGTTTGGCTGCCCAGAAGTCCAGCGGATCTTCAACGGTTGTTGGCAGGGTCATGTCGAGGTAAGCCACCACCTGCTGGTTCAGGTCCTGCTCCATGTCCACCTGCTGCTGATGATTAGCTTCACTATGCGGCTGAAGGAAACTACTCATCAGCGACTGTAGACTCAGGCTGCTGATGATTGAGCCGGTACTGCTCCTGCCACCCCTCCCCTCCCCAGCAGCCATGGCAGTGGAAGGTGAGCGCAGAGGGCCCCCCGAGTCAGACCTGCGAGTGGATGGACCATGTGGCTGATAGGCATCGGCCAACCGACTTTGTAGAAGCTCCCTGAAGTAGGTCAGTTTGTCCTCCCTCTCAGTGGGTGTAAAAAAGGCCCCCATTTTGGGACGGTAGTGAGGGTCTAATAAGGTGAAGATCCAGAAGTCATCGCGCTGACGAATTTTGACAATTCGGGGGTCACTACGCAAGCAACTCAGCATGCATCGTGCCATTTGTGACAGTGACTCGCTGGGACTACCTGCCTCCATCTCCACTGCATACTGCCATGGTGTGTCTGGGTCCTCTATCTCGCCTCCATCGTAATAACCCTCCAGCTCCTCTGGCTGCTCCTGCTCCTCCTCCTCCTCTCCTGTCCAATGACCAGAAACACCGGCCATCTCATCTACCGTAAACTGTGCTCCGCTCTGCCCCTCATCATCCTCCTCCAGTTCATCCCCCACAGGACTCATGTAGCCTTCTGATGTAGGCACAACGTCTCCATTGCCGTGACCAGCCATGTTTTCAATCATTTGTTGGAGTAAATGTAGGAGTGGAATTACGTCGTTCATGGCGTAATTAGAGCGACTAACAAAAAATGTGGCTTCCTCAAAGGTCCTCAGCAAATGGCAGGTTTCACGTATGAGCTACCACTCGTTCACATTGAAGTTACACAGGGGAGTACTCCTATCTGCTTGTATCATCAAAAAATCCGTGATGGCTTTTCTTGATTCGTATAGTCTGTCCAACATATGGAGGGTGGAATTCCAATGTGTGGCAACGTCACAAATGAGGCTATGTTGTGGTATACCGTTCTGACGTTGCCACTCAAGCAAAGTGTGCTTGGCGGTGTATGAGTGGCTGAAGTGCATGTACAGTTTCCTTGCCATTGTCAGGACTTCTTGCAAATGGGGTGAAGACTTGATGAACTTCTTGACAACCAGATTCAACACGTGTGCCATGCAAGGTGAATGGTTCACACTTCCTTGTCGCAGCGCGGCCACAACGTTCTTCCCATTGTCGGCCACCATGGTTCCCATTTCCAAATTTCGTGGAGTAAGCCATATTCGGATTTCTTCCCTAATGAACTTTAGCAGTTCCTCCCCTGTGTGACTGCGTTCGCCAAGGCAAACCATGTGAAGGACGGCTTAACACCGCTGTGCCCTACACACGTGGTACGATGAAGGGCCACCGAGATTTGGACGTGCAGTGGAGGCCGAGGGGAGGAGGAGGCGCACACTGTAAAAGGACCAACTGCCTGGCAGCCAGAGCGTGGAGGAGGAAACGGTGTGACCTGTCCAAGTTGCTGTTGTGGCTGTGCAGGAACAACATTTCCCAGTGGGCCGTAAAAGACATGTATTGTCCCTGCCCATAGTTACAGCTCCACACATCGGCGCTGCCGTGCACTTTTGAGCACACCGACAGGCTCAAGAACTGGCCCACCTTCTCTTGTACAAACTTATGCAGGGCTGGTACTGCCTTCTTCGCAAAGAAATGACGGCTTGGGACTCTCCACCTCGGCTCGGCACAAGCCATCAATTCCCTGAAAGCTGCAGAGTCCACCAGTTGGAAAGGGAGGGACTGCAACACCAGCAACTTGGACAGGAGCACGTTCAACTTCTGCGCCGTTGGATGAGTGGGCGCATACTGTTGTCTCTTGGACATGGCTTCGCCGATCGATTGTTGGCGGAATAGCTGACTACGAGCGGAAGAAGCAGGAGCGCAAGAAGGAGGGTTTGACACAATGCTCCCTTCGGCTGAGGTGGTGGAGCATTGGCTGGATGACGGAGGGAGCGGATGGCCACTGGGTGATGCGGCAGGCTGGACCACTTCCTCAGAGCCACGGTTATCCCAGGCCGCTTTATGGTGGCGAATCATGTGTTGACGCAGGGCCGTGGTGCCGAAATTGGGACCCTGGCCACGCTTCACTTTCTGCCGACAGATTTTGCATGTGACTACACTAAAGTCCTCCGGATTCTTTATGAAGAACAACCACACCGCAGAGTAGCTGATTTTCCCACCCGCAGTTCGCACTATTTCACTGCTATTGGCGCCGTCTCCAGGAACCCGTTCCACTACCTCCCTGAATGGTAGCTTGCCGCGAAGCAGGTGGTCTCCCCCTGGCACGTTTGGCTTCTTAATTTCCACTACTGCCACCACCATGCTTATTGCCAACCGTGCTACCGCCTTGCTGCCTCATAGACAAAGAGCAAATTTCTTCTCCTGATGATGATGAAGCCCCGGCTTCTGCACCCGGCTCCCAATTGCGATCGGTTTCATCATCATCATCAAAAGATGTGTGCACGTCACTGATGTCCTCCTCGTGTTCCACAACAGTGTCTGCCTCAGGACCCTGAACAATTGAAACACCGCCTCCCACGTCACTCTCTGCATCACTACTTGCCCGCCTTGCGGAGCAAGGGACGCATGTCTCCTCACATTCTTGGCTGCCCATTAGATGCTGACTGTCCTCTATTACATCGTCCTCGCTAAATAGTGGAGCTGAACCCAAAGCATGAGATACTTCTTTGGGAGAGGGAACAGCATAGGACAAAGGCAATAGGATTACAGGGACTGCTCCCGGGCCATGCCAACTGAGGGTTGTGTCTGAGGAACCCACCGACTCTTGACTGGGGTTGTCAGATGTCGCTTGTGATGATGGGGATGAGAGTGCAAACCAATTGACAAGAAGAGATGGGTCGACGACACGACCGCTGGGTGTTAACAAGAGCTCAGGCCTATTGCTGCGACTCCTGCTGCCACTCGCCCCAAGTCTGCTGCCAACTCTGCCTGACGTATGTAGGCCTCTGCCCCTTCTCTGTGCACGTCCTGGCACTTCCCTGCCTGACATACTTAGTGCGTTTATGAGGATATAGAACAGCAGCAGGCGATTACTTACGGCTGTCCTTTCAAAGTATATAGGCCCTAGACAGAATAACAGTTACTAAATAGTACACTCCTTTGTTGTATGTATGCCCTTTAGAAAGATGAGCGCACTGTTAAGCGTATTTATACGCAGAAAAAAACTCTTTTTTTGTTGTATACACCAGCCAGTGTATACTAATGTATGAAATAGCACTGAATTTAGCACCGAGACAGAAATACAGGTATCAAATAGTACACTACTGTTACGCCTAGCGCTCCGGGTCCCCGCTCCTCCCCGGAGCGCTCACGGCGTCTCTCTCCCTGCAGCGCCCCGGTCAGTCCCGCTGACCGGGAGCGCTGCACTGACATGGCCGTCGGGG
This sequence comes from Hyla sarda, assembly GCF_029499605.1. Lineage (NCBI taxonomy): Eukaryota > Metazoa > Chordata > Amphibia > Anura > Hylidae > Hyla > Hyla sarda. Next base: position 353,860,555 of record NC_079192.1, on the reverse strand, counting down.
ATGCGATTCGCACAGCGGGACGCGCCCGCTCGCGAATCGCATCCCAAGTCTCTTACCCGTCCCGGGCCCCTCCTGTCATGTGCTGGCGCGCGCGGCTCTGCTCTCTAGGGCGCGCGCGCGCGCCAGCTCTCTGAGACTTAAAGGGCCTGTGCACCAATGATTGGTGCCTGGCCCAATTAGCTTAATTGGCTTCCACCTGCTCCCTGGCTATATCTGATCACTTCCCCTGCACTCCCTCGCCGGATCTTGTTGCCTTGTGCCAGTGAAAGCGTTTAGTGTTGTCCAAAGCCTGTGTTACCTGAACTCCTGCTATCCATCTTGACTACGAACCTTGCCGCCTGCCCCGACCTTCTGCTACGTCTGACCTTGCCTCTGCCTAGTCCTTCTGTCCCACGCCTTCTCAGCAGTCAGCGAGGTTGAGCCGTTGCTAGTGGATACGACCTGGTTGCTACTGCCGCAGCAAGACCATCCCGCTTTGCGGCGGGCTCTGGTGAACACCAGTAGCCTCTTAGAACCGGTCCACCAGCACGGTCCACGCCAATCCCTCGCTGACACAGAGGATCCACTACCTGTAAGCCGAATCGAGACAGTAGATCCGGCCATGGATCCCGCTGAGGTGCCGCTGCCAAGTCTCGCTGACCTTACCACGGTGGTCGCTCAGCAATCGCAGCAAATTGCCCAACAAGGACAGCAGCTGTCGCAGTTGACCGCCACGTTACAGCAACTTCTGCCTCTGCTACAGCAGCAACCTTCTCCTCCGCCAGCTCCTGCACCTCCTCCGCAGCGAGTGGCCGCTCCTAGCCTCCGCTTGTCCCTGCCGGACAAATTTGATGGGGACTCTAGACTCTGCCGTGGATTTTTGTCTCAATGTTCCCTGCATATGGAGATGTTGTCGGACTTGTTTCCTACAGAACGGTCTAAGGTGGCGTTCGTAGTGAGCCTTCTTTCAAGAAAGGCCTTGTCTTGGGCCACACCGCTCTGGGACCGCAATGATCCTGCCACAGCCACAGTCCAGTCCTTCTTCGCTGAAGTCCGGAGTGTCTTCGAGGAACCAGCCCGAGCTTCTTCTGCCGAGACTGCCCTGCTGAACCTGGTCCAGGGTAATTCTTCAGTGGGCGAGTACGCCATCCAATTTCGTACTCTTGCTTCCGAATTATCATGGAATAATGAGGCTCTCTGCGCGACCTTTAAAAAAGGCCTATCCAGTAGCATCAAGGATGTGCTGGCCGCACGAGAGATTCCTGCCAACCTGCAAGAACTTATCCATTTGGCCACCCGCATTGACATGCGTTTTTCTGAGAGACATCAGGAGCTCCGCCAGGAAAAAGACTTAGATCTCTGGGCACCTCTCCCACAGCATCCTTTGCAGTCTACGCCTGGGCCTCCCGCCGAGGAGGCCATGCAAGTGGATCGGTCTCGCCTGACCCAGGAAGAGAGGAATCGCCGTAGGGAAGAAAATCTTTGTCTGTACTGTGCCAGTACCGAGCATTTCTTGGTGGATTGCCCTATTCGTCCTCCACGTCTGGGAAACGCACACACGCACCCAGCTCACGTGGGTGTGGCGTCTCTTGGTTCAAAGTCTGCTTCTCCACGTCTCACGGTGCCCGTGCGGATTTCCCCTTCAGCCAACTCCTCCCTCTCAGCCGTGGCCTGCTTGGACTCTGGTGCCTCTGGGAATTTTATTTTGGAGTCTTTGGTGAATAAATTCTGCATCCCGGTGACCCGTCTCGTCAAGCCGCTCTACATTTCCGCGGTCAACGGAGTCAGATTGGATTGCACCGTGCGTTACCGCACAAAACCCCTCTTAATGTGCATTGGACCCCACCACGAAAGGATTGAGTTCTTCGTCCTTCCCAACTGTACCTCTGAGGTCCTCCTCGGTCTGCCATGGCTCCGGCTTCATTCTCCCACCCTTGACTGGACCACCGGGGAGATCAAGAACTGGGACTCTGCTTGCCACAAGAGATGCCTCTCCCCCCCTCCCAGTCCCGTCAGGCAAGCCTCAGTGCCTTCTCATGGCCCCCGTCCTTGTGTCACCCTGCCCCGTGCCAAGCTTCACCCTCTGCCCTCCCTCCCCATTCCCACTCCTGCTGTACTGCCTGCCTTTGAGGAAACCCTCCATTCACTCCCGGTGTCCTCGTCCCAGGTTAAGCAGTTGTCGGACAAAAAAAGGGGGAGACCTAAGGGGGGGGGGTACTGTTACGCCTAGCGCTCCGGGTCCCCGCTCCTCCCCGGAGCGCTCACGGCGTCTCTCTCCCTGCAGCGCCCCGGTCAGTCCCGCTGACCGGGAGCGCTGCACTGACATGGCCGTCGGGGATGCGATTCGCACAGCGGGACGCGCCCGCTCGCGAATCGCATCCCAAGTCTCTTACCCGTCCCGGGCCCCTCCTGTCATGTGCTGGCGCGCGTGGCTCCGCTCTCTAGGGCGCGCGCGCGCCAGCTCTCTGAGACTTAAAGGGCCAGTGCACCAATGATTGGTGCCTGGCCCAATTAGCTTAATTGGCTTCCACCTGCTCCCTGGCTATATCTGATCACTTCCCCTGCACTCCCTCGCCGGATCTTGTTGCCTTGTGCCAGTGAAAGCGTTTAGTGTTGTCCAAAGCCTGTGTTACCTGAACTCCTGCTATCCATCTTGACTACGAACCTTGCCGCCTGCCCCGACCTTCTGCTACGTCTGACCTTGCCTCTGCCTAGTCCTTCTGTCCCACGCCTTCTCAGCAGTCAGCGAGGTTGAGCCATTGCTAGTGGATACGACCTGGTTGCTACTGCCGCAGCAAGACCATCCCGCTTTGCGGCGGGCTCTGGTGAACACCAGTAGCCTCTTAGAACCGGTCCACCAGCACGGTCCACGCCAATCCCTCGCTGACACAGAGGATCCACTACCTGTAAGCCGAATCGTGACAACTACTTGGTTGTATATATGCCCTTTGCAATGATGAGCGCACTGTTAAGCGTATTTGTACGCAGGAAAAACTTTTTTTCTTTCTTTAATACACCGGCAGGTGTATAACGTGGGGTATAACACTTAATTTAGCACAGAGACAGAAAAAAAGGTGGTATATGATATGCTATTTGCTTGAATTTAGGCCCTTTGCAATCATAAAGCCACTGTTAAGTGTATTTTTACGCAGGAAAACCTTTTTTTTCTTTAATACACCGGCAGGTGTATAATGTGTTTTATTACACTTAATTTAGAACAGAGACAGAAAAAAAGGTAGTATATGGTACGCTATTTGCTTGTATTTAGGCCCTTTGCAATGATAAGGCCACTGTTAAGCGTATTTGTACTCAGGAAAAAAAAAATTTCTTTAATACACCGGCAGGTGTATAACGTGTGGTATAACACTTAATTTAGAACAGAGACAGAAAAAATGGTGGTATATGGTACGCTATTTGCTTGTATTTAGGCCCTTTGCAATGATAAGGCCACTGAAAAAGCGTATTTGTACTCAGGAAAAAAATGTTTTTCTTTAATACATCGGCAGGTGTATAACGTGTGGTATAACACTGAATTTAGCACAGAGACGGAGTAACAGGTGAAAAATTGTAAAAAGGCACTAAAGTCCACACTAATGTGACTTATTTCTGAACAGCAGCAACAGTCCCAACAGTGCAGCACGACAAAAAAAAAAAATCCAGGGATTAAACCCTAAATTGCACTCTGTCACACAATTCTGAGCAGCAGAAGATTTGTGGAGCAAAAAAAACTCAATTGGGCTGAAAAATGAGGAGACAAGATGCTTCAGAAAGTTCAGGCAGCTTGGAGATCTGTATGAGGCAGCTGACAGCTATCTGCCCCTCTCTGCTGCAATGCTCAATAACGTGAATAGGAGTTTTAGCAATCAATGATCCTTCTCAGTGTAACAGCACAGCACTCTGCACTCCTGCCTTTCCCTAATGCTGATATGACTAGCAGTTGCAGTGTAACGCTGTGGTATGAGCTATTAACACACACACACAGTCCCGTCCTCTCCATCTGAGTGCATAGATGAAATGAGAGGCAAGATGGCCGCCGATTATATAGGGGCTGTGACATCACAGGGGTCAGTGAACACTGATAGGCTGCATCTCACATGTGGTTCAGGGTCAGCCCGCCTACCTTCATTCCCGCCGCTGTTTCCCGCCCTCCCATAATCCCCTGCCCCATGTACTCACATGTGGATCCGCCATCTTAGCTCTACAATAGCCTGGAACGCTGTAAAATGGAGTTTAATGAAGCGATTCGTGCGATAGAATAGCGGCCATATTCGTATTCGTTGCAAATCGAATTTTTCATGAAATTCGTAAAGAATTCGGGTTCGACAAGTTCGATTCACTCATCTCTACTTACATTCCTCCCCATATTTTTGAATTTCTTCCTGCCCTACTTTTACCTGTGAGGTATGTAACGCTTTATAGAACTCTAGAAAGACCTTTGTAATATCTTCCTGTTTTTTCACTAACCGCCCCTTTTTATCTTTGACGGCTGTTATTAACGTTTCCCTTTTCCTTCTTCTATAATCCTAGCCACCTTCATTCAAGTATTTGAGAGGAAAGAGGAAAAAAAATCCCCAACCCCCCTTCTGCCAACCCTCCCCCCTCCTTACTAACTCTCCCCCCCTCCCCCCTTCCTTTGGCATTGCCCAAATTTTTTTTTCCTGCAATCCATTATCTTGAGCCCCCCCACCCGGTCAGCCAGCCAACTTTTATCTTTTTCCCCTTAAATTACATCAGTATATTTAATTTCTTATTTACAAAGGAAATTCATTTTTTACATTTTACCTGATCCCTTCATTTTCCAGCCACTCATTTACTTCCTCTACTAAGGCAAAAAACAACCTTACCTCCCCTATCTGATTTTTGACCTCCTTTATTGCTTCATTTGTTTTTTCCACCCCCTCAAATATTTTGCTAAGCATTTCTTAAGTTCCTTCTTCCTCCTGCTCCTCTATCTCCTCCTCTGAATTTTCCGCTGTTATCCCCCTTTTTGTTCCTTTCTGACTCTTGTTGGTTCATTTTTCACCCCTCAACCCCTGGGATTTAATTTTTTTCCCCACTGAGCTTCCACCTACCGCCCCCTCTCCCTTCTCCTTCTGGCGGGCCAATGTCCAACCACCTGACATCCGGCCGGACACCGAATCATCTTTTTTTCCCCCTCCCATATTCCTAACCACCAAAGCTACAGTAATGATAACTTTTCACTATAGCAATACAACAATCTTCACAATCTTCATTTCCGGGATTTTAGTTCCAAGAAGACTCAGAAATTATTTATTAACCATGCACAAATGTTATCAATGCCAGAGGCTTCCAAAAATCAACAGTTAAATGACGCAATTTACTATAATGATAGGGGAATTTCTCCAATCAATGCACTGATAAATCAAGCAAAATAACACAGTCTCTGTCACGATGCCGGCTGGCAGGAGGTGGATCCTCTGTGCCAGAGAGGGATTGGCGTGGACCGTGCTAGTGGACCGGTTCTAAGTCACTACTGGTTTTCACCAGAGCCCGCCGCAAAGCGGGATGGTCTTGCTGCGGCGGTAGTGACCAGGTCGTATCCACTAGCAACGGCTCAACCTCTCTGACTGCTGAAGATAGGCGCGGTACAAGGGAGTAGACAGAAGCAAGGTCGGACGTAGCAGAAGGTCGGGGCAGGCAGCAAGGATCGTAGTCAGGGGCAACGGCAGGAGGTCTGGAACACAGGCTAGGAACACACAAGGAAACGCTTTCACTGGCACAATGGCAACAAGATCCGGCGAGGGAGTGCAGGGGAAGTGAGGTATAAATAGGGAGTGCACAGGTGAACACACTAATTAGAACCACTGCGCCAATCAGCGGCGCAGTGGCCCTTTAAATCGCAGAGACCCGGCGCGCGCGCGCCCTAGGGAGCGGGGCCGCGCGCGCCGGGACAGGACCGACGGAGAGCGAGTCAGGTACGGGAGCCGGGGTGCGCATCGCGAGCGGGCGCCACCCGCATCGCGAATCGCATCCCGGCTGGAGGCGGTAACGCAGCGCACCGGGTCAGTGGATCTGACCGGAGCGCTGCAGTAGCGAGAGTGTAGCGAGCGCTCCGGGGAGGAGCGGGGACCCGGAGCGCTCGGTGTAACAGTACCCCCCCCCTTGGGTCTCCCCCTCTTCTTAGAGCCTGAGAACCTGAGGAGCAGACTTTTGTCTAGGATATTGTCCTCAGGTTCCCAGGATCTCTCTTCAGGACCACAACCCTCCCAATCGACTAAAAAAAAAGTTTTCCCTCTGACCTTCTTGGAGGCCAGTATCTCCTTTACGGAGAAGATGTCCGAGTAGCCGGAAACAGGAGTGGGAGGAACAAGTTTGGGAGAGAAACGGTTGATGATGAGTGGTTTAAGAAGAGAAACGTGAAAGGCATTAGGAATACGAAGAGAAGGAGGAAGAAGAAGTTTGTAAGAGACAGGATTAATCTGGCACAAAATTTTGAAAGGACCAAGATAGCGTGGTCCCAATTTGTAGCTAGGGACACGGAAGCGGACATATTTAGCGGAGAGCCATACCTTGTCTCCAGGAGAAAAAATGGGGGGAGCTCTTCTTTTCTTATCAGCAAACTTCTTCATGCGTGATGAAGCCTGTAAGAGAGAATTTTGGGTCTCTTTCCATATGGTGGAAAGATCACGAGATATTTCATCCACAGCGGGTAAACCAGAGGGCAAGGGAGTAGGGAGGGGGGGAAGAGGGTGACGGCCGTACACCACGAAAAATGGGGATTTGGAGGAAGATTCAGAGACTCTGAAGTTATACGAGAATTCGGCCCATGGTAGAAGATCTGCCCAGTCATCCTGGCGTGAGGAAACAAAATGCCGTAAATAATCACCCAAGACCTGGTTAATTCTTTCTACTTGCCCATTGGATTGAGGATGATATGCAGAAGAAAAGTTTAATTTAATCTTGAGTTGTTTACAGAGAGCCCTCCAGAATTTTGACACGAATTGGACGCCTCTATCCGAGACGATCTGCGTGGGCAACCCGTGAAGACGAAAAATGTGTACAAAAAATTGTTTTGCCAACTGAGGCGCTGAAGGAAGACCAGGAAGAGGGATGAAATGTGCCATTTTGGAGAATCGATCAACGACCACCCAAACAACAGTGTTGCCACGGGATGGGGGTAAGTCAGTAACAAAGTCCATACCAATCAGAGACCAAGGCTGTTCGGGGACAGGCAGAGGATGAAGAAGACCAGCGGGCTTCTGGCGAGGAGTCTTATCCCGGGCACAGACAGTGCAGGCTCGTACAAAATCCACGACATCCGTCTCCAGAGTCGGCCACCAATAGAAACGAGAGATGAGTTGCACGGATTTCTTGATGCCCGCATGACCTGCGAGATGGGAGGAGTGACCCCATTTGAGGATTCCGAGGCGTTGGCGTGGAGAGACGAAGGTCTTCCCTGGAGGAGTTTGCCTGATGGAGGCTGGAGAAGTGGAGATCAGGCAGTCAGGAGGAATGATGTGTTGCGGAGAGAGCTCTACTTCCGAGGCATCCGAGGAACGAGAGAGAGCATCGGCCCTAATGTTCTTATCGGCAGGCCGAAAGCGAATTTCAAAATTAAATCGGGCAAAGAACAGAGACCACCTGGCCTGGCGAGGATTCAGCCGTTGGGCAGACTGGAGATAGGAGAGGTTCTTGTGATCGGTGTAAATAATAACTGGAAATCTTGATCCCTCCAGCAGATGCCTCCATTCCTCCAGTGCTAATTTAATGGCTAGAAGCTCTCGATCCCCGATGGAGTAGTTCCTCTCCGCCGGAGAGAAGGTCCTAGAAAAAAAAACACAAGTAACAGCATGCCCGGAAGAATTTTTTTGTAGAAGGACCGCTCCAGCTCCTACTGAGGAGGCATCAACCTCCAATAGGAAGGGTTTAGATGGGTCAGGTCTGGAGAGCACGGGAGCCGAAGAAAAGGCAGACTTGAGCTGTTTAAAGGCGTCTTCCGCTTGAGGGGGCCATGACTTAGGATTGGCATTCTTTTTGGTTAAAGCCACGATAGGAGCCACAATGGTGGAAAAATGTGGAATAAATTGTCTGTAATAATTGGCGAACCCCAAAAAACGTTGGATAGCACGGAGTCCGGAGGGGCGTGGCCAATCTAAGACGGCAGAGAGTTTGTCTGGATCCATTTGTAGTCCTTGGCCAGAGACCAAGTATCCTAGGAAAGGAAGAGATTGGCATTCAAACAGACATTTCTCCATTTTGGCATAAAGTTGATTGTCACGAAGTCTCTGAAGAACCATACGGACATGCTGGCGGTGTTCTTCTAGATTGGCAGAAAAAATCAGGATATCGTCCAGATATACAACAACACAGGAGTATAAGAGATCACGGAAAATTTCATTAACAAAGTCTTGGAAGACGGCAGGGGCGTTGCACAGGCCAAAGGGCATGACCAGATACTCAAAGTGTCCATCTCTAGTGTTAAATGCCGTTTTCCATTCATCCCCCTCTCTGATGCGGATGAGATTATAAGCACCTCTTAAGTCCAGTTTGGTAAAGATGTGGGCACCTTGGAGGCGATCAAAGAGTTCAGAGATGAGAGGTAGGGGGTAGCGGTTCTTTACCGTGATTTTATTAAGACCGCGGTAGTCAATGCAAGGACGTAGGGAGCCATCTTTTTTGGACACAAAGAAAAATCCGGCTCCGGCAGGAGAGGAGGATTTGCGGATAAAGCCCTTTTTTAAATTTTCCTGGATGTACTCAGACATAGCAAGAGTCTCTGGGGCAGAGAGAGGATAAATTCTGCCCCGGGGTGGAGTAGTGCCCGGGAGGAGGTCAATAGGACAATCATAAGGCCTGTGAGGAGGTAGAGTCTCAGCTTGTTTTTTGCAAAAAACATCCGCAAAGTCCATATAGGCCTTAGGGAGACCGGTTACAGGGGGAACCACAGAGTCACGGCAAGGAGTACGGGGAACCGGTTTAAGGCAGTCCTTGAAACAAGAGGGGCCCCAACTCTTGATCTCCCCAGTGGACCAATCCAGGGTTGGGGAATGGTGTTGAAGCCAGGGTAGTCCAAGGAGAATTTCGGAAGTGCAATTGGGGAGGACCAAAAATTCAATTTTCTCGTGATGAGGTCCGATGCACATTAGAAGGGGCTCCGTGCGGAAACGTATATTACAGTCCAATCTTTCATTGTTAACACAATTGATGTAGAGGGGTCTGGCGAGACTGGTCACCGGGATGTTGAACCTGTTGACGAGTGAGGCCAAAATAAAATTTCCTGCAGATCCGGAATCCAAGAAGGCCATAGTAGAGAAGGAGAAGGTAGAGGCAGATATCCGCACCGGCACAGTAAGACGTGGAGAAGCAGAGTTGACATCAAGAACTGTCTCACCTTTGTGCGGAGTCAGCGTACGTCTTTCCAGGCGGGGAGGACGGATAGGACAATCCTTCAGGAAGTGTTCGGTACCGGCACAGTACAGGCAGAGATTCTCCATGCGGCGTCGTGTCCTCTCTTGAGGTTAGCAGGGATTTCTCGTGCGGCCAGAACATCTTTAATGTTGCTGGATAGGCCTTTTTTAAAGGTCGCGCAGAGGGCCTCATTATTCCAGGATAGTTCTGAAGCAAGAGTACGGAATTGTACGGCGTACTCGCCAACGGAAGAATTACCCTGGACCAGGTTCAACAGGGCAGACTCAGCAGAAGAGGCTCGGGCAGGTTCCTCAAAGACACTTCGAATTTCCGAGAAGAAGGAGTGTATAGAGGCAGTGACGGGGTCATTGCGGTCCCAGAGCGGTGTGGCCCATGACAGAGCTTTTCCAGACAGAAGGCTGACTACGAAAGCCACCTTAGACCTTTCAGTAGGAAACTGGTCCGACATCATCTCCAAGTGCAGGGAACATTGGGAAAGAAAGCCACGGCAAAATTTAGAGTCCCCATCAAATTTATCCGGCAAGGATAGTCTTAGGCCTGAAGCGGCCACTCGCTGCGGAGGAGGTGCAGGAGCTGGCGGAGGAGATGATTGCTGAAGCTGTGGTAGTAGCTGCTGTAGCATCACGGTCAGTTGAGACAGCTGTTGGCCTTGTTGCGCTATCTGTTGTGACTGCTGGGCGACCACCGTGGTGAGGTCGGCGACAACTGGCAGAGGAACTTCAGCGGGATCCATGGCCGGATCTACTGTCTCACCTTTGTGCGATGCCGGCTGGCAGGAGGTGGATCCTCTGTGCCAGAGAGGGATTGGCGTGGACCGTGCTAGTGGACCGGTTCTAAGTCACTACTGGTTTTCACCAGAGCCCGCCGCAAAGCGGGATGGTCTTGCTGCGGCGGTAGTGACCAGGTCGTATCCACTAGCAACGGCTCAACCTCTCTGACTGCTGAAGATAGGCGCGGTACAAGGGAGTAGACAGAAGCAAGGTCGGACGTAGCAGAAGGTCGGGGCAGGCAGCAAGGATCGTAGTCAGGGGCAACGGCAGGAGGTCTGGAACACAGGCTAGGAACACACAAGGAAACGCTTTCACTGGCACAATGGCAACAAGATCCGGCAAGGGAGTGCAGGGGAAGTGAGGTATAAATAGGGAGTGCACAGGTGAACACACTAATTAGAACCACTGCGCCAATCAGCGGCGCAGTGGCCCTTTAAATCGCAGAGACCCGGCGCGCGCGCGCCCTAGGGAGCGGGGCCGCGCGCGCCGGGACAGGACCGACGGAGAGCGAGTCAGGTACGGGAGCCGGGGTGCGCATCGCGAGCGGGCGCCACCCGCATCGCGAATCGCATCCCGGCTGGAGGCGGTAACGCAGCGCACCGGGTCAGTGGATCTGACCGGAGCGCTGCAGTAGCGAGAGTGTAGCGAGCGCTCCGGGGAGGAGCGGGGACCAGGATCGCTCGGCGTAACAGTCTCTTTGTCCAGAGTTCAGTAAGGGAGTCCAGAGTCCGCTATCATGTTTCTCCTCTCAAAAGACACAGCATAAGAGCCTCTTAGGTGCAGGCCAAGCAATGAGACAGGGCCCCCCTTCCAATCTGCCCCCAAATCAATCCCCATCACAAATTAGCTCCAGTGTCGCCAACTTATATCCATAATGCTTATTTGTTCTACCAGCTTAAATGGGGGCTTTATAACTGAATGGGGTAGTTAATAGTTAATAGTAGGTTAGGTGGCCAAAGAAAGCAAAACTAATCCTAAATATTTTTTTAGATATATAAATACAAAAAAACCAAGGACAGAGCATGTAGGACCCCTTAATAATGATAATGGGGAGGTTGTCACGGGCGATCAAGAGAAGGCGGAGCTACTGAATGGGTTCTTTAGTTCTGTATACACTATGGAAAAAGGAGCTGACATTGGCCAGGTCAGTGCTGGTAACACATCATATAATGTATTGAATTGGCTTAATGTAGAGATGGTACATGGTAAGTTAAGTAAAGTAAATGTAAGCAAATCTCCAGGGCCGGATGGACTACACCCAAGAGTTCTTAGAGAGGTAAGTTCAGTAATATCTGTACCCTTGTTCATGATATTTAGAGATTCTCTGGTGTCTGGTATTGTGCCAAGGGACTGGCGCAAGGCGAATGTGGTACCAATCTTCAAAAAGGGCTCTAGGTCTTCGCCAGGCAATTATAGACCGGTAAGTCTAACGTGCATTGTGGGTAAATTGTTTGAAGGACTTATAAGGGATTACATACAGGAATACATAGGGGATAATAGTATTATAAGTGATAGCCAGCATGGGTTTACTAAGGATAGAAGTTGTCAAACCAATCGAATTAGCTTTTATGAAGAGGTGAGTAGAAGCCTTGACAGAGGAATGGCTGTGGATATAGTGTTTCTGGATTTTGCCAAAGCATTTGATACTGTCCCTCACAGACGACAGGTAAGTTAAGGTCCTTGGGCTTGGAAACTTTAGTTTGTAACTGGATTGAACACTGGCTCATGGATCGTACCCAGAGAGTGGTGGTCAATGATTCGTTCTCTTATTGGTCCCCGGTTATTAGTGGTGTACCCCAAGGTTCAGTACTGGGCCCGCTGCTGTTTAATTTATTTATCAATGATATAGAGGATGGTATTAACAGCTCTGTTTCTATCTTTGCAGATGACACCAAGCTTTGTAGCACGGTACAGTCTATAGAGGATGTGCATAAGTTACAAGATGACTTGGATAGACTAAGTGTTTGGGTATCCACTTGGCAAATGAGGTTCAATGTGGATAAATGTAAAGTTATGCATCTGGGTACTAATAACCTGTATGCGTCGTATGTCTTAGGGGGGATTAAACTGGCAGAGTCACTGGTAGAGAAGGATATAGGTGTACTTGTAGATCACAGACTACAGAATAGCATGCAATGTCAGGCTGCTGCTTCCAAAGCCGGCAGGATATTGTCATGTATCAAAAGAGGCATGGACTCAAGGGACAGGGACATAATACTCCCCCTTTATAAAGCATTGGTACGGCCTCACCTGGAATATGCTGTTCAGTTTTGGTCGCCTGTTCATAAAAGGGACACTGCGGAGTTGGAAAGGGTGCAGAGACGCGCGACTAAACTAATATGGGGCATGGAACATCTTAGCTATGAGGAGCAATTAAAGGAGTTACAATTGTTTAGTCTTGAGAAGAGACGTTTAAGGGGGGATATGATAAACGTATATAAGTATATAAATGGCCCATACAAAAAATATGGAAAAAAACTGTTCCAGGTTAAACCCCCCCAAAGGACGAGGGGGCACTCCCTCCGTCTGGAGAAGAAAAGGTTTAGTCTAAAGGGGCGACACGCCTTCTTTACCGCGAGGACTGTGAATTTATGGAACGGTCTACCTCAGGAACTGGTCACAGCAGGAACAATTAACAGCTTTAAAACAGGGTTAGATACATTCCTGAAACAAAATAACATTAATGCTTATGCAGAATTATAAAACTACATCCCTTTCCCTTATCCCCTTACACCCTTCCCTTCAATTCCCTGGTTGGACTTGATGGACGTATGTCTTTTTTCAACCATACTAACTATGTAACTACTAATAGCAATAGAGAGAGCGTTTCTTACTGGTTAATAGCAGGTTAATAGCAGTAAAGAGAGCGTTTCTTTATGGCTAATAGCGGGTTAATAGCATTGGAGAGAGCGTTTCATAATGGTTAATAGCAGTAGAGAGAACATTTGTTTATGGTTAATAGCAAGTTAATAACGTCAAAGAGAGAATTTCTTTATGGTTAAATAACAGGTTAATAGCACTAGAGAGAGCATTCCTTTATGGTTAATAGCAGTAGAAAGAACGTTTCTTTATGGTTTATAACAAGTTAATAGCAGTAGACAGAACATTTCTTTTTGGTTAATAGCAGGTTAATAGCAGTGGAGACAGCGTTTCTTCATGGTTAATAGCAGGTTAATAGAAGTAGAGAGAGCATTTCTTTATGGTTAATAGAGGTTTATAGTGGTAGAGAGAGCGTTTCTTTAGGGGACACAGTCACAACCACAAAATTGCTCACAGTTCAGGTTCCTCAGAACAAATAGTTCACAGCTCCCCAGATGCAACTAAGCAGGCAGGGTAACTTTGCAATTTAAACTGGAGCATAGCTTCTCTCACCACTCCCACCTGTAGATACCCTTGCCTTCTCTCACACTCCACAGGTCCCGGGGTTTCACATGGAACATGCTCCTCCATTCGGCACCTCAATTGCTTGTGGCGTTCCCGTCCCCCCAGACCCCGTCGTCTCACGTGACCCCGCAGCCTCCTCTTACTCACTCCCACTGGCTGCTCAGTATAGCCTGCCGACGCCACCTTACACCTCTGCACACCTCGTTCAGGTCCACCACACTCACGTCCACCACCTCTGTCGGGACCTCTGCCTATTCACTCCCGGATCTCAGCAGCATCCACGGCAGCTCCACAGCAGGCTCTCCCCACCTCAGGTACTAATCAAGGGATCATCACATCTGTCGGCTGGCCATACCAGGTGATCAAAGCAGCGTCTCACACCTACGCCGCTCACATGCTCCACCCCCCCCCCCCCGATGAATGTAAGGTTATGCACATGAGGAAGAATAACCCAGGCTGGGATTATGTATTAATTGGGAGCACACTTGGGACAACTGACATGGAAAAGGACTTAGGAGTCTTAGTTAACAGTAAATTTAGCTGTAGTGACCAGTGTCGGGCAGCTGCTGCCAAAGCAAATAAAATCATGGGGTGCATGAATAGGGGCATAGATGTCTATGAGAAGGAAATAATTCTACCGCTGTACAAATCACTAGTCAGACCACACATAGAATACTGTGTACAGTACTGGGCACCAGTGTACAAGAAAGATATAGTGGAGCTGGAGAGGGTTCAAAGACGGGCAACCAGGATAATACAGGGAATAGGAGGACTCCAGTACCCAGAAAGATTATCAGAATTGGGGTTATTTAGTTTAGAAAAAAGAAGGCTTTGGGGCGACCTAATATCTATGTATAAATATATCAGGGGACCCTACAGAGATCTCTCCCATGATCTATTTATACCCAGAACTGTATCTATAATAAAGGACCATCCTCTACGTCTTGAGGAAAGAAGGTTTCTATACCAGCACAGACGGGGGTTCTTTACTGTAAGAGCAGTGAGACTATGGAACTCTCTGCCAGAGGAGATGGTCATTGGGAACTCTGTAAAAGAATTCAAAAGGGGTCTGGATGCATTTTTGGAGAGTAATAACATTGCTGGTTATGTATACTAGATTTATAGGGACAGAACGTTGATCCAGGGATTTATTCTGACTGCCATATTTGGAGTCGGGAAGGAATTTTTACCTCTAGTATGAGTTTTTTTTTGCCTTCCTATGGATCAACTCAGTAGGGACTCATTAGGGATATAGGTTGAACTTGATGGACTCTGGTCTTTTTTCAACCTTTTTAACTATGTTACCATGTTTTTTGTCCTGCTGCCAGACTTGATCTTTTAGCATATTCACAATGTTTTCTGCTCATATTCTTTTTAGGTATGATGTTATCCAGAGGAGTATTCAGCGACAAACACGGCTGTAAAAGGAGCGGCGAGAAATGTGATGGCATTTATGGATCCACTATATAGTATCAGCCCGCTCAACACATTGAGTGTTTGCAACCCTGTTTGAGTAGCTGTGGGGGCATCCTGGCAAGTTTGTCGACTACCTGTAGATGTCATTGGCCAGTTTCGAAGAGCTGCTAGTTAGTGTAGAAAATTGAGATTTATAATTTTCTCCTCCACTTTGCTGCTATTCCTGTGAAACATCTAAAGGGTCAATACTTTGAGGGGTGCAGTGTTCATAATTGGGTCCATTATGAGGGATTTCTAACATAAAGACCCTCAAATTCACTTCAAAACTGAACTTGTCCCTAAAAAATTCTGCTTTGAGATTTTTGTAAAAAATTGGAAAATTATACTTTTGAAGCCCTTTAATGTCTTTAAAAAGTAAAAACATGTCAACTTCATGATGCTAACATAAAGAAGACATATTGTATATGTGAATCAACATTTAATTTATTTGACATGTCTATTTTCCTTACAAGAAGAGTTTCAAAGTTAGAAAAATGCTAAATCTTCATGAAATTTTTCACCAAGAGATGATGCAAGTATCGACGAAAATATACCACTAACATAGAGTAGAATATATCGCAAAAGAACAGTCTTGGAATCAAATTAATAAGTAAAAGCATCTCAGAGTTATTAATGCATAGAGTGACACAGGTCAGATTTGCAAAAAAGTGCTCGGTCCTTAAGGTGAAAATGGGCTAGGTCCCCAAGGTGTTAAGGTATGTATTCTTTGGCAACTGGGATTAGTGTTGCCTTAAAAATTTGTGCAGACAAATTCTGGGAAGTTGCAAACTTTCCCATCTGTGTTGGAGCTGTGAATGGAAAACATATCCAGATCCAGAAGCCTTCCAACACCGACACATGACCCACTGTGGGGACGCCCACTATCTTGTTTTATAATATATATTTTTTTTTTCATATTTGTTTTAACACAGATTAACAAAACCAAAAAATGTAACCTACCCCCCTCCTTGCTGCAGTAAAGAGTGAAGAAAAGAAAAAAAGAAAAAAAATTGTATAAAATTTTAAATGCTAAACCTCTCCTATTTTCCCCTTACAGTCCTTTAATTTGCATATTTTTCAAAATACGTGGATATTTCTGACCAAGCTTTAACGTCCGGGAGCCTAGGGGATATCCACCTTCTTGCTATCAGCAATCTAGCATAAAGGAGATATCTGGTTACCTTATGTCTACTTTCTTTTCTTTCATCCTGATCTTCCCTTCTCCACCAAGGATGGCCTTCTTGGGGCATATCTTAATCTCCCCTCCCACCTTCCTACCAATTTCCATGTATACATCATTCCAATATTTTCTAATTTCAGAGCACCCCCACCACATATGGTATAAATCTGCATCCTGCTCCTCACATCTTGGACAACTGGAGTCCAGTCGTTTCCCCATTTTGTATAATATCTTAGGGCAATAATAGATTCTATGTAGAATCTATATTTGGTTTAACCTGTGAATACTATTAAATGAGCACATATTTACATTCCGGTATATCCTCCCCCATTCCTCTTCTCCGATCTCCCCTAAGTCTCTGTTCCACTTTTCTTTACTTTTAAATGTAGTTTTTTCTGTTGTCTTTACTACCAGTTGTTTATATAAATTTGCTACAATTTTTTCTTTCCTCTTTTGATATTAAAATTTTTTCAGTAGACCCCTAAGAGCCTCTACACTGAAGATCTCTTTCTCTTTGGTGTCCAAGAATGCATATCTAATTTTAGCATATTCGTACCATGCTTTTTCTTCCAAATCAAACTTTTCTTTTAGATCCTCCCATCTAATAAGCTTACCCTCTTTTATCAAGTCAGAAATTTTCCTGATTCCCTTCTCTTCTATATTTTTTAATGATCCTAGTTTATAGAATTCCTTTTTATTATGCCATATCATAGATATTTCCAAACTATGTTGGACTCTCTCGATCTTTTTAAGCCTTGCCCAGGTCTTGATCAAACAATCCACCCCTGGATTCTTCCTGCGCTCCACCACTTCCATTACCCCAGATTCCAAAATTTTGAATATATTTTTAAACTTCCAGCTGAAGCCTTCGAATACATATCTCAACAATCCATCATTCCACCAACCAATAAACCAAGCACGTTGAGTGGCTAAAACATTTTTTTTTTTATATCTGGTAACGATAATTTACCTTTATTTTTTGGTACACAAAGGCATTCCACCTTTATTCTTGTATGCTTCCTACCCCAAATTAAGGAGTAAAAAATAGCAATATTTGATCTCCAAACCATATGGGAGACCCACAGAACAAATATAGCAGTTTCAGAATTATTATAGCTTTTATAAGCACTATTTTATCTGCTTTAGAAATTGGTAGCTTATTCCAGGCTATGGCCTTCCTTTCCACTTCCCTCATCACAAGGAAGGTATTTAATTGATGGAACTCCTGTATAATCCTCGATATCTGTATCCCCAAGGAATTTACATTTTTCATTCTATTTAAAATTTTTTACTACTGGGTTGCCCAAATTCATACCTGGTCCTAATGACATCAAAATAGATTTTTCCCAATTTATAGTCAATTCTGAGTATTTTCCAAATATTTAGATTTTTTCCATAACCAAGGGCAATGAGGTATGAAGGTCTTTAAGATAGAGCAAAAGGTCATCCGCATATAGGGATTATTTTATCCCTTTCGCCCTCCGTTCCAAAACCTTCTATCTTTGCGTCGTCTCTTATCTGGGTTGCTAGGGGTTCAATAAACAGGGCGAGCAGAAGAGGGGACAATGGGCAACCCTGTCAGATCCCGAGAGAGAAAGAGAGAAAACCATCTTGAGGAGTCTCCATTCACCTCCACATTTGCTTCTACGTTCTTATACAGTATTTTCACCATTTTAATAAATTCCTCCTCTATGCCAAACGATCTCATTGTCCCCACAAGTATTCCCATTCCACCCTGTGAAATGCCTTTGAAGCATCCAAAGGCAGGATGGAGTGGGACCCTTTCTCTCCATTCATTTGCATATTTGTGTATAATCTCCTAAAATTAAATTTGCTCATACGTTCTGGGATAAACCCATTCTGATCTTTATGAATTATTTTACTAATTATTTTTTGAAGCCTATTTGCTAATAGCAGATATTTTATCATCAGTATTTAGAAGTGAAATCTGTCTATAAGACTCAATTTCCCAAGTATTTTTGTCAGGTTTCAAGATAAGTATTATTTTAGCTTGGAGCATTGATCTTGGGAGAGTACCATTGTCCAATGCATCTGTCAGTACTCTAAAAAGAGAGGGGATAAGTTCTTTTTTATTTTTGCAAAATTTTTTTTAACCCCTTAACGACCAAGGACGTATATTTACGTCCTTGGCCGGCTCCCGCGATATAATGCGGGGTCACGCAGTGACCCCGTGTCATATCGGGTCGGTCCCGGCATGTATCTGATGCTGGAACCCGGGGCTAATAGCGCGCGGCAGCGATCGCGTTGCCGCACGCTATTAACCCTTTAGACGTGGCATTCAAAGTTGAACGCCGCGTCTAAAACGAAAGTGAAAGCTACTCAGCGGGGCTGATCGGGACTACCGCAGTGAAAATTCGGTGTCCCGATCAGCTGGGACACGAGCGGAGGTCCCCTCGGCGATTGATTGCTCCAAGCCTGAGATTGCTTGAGCAATCGACCGCCGATAACGCTGATCATTGCAAAGCTATGGCTTTGCAGTGAACAGGTATAAGATCAGTGTGTGCAGTGTTATAGGTCCCTATGGGAAAGTTAAGAAATGTGATTTAACCCTTTCCTTAATAAAAGTTCAAATCACCCCCCTTTTCCCATATAAAAAAACACCATGTAAATAAAAATAAATATAAACATATGTGGTATCGCCGCGTGCGTTAAATGTCTGAACTATAAAAATATATAATTAATTAAACCGCACTGTCAATGGCGTACGCGAAAAAAAAATTCCAAAGTCCAAAATAACGTATTTTGGTCGCTTTTTATACCATGAAAAAAATGAATAAAAAGCGATAAAAAAGTTCGATCAATACAATATGTAGAAAAATAAAAAAGTTATAGGGGTCACAAGAATTTTAAACGTATTCATTTTTCTGCATGTAGTTATGATTTTTTACAGAAGTACGACAAAATCAAACCTATATAAGTAGGGTATCATTTTAATCATATAGACCTACAGAATAAAGATAAGGTGTCATTTTTACCGAAAAATGTACTGCATAGAAACGGAAGCCCCAAAAGTTACAAAATGGCGTTTTTTCTTCAATTTCATTGCACAATAATTTTTTTTTCCGTTTCGCTGTAGATTTTTGGGTAAAATGACTGATGTCACTGCAAAGTAGAATTGGTGGCGCAAAAAATAAGCCATCATATGGATTTTTAGGTGCAAAATTTAAAGGGTTATGATTTTTAAAAGGTGAGGAGGAAAAAACGAAAGTGCAAAAACGGAAAAACCCGTGGTCCATAAGGGGTTAAAGAGCCGAGGCAAGTGCTCTCTATTACCCAAAGTGCAAGAAAAAGTGCAAACGTGTCACACTAAAAAACATGCACAAAGGATGCAGTCTATTGCTAAGCCCTTCTCCAACAGGAGAGAGGCCCCCAAAAAACCTACCCTTCACCTCCGGGCCAAAAGGCACCTGCAAGGATCCAGGTTCGATGCCCCTTTTCGCCGAAGCTACTAAGGGGCCGAAAATGCACCTGGCTTCAACCTAGGCGTTAACCAAGGTATCAGCCGAGGAGCCGTACACTGATGGCATCTTGACCAAAGCCAAGATGCCCTGGGGTTGCAGGGAGGTGAGGAACCTAATGGCCACACAAACCTCCCCTAGACCACCAGGAGGGACACCCAGAAGGGCTACCGCATCCTGCCAAAAAGAGAGGGGATAAGATATTCCTTATATATCCGATATACCTAATATGGAAGTCCATCCATTCCAGGAGAAGAGTTCCCTCTAATTGATTCTAGAGCACCATTTAGCTCACTTAAATAGTACCTATCACCATCTAAACTTTCCCTAATCCCCCTCACCATCTGTCGCTGACTTTGACAAAGTCTATCTCTGCATTTATTTTGCTTTAAAAAACCCTAAAAATACTTTTTTTCTATGCTCTTCGGTAGTACAGTTGTAAGCAGAGAGCAGGGGAGGTTGTCATAGCAATGGCAAGTCCGGATGCATACATAGTTAGCCATGTGGAAAGGGGACAGAGGGGAGAGGAACTGAGAAAAAGAGAAGAGGGAATGTATCCCCTCTGTTTGATCTCTGCTTGTGTATGTGCTGAGTGCTCTCCCTCCCTCCTGCCTGTCTGACAGGCTGGGAGCTGCACTGAGCTGATTTCAGACACACTCACTGAGTCCAAAATGCTTGCTAACAGGATTGCTAGGGAGACCCCTAGTGGAGAAGTTTTTAAAGTAATAAAACATGAAAGGAGGACATTTTTTTTAATAAAAGCAATTAAAAAGTTGTTCAGTAGGGCTTTATATTTAATATATAAAAAGTTTGTTTCATGAGAGGTACACTTTAACCTCTTAAGGACGTAGGGCATACCTCTACGCCCTACGCCTGGTCCCGGTGTTTAAAACGGGGTCACACCGTTGTGCCGCGCGCTATTAACCCTTCAGACGCGGCGATCAAAGATGACCGCCGCATCTGAAAGTGAAAGTAAACGCTTCCCGCCAGCTCAGTCGGGCTGATCGGGACTATCGCGATAAAATCGCGATGTCCCAATCAGCTAGGACGCGAGCGGAGGTCCCCTTATCTGTCTCCGCAGCGTCCGATCGGGGTTTGATTGCTCCAAGCTGGAGCTACAGGCTTGAGCAATCGAGCCCCTATCTCGCTGATCCATGTAATGCTATGGCTTTGCAGGGATCAGCATAAGAGATCAGTGTGTGCAGTGCTTTAGCTCCCTATGGGAGCTATAGCACTGCAAAAAAAAAGTGGAAAAAGAAGTTAACAAAAGGTAATTTAACCCCTTCCCTAATTCCCATTAAAAAAAACTGTGTAACTAAAAATAAAAATAAACATGTGATCTCGCGCATGCGGAAATGTCTGAACTATAAAAATATATTGTTAATTAAATCACATGGTCAATGGCGTATGCGCAAAAAAATTCCTAAGTCCAAAATAGCGTATTTTTGGTCACTTTTTATATCATGAAAAAATGAATAAAAAGCGATCAAAAAATCTGATCAATACAAAAATGCTACCGATAAAAACTTCAGAACACGGCGCAAAAAATGAGTCCTCATACCGCCCCGTACCCGGAAAAATAAAAAGTTATAGGGGTTAGAAAATTTGAATTTTTAACATATAAATTTTCCTACATGTTATGATTTTTTTCCGAAGTATGACAATATCCAACCTATATAAGTAGGGAATCATTTTAACCGTATGGACCTACAGAATAAAGGTGTTATTTTTACCGAAATATGCACTACGTAGAAACGGAAGCCCCCAAAAGTTACAAAATTAAATTTTTTCTTCAATTTTGTCGCACAATTAATTATTTTCCATTTTGCTGTGGATTTTTTGGTAAAATTACTAATGTCACTGCAAAAAATAAGCCACATATGGAATTTTATGTGCAAAATTGAAAGCGTTATGATTTTTAGAAGGTGATGAGGAAAAATTAAAATGCAAAAACGGAAAAACCCATCGTCCTTAAGGGGTTAAAGTTAGTGGAGCATCAAGTTCTATTCTATCCTCTACCGATATTGCAAGGAAGTATATCTGCTCTAAATATGACCGAACCTCGATCTCAGAGCAGGATATTTCACAGGAATATATTCTCTAAAAATGCTCAGCAATACCGTGTTTCTCCGAAAATAAGACCGGGTCTTATATTATATTATAATATTAGTCCCAAAAACACACTAGGGCTTATTTTCAGGATAGGGCTTATTTATTTATGGTATGTACATTGAACAACATTTAAACAACATTTAAACAACATTTCTTCAAATACCGGTATAGTCACCTTCATTTTCCTTTGAACCATTGGTCCTAATCTCTCATTTACAGCAATATACGGTATGGTACAGTATGATGATGATTACCGTACCGGTATAAGAAGAAGTTCGGCTGTGATGACGTCAGCGCGCTCGTCAGTCTGCTCCGTGTACTATAGAGGGAGGGGGCGCAGATGTCCGCGGGAGGAGAGGAGGAAAAAGAAGAGCCAGTGTGCTGAAGACATCTGGTAGGAGGAAAGAAGAGGACCTTCGGCGGGGCAGCGGTGGGTGCAAACAAGTTTTTCTTACATATACTGTAGGAGCAAAAGGAAAACAATAGCAATCATTTAAAAAGTTTTTTCACGTAGATTGCCTAGGTCTTATTTTCAGGGTAGGGATTATATTGCAGCCCACCCCGATAATCCAGCTAGGGCTTATTATCGGGGTATGGTGTATTTTCAGGGAAACATGGTACTAGAGAGGATAATCTGTGTATCATGTGTAATATTTCCTTGTTTAGTTTTTAACGCAGTTATACCTTTCCTATCTTTCAAATTTTTTTTATCAAAGATATGAGACATTTGTTCATTTTCCTTCCCTCCCAAAACCTTTGCTTCCCTGCAAAAAACATTTTATTCCAAACTTTTTCCTCATTAGACCTATCTATTTCCCCCTGACACCTTTCCCACTGCTATTTATTTTAGATTATCGATGAGTTAAGAAAAAGTTCTTCCACTTGTTTTACCCTACTCAACAGCCTTTTCTCTTCTTCCTGGTTTTTCTTCCTCAATTTACAAATGAAGAAGAATGTCCAGCGCACACACGTATAAAAATGAGCTGCTTTATTGCATAGTTGCCATGGGAAACATATGACACTCAGGTAACTGGCCGAAACGCGTCACGTTACCTGAGTGTCCGATGTTTCCCATGGCAACTATGCAATAAAGCAGCTCATTTTTATACGTGTGTGCGCTGGACATTCTCCTTCTTTTGCATTTCTCTGGATCCAGTCCTGGTCCTGTCCGTGCGCTGAAGCCCGGGGTAGAGCCGGTTTGACTTGCTTGTACCTTCAATTTACAAATGGTTCCAAATAATTCACCCCTTAGATACACTTTTATGGCCTCCCATACAATCCCATCTGATGCTGACACCCAGTTGACTTCAATCATATTTTTTTAATCTCATTCAAGATCTCCAGTGCTTCCTAACAAATTAAACCAATGGGTGTTTATTTTCATTTCTGCCCTTCTATTGCTTTCCTTCGGTTCAGATATTTAATTTCAACTATTTTTTGATTAATTGTGGACGTTCCAAAAGCCAAGTCTATTCTTGAGAATATCTGCTGGCTTTTATTCCAACAGGAGAATACTTCGCCAGGGTTACGTACCCCCCCATAGATCTATTCATTCCAATTCCTGACTAATAATCGCCAATGGGGTTGGACCCATTTTTGGGTTAGGTCTCCCTACCCTATGAACATTTTCATCCATCACCCCATTAAAGTATCCTATTACCTTTACATAAATCGACAAATTCTACAATAATTTTAGTGGAGAATGGAGGAGGATTATACAGAATTACCATCAAGTATTCAACTCCATCCCATTTTACCTGAATAAAAATAAATCTACCCTCCTTATCAATTCTAACTGTGTACAAGCAGTGATACCCCCCCCCTAGAGTACGACGAATATGTTGCATGATATTGATACTCCCACCTACTATTATACGCTATCCTTATTGTGTCCTTCGTAAAATGTATCTCTGTCAAACATATTATCCCTGGCATGTATGTCTTAATACAGCTCATTACCGCTATTCTTTTAGCCCTCTCCCCTAATCCACGTACATTCCATGTTATTATTTTGTTAATCATTTCCTTTTGTGTATTTTATTAGTGTCTTCTCACAACTTGCATCACATATTTATAGTGTGTCAGACCAATTCTCAGTGTCTCTAAATACTATGTTAAGTGCCCCAAAAGTAACTAATGTGTAAAAAAAGAGAAAAATAAATAAATAAACATCCAAAAGGAGGGAAGGGTGAGAAAGAGAAAGAAAAGAGGGGAAAGAGAGAAAAAAAACCAGCACAAATATATATTTTCCCCATAATGCCCTTCCTATTGCAGCCCCCCCCCCCTCCCATCCCCCCAGTGGTTTGAATCTTTTTTTTTTTATTAGGACCCGAACCTCTAACCTACGTCTACCCCCCCCCCAATGCCTCTGCCACTTAGTTATTTAAGTCCTTCATTGTCCTTCCAATCCGAAGCATCTTTTGGAGTATCGAAAAACCAGGCCTTCTCTTTGTGTATCACTCGAAGTTAAGCAGGTAACATTAATCCGTACTTAATTCCATTATTTTGAAGTCTCTTTTTAGCCTCAAAGTATGATACACTTTATAATTTTTTTTTTTTTTTGAGTCTCCACTGCATAATCCGGATAAATAGACTTTTGCATTATTAAACTGCAGACTCCCCATAGGCCTTGTTTTCCTAAGTATTATGTCTCTGTAGCTCAATGTTTTAATAATGATGGGCCTTGGAGCAGATCCAGTTATGGTCTGTCTTGTTGGTATTCTGTGGACTCTTTCCACGGTAAAGAAAGGGGACAGAAGTTCTTTCCCCACTGTCTCAGTTATCCAAGTTTGAATAAAACCGGTCATATCATTTCTTTCTGACCCCTTAGGGATACCGAGGATCCTCAGATTACATCGTCTTGACCTGTCTACTAAGTCTGTTACTTTATTTCTCAGCCACTGGTTTTCTGTTTGCAGTAGTTTCATCTCTTTCTTAAGATTTGCTACCTCATCCTCCACCACACTTATTCTCTCCTCTGCTTCTCCACATCTGGACTGAATATTAGATAGGTAATTTCTTTTTTTTTTTAACTGTAAATTTTTATTAAAGTTTTCAAAATTTACAACATAAAGACAATATGGCACATCAAAAGAGTGTCAAAATAAGCAGTCTCGAGTTTGGATCACATTGTTAACATCAAATAACGTTTCCAAGCCAGAAACAAAACAAAACGCATGAAAGCATCAGAAGAGTAACTATAAAGACCCTGAGGGTCCAAATAGGGGGGGAGGGGGACCAGCCCCAACAACACAAGACAGACAAAGACAACGACAGCACGACATAAAGGAAAACACAAGAAGGGGAGAAACATAGGGGTAAAAAGGGGGAGGGAGGCTAGGGGGGTTGCCTATCCACAAAGCTGTCCCACGGCTCCCACACTGACTGAAAGAGGGGCAATGCATTGTTAAGAGAGGCTGTGAGCGATTCGAGGGAGCGAATCTCCTGTATCCTCGCCACCAAGTCCAATTCCGAGGGGGGGAGAGTCCACTTCCAAAATTTTGCAATAAGGGTTTTAGCTGCTAAGACAATATGCATAAACTATTTAAACTGGCGCCTGGGCAGATCCCTAGAGGATAGGAACAGCAAATATACCAGTGGGTCTAGGGGGACCAGAACACCCAACACATTCAGCACCACCCCCCGCACCAAGTTCCAAAAGGGGACTATCAGAGGACAGGACCAAAATATGTGGTAAACCGTACCAAGCCCCACCCCACAACGCCAACATTGCGGTGGAATGTCAGGATTCAAACGGTTTAGCAGGGCAGGGCAGGGGTGTGATACCAACCCATCAACATCTTATATTGCGTCTCTTTATAAATAGTGTTGCTCGCGAATATTCGCAATGTGAATTTTATTCGCGAATATCGCATATTCGCGAATATTCGCGAATATAGCGCTATATATTCGTAATTACGAATATTCATTTTTTTTGTTTTTGTTTTTTTTACAGTACACATCACAGTGATCATCCCACTCTGCTTCCAGCTTGTGTGGTATAAAGAAGGCTCTAATACTATTGTGTGAGACTGGTGTGCGTTTTTTCGCATATACGAAAATTAGCATATGCTAATTTTCGCATATGCGTAATTTTCGTGTATGCTAATTTTCGCATATGCGAAAATAAAACGAGAATATTACGAATATGCGAATATTCCCGAATATATCACGAATATTCGTCCATATATTCGCGAATATTCGCGAATTCGAATATGGCCTATGCCGCTCAACACTATTTATAAGCTGTACAGATAGAGGCTTTAGAAGCCCTCTCCCAAATGATCCTCCACTGGGGCAAAGTAATTGTGGCATTCAAAGCTTCCACCCAGCGACTCATGTAGCGATGAGACGGCCTATTCCCTGCCAAAGGCGAATTGAGAATGGGGTAGATATCAGACAGGAGACCTTTTGTCTGAGGCCCCAAGCGACACAGCCTTTCAAAGGCCGTGGGCAGGGAGACCACAGAGGTACCCAACGCCGACAACATGAAATGCCGGAGCTGAAGATAGTGAAGGCGCTTGGGGGAGGGAAGGCCATAGCGGGAGACTAAATTATTAAAGGAGAGCAAGTCACGGAAGAGGGGATCCACTAGGTCTGCCCAACAGAAGAGATCCTGACCCCCCACTCCCTAACTACTCCTGACGTGAGACCCGGGGAGAAGGCAGGGTTGTAGAGAAAGGATTGAAGAGGAGAGGCACGGGAGAAAAGCTGAAACTTCCCGGAGCAGTACCCCCAGACATACCTAGCAAAGGACATAGGCCCAAGTAGGGGGCCTGAGGGGACACTAGGGGAGGAGGGGCACCAGAGAAACGTATTCGGGTGATATGGAGCTAACCACAACTTCTCAATTTCCATCCAGCGACTGTATGCCCGACAAGTAGCCCAAGCCGCCAGGTGGCGCAAGTGTGCCGCCCAGTAGTATTTAGTTACATCCGGCACAGACAGACTCCCCACAGACCTATCCGCCATCATTACCGACATCTACCGTCCCAAATAATGCAAAAAATAGCGGACTGGAATGCCTTCAAGGCTGACAGTGGGACACGGACAGGTAGCGTTTCAAAAAAATTAAAGCAACTTCGGGAGAATGGTCATCTTTCCCTGCCACGATTCTCCCGAAAAAAGAAATATATTGGACCGCCATTTATCAATAAGCGCCCGAAGGTGCTGAAAGAGAGGAGTGTAATTAGTGGAGTAAAGAGAAGAATAGCTCGGGGTGAGGCGTACCCCCAGATAGGAAAGAGCAGAGGGAGACAAACGGAAAGAGTAGGAAGCACGCAGCTGGGCAGCCAGCAAAGAGGGGAGATTTAAAGGAAGGACTTCAGTCTTTGAGAGATAAATTTTATAGCCTGAAACAGTGCCATAGTCATGAAGGACCCTATGAAGCGTAGGGAGAGAAGTCAGTGGTTTAGTAAGAGTAAGAAGAACATCATCAGCAAAATTCCCTATCATGTAGGGTAATCCCAGAGATGTCCACGTTCCCCCGCATCATAGCGGCAAGAGGTTCAATACATAAAGCAAAGATCAGGGGAGACAGCGGACACCCCTGTCTGGTACCATTAAATAGGGGAAAAGAGGGAGAGGCTGTATGAGGAAGCTTAAGGGAGGCAGTAGGGGAGGAGTATAGGCCCTGCAGCGCCGTAAGAAAGGGGCCAGTTATCCCAAATTTTTTAAGGGTAGCAAAAAGAAAAGGCCAACCCAACCTATCAAAGGCCTTTTCAGCAACTAAGCTAAGGACTACAGCCCGCTCAGACCGCTGGTTAACCAGATCAATTAAGTCAATCACTCATCTCGTATTATCTCCCCCCTGACGACAGGGAATAAATCCCACCTGGTCTTTATGAATGAGTGAGGGGAGGAGACGACCGAGACGGGTAGCTAAAATCTTGGAAAACATCTTTAGGTCGGTGTTAAGCAGGGCAATCATGCGGATCCTTACCCGGTTTAGGGATAAGGGTAAGCAGGGAATGTACGAAGGATTGCGGAACCCCCTCCCCACCCAGGAAGGAGTTAAACAGAGAGACCAGATGGGGAAGAAGAAGAGCAGAAAAAGTTTTATAATACAAGTAGGTGAAGCCGTCCGGACCCGGGGAACGCCCCCCAGGGAGAGACTTGAGAACCTCTGAGATCTCCTCCGGCGTGATCGGGGCATTCAAAGAAGCCCGGTCATCAGCAGTGAGGGATGGCAGATGACAATCAGACAGAAAAGAGTCCAATCGAGCGTCCCGTGCCCCGGGTCAAAGGGAAGCAGTGAAGGAAGAGAATACAGTTTCAAGTAGTAGTCCCTAAAGAGGCGAGAGACCTCGTTGGGATGGTAGTGCAGAGTACCAGAAGGGTCCCTCAGGGCCGAGGGCGCCTGGGCCGCAGCACGATCCCTAAGGCGTCTGGCCAACACGGAATGCGCCTTATTACCTTTCTCATAAAATCGTTGCTTAGCGTAGAGAAGCTGTCGCTCTACTTTCCGAAGCGCAAGCTCGCCCAACTGAGCACGTGCCTCAACCAGGAGCCTCAGCACCCCGAGGGAGGGGTGGAGAAGCAAGTCCCCCTTCAGGGTACGGATAAGCGTTTGCAATTCCCGGGTCAGAGCCAGAGCATCACGTTTCAACCGAGAACCGAGGGCTATACAATGCCCCCTAACCACCGATTTATGGGCTTCCCAAAGCACTGCCTGGGAGGAGACAGACCCCTGGTTAAGAGTAAAGTATTCAGTGATGGATGCCTTGATCGATTCCCGGAAGGGCAAAGACTTAAGTAAAGAGTCAGTGACAGCAGCGAGGAGAGGAAGAAAAGGGAGAAAAGGAAAGAAGAACAGGGCAATGGTCGGACCAAGAAATAGGATCAAGAGAAGCAGAGGAAAGTATACGGACCATGGGCAGGTTGCCAAAAAAGTAATCTATGCGAGTATGTAGCTTGTGTGGGTGGGAGTAGAAGGAAAAGGACCTGTCAGAAGGGTGATTAATCCGCCAGAGGTCATACAAAGAGGATGTGCGAATCAGGCGACGGAAAAGGGTAGCTAAGCGCAACTGGGCAGGTGGCGGGGGGGAACCGGTTACGGAAAAACGATCCATAGATGGGGAGAAAATAAGGTTAAAGTCGCCGCCAAAAAGCCAGGCTGATGGGGAATATCTATTCAGCGAGAACCCAACGCAAAAAGGGGATCTGAGATGAGTTGGGCATGTAGACATTACAGAGAAGAAGAGGCCTACCCCCCCATAGTACCCTCCACTATCACATATCGGCCTAGGGGGTCAGCATAGGAAGAAGAAACCTGAAAAGGGCAAGAGCGAGAGAGTAAGATCGCCAACCCAGCCGTCTTTCTACCCGAAGAAGCAGAGAAATCAACAGGATAGAGATGGTGCAAGAATTGAAAAGAGCCAGAATGGTCAAAGTGTGTCTCCTGAAGGAACACAATATAGTCTCTCTGTGAGATCATTTCCCATTGCAGGAGACGCCTCTTTGGGGGGGAGTCAAGGCCCTTCACATTCAAGGAGACAAACTTAGCCATAATCAAGGAAAGGATGGAAGGGTAATGCCAAAGAAAAGGATGCACTCACCCGAGAGTAGGGGACAAAATCCAACCCCCAGGGGTCCACTCGAAGCCAGCAGGTAGCAGAGACAGGCAGGGCACCTCCCAATGAACTGTAGGAAAATGGGAGAGGGATGGGAGGGAAGGACACATCAGGAAGTCAGGAGGGGGAACAGAAAATGGGACATAAGACAGGGACAATAAACAAATAGGAACAAACATGAACAGACCAAAAAGTTAACCCGTGACCCTAGGGTCAAGGAAGAGGTCCTAAATACAGGCATAAGTAAGATACAATAATACAAACAAAGTAGTGCCGTATTTGGGAAGAGCTCAGCGGGGGAATGAGAGACCATAACCGAGGTCAGACTGACAGGCCCAAAAGGAGCCGCCCCACGAGGCCATGCCAAAGACTGCAAAAAATTTGGTGACCACTACAAAAATGCAGCAAAAGAAACCACGAGCAAGTCAAAGCTAAAGAACAAACAGAACTTAAACTAGCAATCCAATATCAAGGCACAGCCACCGGAATCCAAAGGTATAGAAACACGTCCACCAGGATTGGAGAGAGGCTCACAGGCCCCAGCCCCGTCTCACGGAGGCACTGGAGGGGCAAGGGGCCTGGTGGTAGGAGATGACCGCTTGTGCCCTCCGGACCGCCGACTGCGGACCGGTTGCCACACCGGAGGGAGGGGGGGAGGAGGAGGGGAGAGGCCCCAGTCCAGCACTTGAGGAGCAGGAATGTCCAGGGTCGAGCAAAAGGACAGGATGTCAGAGTAGGCCCGTATAACAGCAGAGCGTCAATGTAAGGCAAAAGGAAAATTCCAGCAGTAGGGGATTTGGTGTTGTCGGAGGACAGCCAGGAGGGGCTGAAGCAAGCGTCTCTTCCTCAGGGTGATCCAGGAGAGATCTTGGTACAATTAAATAGGATCCCCATCAAAATCAAAGTTCCGCCAGGACCGCGCCTTTGCCATGATAGCTTCCTTGAGTTGGAAGTCATTAACGCAGCAGATGACATCCCGAGGAGGTCCATTGGACGGTTTAGGGCAGAGAGCCCGATGAGCTCTATCCAGCTTAATCTGAAGGGGTGGGGACTCGCCCAAAAACATATTAAAGATAGCCTCCAGGGTCACCGGCAAGTCCTCATCCCTGGTAACTTCAGGAAGGCCCCGCACCCGGATGTTATTCCATCTCCCCCTATTGTCCAAGTCCTCCAGGTGATTATGCATGTCACAAAGGAATTCCGACTGAGAAACAATCGTGGACTGGAGTTGAGCAATATATCCCCTGGTGGAGTCGTGTGAGTCCTCCAGAGTGTCCACACGGTCAGATACATGTTGTACAATCCTCCTTGACTTCAGAGATCAAGGAGCAAAAGTTCTCTCTAGAGGGGAAGTACGACAGAAGCTGGGAGATGTCAAAAGGGGTCGGTGAAGGGGCAGGGGACCCCGAGCATACAAGCTCCATTATTGAGGGACCGTCCCTAGGAGATGAGCCCCCCATATCCGAGGGGGGGGGGTGCCCTGTGAGAGTGCCAGTGCAGCTGAGTTCCCCCAGGGGGAGGGAGGCAGCCCTCCAGGCACACTTAGGGCCGTAGCCATTATCCTGGGGGGTTGTGGGCTCTCCAGAGGCCAGGAGCTCAGCAGAGGGAGCAAAGGGAGTCCAATCCAGGACAGCAGGGGCACAGTCCATTCTAAGGGCCAGGGGGTCTTGTGCAGCAAAAGATGTAGGCTGGTTTGGAAGGGGGAGGTCAGGTACCCCCTCACCACCGCAGCCCAGGGAGACTGAAGGGGGACCAGGCACACGAGTTCTCAGGACCCCTAACTGCAGAGGACCGCCCAGGATCAGCAGGCAGTGCAGAGGTCTCAGGGCAGGAGGACCGTGCTGGCAGGGAGACACCACCGCCTCTCATGTGTGGTGTCAGGGCAGACCCCCCCGGCGGCCCGCGCTCACCTTCAGGAAGCTGGTCAGTCCAGGGAAGCGCCGGAGTCCTGGAGGCTCAGTCGGCAGCCGGGACTACAGGAGGAGAGCCGGAGCAGTCCGCAGTCGAATCCAGAGGCAGCGGCAGCATGGGAGCAGGTAAGCAAAGGGCGGTCAGAGTCCCGATGCGCGAACGCAGGCTGGAGGCGGGTCCAGCTATGGCGGGCGAGTCTGGAGGCCAAGGGATCGGACGAGGATGCAGGAACCGCTGGATCCCTCTGTGGACCGGGGTGGGAGGTGGGTTCCTTGTGGCCGTTGATCTTCTAGGGACCTTCCGATAGGGTTTCCCCATGTAGGAACAAATGGTGAGGGCTAAAAATTGCAGGCAGGACCCTCGTGGCGCCGGAGCTTTAACAGTGAGCTGCCATCTTCAATGGTGCCTCGCCACGCCCCCCTAGATAGGTATTAACTAATAAGAGGAATTTCAGAACTGATAGTCCCAACTTGTTTAGTAAGTCCCCCCACGGAAGTATTGCATTTATCAATGGCTGACATAACTCCTGCAAGCCAAGGGGGAGTCTCAACAGCCTGTTTCTCTTCCTTTCCTCTCATACTTTTTCTAGATTTTTCTGCCACAGGGCTTAAGTATTTATCAATTTTCTTTCCTGTTTTTTCCTTTACTGGGTTAGTGGGATTTCTTTTAGGGGCCATTATTTTTCTCTTCCTCCCAACTATAGCTCTTTATCTATAATATAGATCTCAAATGTATAGTTTCACAGACAGCTCCACTATTAGAGTCTTTGTAGAAAGTACTTTCAGTCCTTATATGTTGCCTCGCTTTGTCTTTTAGTGCTTTTTGTCCTTTTATAGGGTAGTCAGTGGGGGTGGGATTTTTAGTTAAGGTAGTGGGGTAGCAGGTAAGGGTAGATAGATTATTTATATTGATAGCTGTTATTACTATAAATTCCATACTCCACGGCTAGAAAGTCTTTCCCAGAAGATATTAATTCTCATTTAAGAAAGTGCATTTTCCCTGGTTTTGACCCTCTACAGCCCATCAGTACTTCAATGGGATCTAATATAGTGGGCCTGGACTGGGCTGGGAGTTTTGCTAATTAATACATGGCTGTATATTGCTTTAACTGGTAAGCTGATAGAGGAGTTGAAGATTTTTATTCAGTTATATACTGTAGAGATGTTAATACCAACACTTTTCCAATAAATATTACTACTATAAGCTCCTCAGTCAGTAGTTATTTACAATCTCTCCAGAGGATTATATATCTCACATACCGCCCAGTTCAAATATGGAATACGCAAGGTGTTTTACTTTCTCTTATACAGCTTCAAATCCAGTATACAGACCAGCGGGTGGAGATAATTGGCTTTAAGTGGCTTTAGCTTCCAGCCTTTTTAGTGTCCATCAACCAACTTTGCTATAAAACTCCACCATCCGCAGTAGGGATTTTTCCAAAGAGGTATAAAATTTTATTTAACCGTGTACATTTTTTCTTCTTCTTGATTTAACTTTCTGTGTCCCAGTAGCTCCCAGCAAACAATTCCCAGATACAGGCTCTCCACTAGTTACTATATCACACACCACAAGTGTGTCTCCAACTACTGGGCGACTTCTCAAGCTCTATCTTTTCAAATTTATATGCTATACAGGCGTTGAATTCAAACACTCTTTAGCATAAGATGTGGCTACCCAGACACTCCTCACGTCACATTAAGGGATTTTCCCCCCCCATTTTTTTTTTGTTTAGAGACTCTCCAGTAGGTAGTATATCATACACCTGTTACGCCGAGCGCTCCGGCTCCCCGCTCCTCCCCGGAGAGCTCACAGCGTTCTCCTGTTCGCATCGCCCCGGTCAGACCCGCTGACCGGGCGCGCTGCGATAATGTCTCTAGCCGGGATGCGATTCGCGATGCGGGATGTGCCCGCTCGCGGTGCACATCCCGACACGCTTACTAGACTCGCTCCCCATCCGTGCTGCCCTGGCGTGCGCTGCCCCGCTCCCTAGGGCGCACGCGCGCCGGGTCTTTGCGATTTAAAGGGCCAGTGCGCCACTGATTGGCGCATGGGTTTTAATTAGTGTCTTCACCTGTGCACTTCCCTATATTACCTCACTTCCCCTGCACTTCCTTGCCGGATCTTGTTGCCATTGTGCCAGTGAAAGCGTTCCTTGTGTGTTCCTAGCCTGTGTTCCAGACCTATTGCCGTTGCCCCTGACTACGATCCTTGCTGCCTGCCCTGACCTTCTGCTACGTCCGACCCTGCTCTTGTCTAATCCCTTGTACCGCGCCTATCTCAGCAGTCAGAGAGGTTGAGCCGTTGCCGGTGGACATGACCTGGTTGCCACTGCCGCTGCAAGTCCATCCCGCTTTGCGGCGGGCTCTGGTGAAAACCAGCAGCAACTTAGAACCGTTCCACCGACACGGTCCACGCCAATCCCTCTCTGACACAGAGGATCCACCTCCAGCCTGCCGAATCCTGACAGTAGATCCTGCCATGGATCCCGCTGAGGTCCCGCTGCCAGTTGTCGCTGACCTTACCACGGTGGTCGCCCAGCAGTCGCAACAGATAGCGCAACAAGGCCACCAGCTGTCTCAACTGACTGTGATGCTACAGCAGCTTCTACCACAGCTTCAGCAACCATCTCCTCCGCCAGCTCCTGCACCTCCTCTGCAGCGAGTGGCCGCATCCAGCCTCCGTTTATCATTGCCGGACAAGTTTGATGGGGACTCTAAACTTTGCCGTGGTTTTCTCTAGCAATGTTCACTGCATTTGGAGATGATGTCGGACCAATTTCCAACTGAAAGGTCAAAGGTAGCTTTCGAGGTCAGCCTTCTGTCTGGGAAAGCCCTGTCATGGGCCACACCGCTCTGGGACCGCAATGATCCTGTCACTGCCTCTGTTCACTCTTTCTTCGCGGAGATTCGAAGTGTCTTTGAGGAACCAGCCCGAGCCTCTTCTGCCGAGACTGCCCTGCTGAACCTGGTCCAGGGTAATTCTTCTGTTGGCGAGTACGCCATCCAATTCCGTACTCTCACCTCCGAATTGTCCTGGAATAACGAGGGCCTCTGCGCGACCTTCAAAAAATTCCTATCCAGTAACATCAAAGATGTGCTGACCGCACAAGAAATCCCTGCTAACCTGCATGAACTTATTCATCTGGCCACCCGCATTGACATGCGTTTTTCCGAAAGGCGTCAGGAGCTCCGCCAGGATATGGACTTTGTTCGCACGAGGCGGTTTCTCTCCCCGGCTCCTCTCTTCTCTGGTCCGCTGCAATCTGTTCCTGTGCCTTCCGCCGTGGAGGCTATGCAAGTCAGGAAAGACGCACTCCGACTCCGCACAAAGGTGAGACAGCTCTAGGTGTGAACTCTGCTTCTCCACGTCTTACTGTGCCTGTGTGGATTTCTTCTTCTACCTTCTCCTTCTCAGCTGTGGCCTTCTTGGATTCCGGATCTGCAGGAAATTTTATTTTGGCCTCTTTCGTTAACAGGTTCAACATCCCAGTGACCAGTCTCGCCAGACCCCTCTACATCGCCTCTGTTAATGGTGAAAGATTGGACTGTACTGTGCGTTACTGCACGGAACCCCTCTTAATATGCATTGGACCCCATCATGAAAAGATTGAATTTCTGGTCCTCTCTAACTGCACTTCTGAAATTCATCTTGGACTACCTTGGCTTCAACGTCATTCCCCTACCCTCGATTGGACCACCAGGGAAATCAAGAACTGGGTTACTACTTGCCACAAAAAGTGTCTTATGTCTGCTCCCAGTCCTGTCAGTCAAAACCCTATGGCTCCTCCGATACCAGGTCTCCCCAAGGCCTATCTGGACTATGCTGATGTTTTTTGCAAAAAACAAGCAGAGACTTTGCCTCCTCACAGGCCTTATGACTGTCCTATTGATCTCCTCCCTGGTACTACTCCACCCCGGGGCAGAATCTATCCTCTATCTGCTCCGGAAACACAAGCCATGACGGAGTACATTCAAGAAAATTTAAAAAGGGGATTTATCCGCAAGTCTTCCTCCCCTGCCGGAGCAGGGTTCTTCTTCGTCTCCAAAAAAGATGGCTCCTTACGACGGCTCTTAATAAAATCACTATAAAAAAACGCTACCCCCTACCTCTTATCTCGGAACTCTTTGACCGCCTACGTGGCGCCAACATCTTTACCAAATTGGATTTAAGAGGTGCATATAATCTCATCCGCATCAGGGAAGGGGATGAGTGGAAGACCGCGTTTAACACCAGAGATGGACACTTTGAATATCTGGTTATGCCTTTTGGGCTTTGCAATGCCCCTGCCGTCTTCCAGGACTTTGTAAATGAAATTTTTCGTGATCTATTATATACCTGTGTTTTGGTCTACCTGGACGATATTTTTTTCTTCTAACCTAGAAGAACACCGCCGGCATGTCCACATGGTTCTTCAGAGACTTCGGGACAATCAGTTATATGCCAAGATGGAAAAATGTCTCTTTGAATGTCAATCTCTTCCCTTCCTAGGATATTTAGTCTCTGGCCAGGGACTCCAAATGGACCCGGACAAACTATCAGCAGTGTTGGATTGGCCACGCCCCTCCGGACTCCGAGCTATCCAACGTTTCTTGGGGTTTGCCAATTACTACAGACAATTTATTCCACATTTTTCCACTATTGTGGCCCCATTTGTGGCCCTAACCAAGAAAAACGCCAACCCTAAGTCCTGGCCTCCTCAAGCGGAAGAGGCGTTCAACCGTCTCAAAACTGCCTTTTCTTCTGCTCCTGTACTCTCCAGACCTGATCCATCTAAACCCTTCTCTCTGGAGGTAGATGCCTCCTCGGTGGGAGCTGGAGCGGTGCTCCTACAGAAAAATTCTTCCGGACATGCTGTTACTTGTGGTTTCTTTTCTAGGACCTTCTCTCCGGCGGAGAAAAACTACTCCATTGGTGATCGAGAACTACTGGCCATAAAACTGGCTCTCGAGGAATGGAGGCACCTGCTGGAGGGGTCCAAATACCCAGTTATTATATACACCGATCACAAGAATCTCTCTTATCTTCAGTCTGCCCAACGGCTGAACCCTCGCCAGGCCAGGTGGTCGTTGAGATTCTTTTTCGCCCCGCTGACAAGAACATTAGGGCTGACGCTCTCTCGTTCCTCGGATGCCTCTGAAATGGAAGCCTCCCTGCAACACATTATTCCTCCTGACTGTCTGATCTCCGCTTCTCCAGCTTCCATCAGACAAACTCTTCCTGGAAAGACCTTCATCCCTCCACGCCAACGTGTCAGGATTCTCAGGTCGGGACACTCCTCACACCTCGCCGGCCATGCTGGCATCAAAAAATCCGTCCAGCTCATCTCTCGTTTTTATTGGTGGCCTACCCTGGAAGCAGATGTTGCTGATTTTGTTCGGGCTTGTACAGTCTGTGCCCGGGACAAGACTCCTCGCCAGAAGCCTGCCGGTCTCCTCCATCCTCTGCCTGTTCCTGAGCTACCATGGTCTCAGATTGCTATGGACTTTATTACAGACTTACCTTTATCCCATGGCAACACAGTTATTTGGATGGTCGTTGATCGTTTCTCCAAGATGGCACATTTTATTCCTCTACCAGGTCTTCCTTCTGCGCCTCAATTCGGGAAACAATTTTTTGTGCACATTTTTCGCCTTCACGGGCTTCCTATGCATATCGTCTCGGATAGAGGCGTTCAATTTGTGTTGAAATTCTGGAGGGCCCTCTGCAATCAGCTTAAAATCAAATTAAACTTCTCGTCTTCCTATCATCCCCAATCCAATGGGCAAGTGGAAAGACTTAATCAGGTTCTTGGTGACTATTTGCGACATTTTGTTTCCTCCCGCCAGGATGACTGGGCCGATCTCCTACCATGGGCCGAATTCTCGTACAATTTCAAAGTCTCTGAGTCTTCCGCTAAATCCCCATTCTTTGTGGTGTACAGCCGTCACCCTCTTCCCCTCCTCCCCACTCCCATGCCTTCTGGTTTGCCCGCTGTTGATGAGGTGACTCGGGACTTCTCCACCATCTGGAAAGAGACTCAAAAATCTCTCATACAGGCCTCATCCCGGATGAAGAAACATGCCGACAAAAAAAGAAGAACTCCTCCTGTATTTTCTCCTGGAGACAAAGTGTGGCTCTCCGCCAGGTATGTCCGCTTTCGTGTCCCCAGTTATAAACTGGGACCACGTTATCTTGGTCCTTTTAAAATCAAATGCCAAATCAACCCTGTCTCCTACAAACTCCTTCTTCCTCCTTCTCTCCGTGTTACTAATGCTTTTCATGTCTCTCTCCTTAAACCACTCATCCTTAACCGCTTCTCTCCTAAGGTTGTTGCTCCTACTCCTGTCTCCGGGTCCTCTGACATCTTCTCGGTTAAAGAAATTCTGGCATCCAAGACAGTCAGAGGTAAAAAAAAAAATTCTTGTAGATTGGGAGAATTGCGGCCCGGAGGAGAGGTCATGGGAACCCGAGGACAACATCCTTGACAAGGACCTTATCCACAAATTCTCATGTTCTAAAAAGAGGGGGAGACCCAAGGGGGGGGGGTACTGTTACACCAAGTGCTCCGGGTCCCCGCTCCTCCCCGGAGCGCTCACAGCGTTCTCCTGTTTGCAGCGCCCTGGTCAGACCCGCTGTCTCTAGCCGGGATGCGATTTGCGATGCGGGACGTGCCCGCTCGCGGTGCGCATCCCGACCCGCTTACCAGACTCGCTCCCCGTCTGTGCTGCCCCGTCTTTGCGATTTAAAGGGCCGGTGCGCCACTGATTGCCGCATGGGTTTTAATTAGTGTCTTCACCTGTGCACTTCCCTATATTACCTCACTTCCCCTGCACTTCCTTGCCGGATCTTGTTGCCATTGTGCCAGTGAAAGCGTTCCTTGTGTGTTCCTAGCCTGTGTTCCAGACCTCTTGCCGTTGCCCCTGACTACGATCCTTGCTGCCTGCCCTGACCTTCTGCTACGTCCGACCCTGCTCTTGTCTAATCCCTTGTATCACGCCTATCTCAGCAGTCAGAGAGGTTGAGCCGTTGCCGGTGGATACGACCTGGTTGCTACCGCCGCTGCAAGTCCATCCCGCTTTGCGGCGGGCTCCGGTGAAAACCAGTAGCAACTTAGAACCGGTCCACCGACACGGTCCACGCCAATCCCTCTCTGACACAGAGGATCCACCTCCAGCCTGCCGAATCCTGACAACACCACCAATATATCAGCTGCTGTTGGATAATTCATAAGACTCTGCCCATTCGAATTCCAGTGCGGCAAGTCTGGGCTACACAGTGTATTTCATATGCTCTTGTAGAGCTATACATCAAGTTAGCAGGTCAGCAAAGGAGAAGACAGTTTAACTTATTTAGGGATATACTGTACAGACATTCAATTCTGACTCTTTTGAGCCACCATTGTATATCACTACTGCAAACAGTCCGCATTTAGGAGTTTTTCCATAAGCTCCCATCAAAAAACTACTGAGCTCTACACATTCAAACCCAATGAAGCAAGTCTGGAAAGCACAAGATGCCTTTAAGTATTCATCTATAGCTGCAGAGCAAATACAGCAATGCTGAGCACCAGTGGCGTTATGCAGCAAACCGCCGGTACCAGGTGTGAACAGACCCCAAACACGGTGAATTCTGATCTTTTTCTGGGGGGTGCTATTAAATGGTTCACAAATCGCATTCTATAAATGATCAAATAGAAAGAAGATGCACTCACCCCATCTGGTAGCGAATAAAGCTTCTTTCAATGGTGCAGTAACAGACAAGACCCTTGCAGCTCGTGTAAGGAGTAGGTGCAGGACGCTGCAAACGTCTAAGATGCGACAGCTATTTCAACCATGCATGCGGGCTTCGTCAGACCACACCTGTCAGTGACGTCGGCGCTGGTAAATACCCAAGATTGCAGACATCCCGGATCAGGTGTTCACAGGTAATCATGTGATCTAAAACAACTATAGAATTAAAAAACCATATACAGGGAATACATATACATATGATGTCTTTATAGAAAAATACCTAAGTCTATCTTATAGTTGAGTCCTAGGTTCCCTTGAGCCTCAGTTTTGAGTATCATTAAAGTTTCTTTTCGGAGTAGGCTTTTCTTTCTATTTAGCCCTTCTTGCACAGGGACTCTTTCTATACCGAAAAACTTTAGTGCATTGGGATTATTATTGTGTGCTTCTTTCATGTGTTGCATTACTCAAGGTGAGCCTTTTCCCGATTTGAGAGAATAGAGATGCTCACGAAAGCGGGTATGCATAGGACGTGTGGTACTGCCTATGTCAAATCGTCCGCAATCGCAGGTAAGGGCATATATGATATAATTAGTTTTGCAACCATGAAATCCTTTGCCTTCACTTTGGTGACACCTAATCGGAAGTACATTCCATTACGTAATTGCGGGCACCATTATCAATTTCCGCACTTATGGTTGCCCATGGGGATGGCATCTTTTAGCCAATCTCCTCTTTTATGTTTATTTGAATATTTACTTCTGGTGAGGACGTCACCAAGGTTAGGCACTCGTTTGAAGGCAATAATAGGTTTCTCTATGCTATACTTAGCTAATAAAGGATCTTTCTGTATTAAATGCCAATTTTTGCAGATTACTTGTCTTATAGTGTTTGCAATCGGACTATATTTAAATGTAAAGCAAAACCTGCTTTTGTTATTTTTTTTCAATGTTATGCATTTTAGATGTATTGTGTTTATTTAATATTTTGTTTCTATCTTGTAATCTGGCTTTATTTCTGGCAATGTCAAGAACCTTACGTGCATATCCTCTAGAAAGCACGCATCTGGTAAGATCTTCTGCCTGTTCATCATAAAAGTGTATAGTGCTATTAATCCTATGCAATCTGAGGTATTGTCCATAAGGGACTGCTGTTTTAGTAGGTGATAGCTGGCATGATGTAAAAGAGAATTTCCAGCTGTAGGTTTTCTATATCCCACAGTGTGCAATTTTTCATCCTGGACTTTGACTAGTACATCGAGAAACTCTATTGTGTATTACTGATTTTCAATGTAAATTTTAGATTCATGTTATTATTGTTGTTGAGGTGTCCAACAAAATCTTCAAACTCTGGGACTTGCCTTGGGTATATCGCCAATACGTTGCGGGGCGAGGACTGATTGACCACTGATGCCTGTCCTAGGTAACCCGCTTTTCAAACCCGGTTTTTGGGGAGATCGCGGGACATGCTTCTACCTTTGAACTCCTTCCTAAATGGTACCCTAATAAGACCTTACGCAGACTTACTACCCACTACCCTACTACGTCACTTACATATATGCAATACTTGCAACTGGACCACTTCATATAGACTACAGGACAGACCCTACAGTTAGCTAGACCGTTATCACCCCTAGAGAAGATGTGTACTTCTGACTCCGCTCTGACCAGACCGGTCTCTCAGATTTATGGCCTGTTTTTAGAGGAGACAGCTCAGTCTCCGCCCCGGTTTGTAGCGGAGTGGGAGTCGGAACTGCACACGTCCTATGCACCTACTGACTGGACTGCCGCATTTACTATGTGCCACCGCACCGCACACTGCAGAGCACAGGAGACCAACTACAAGTTATTGTCTCGCTGGTATAGAGTCCCCTCCGTTTTACACCGCTTTTTCCCATCCGTGCCTGACCTGTGCTGGCGATTTGACACCCCCCATGGGTTGATGACCCATATTTGGTGGTCGTGCCCTGCGCTCAAGGAGTTCTGGGAGGTAGTGCTGTCTCGTATAGCGCATATCTCCGGAGTGACTTATCCAAATGACCCTAAGGCTCTTCTGCTATCCATTCTACCGGTTTCCAGGCAAACACCCCCTAAGAGATTAGCTCACTTCCTATTAATGGCTGCGCGGACGGTTATACCCAGGCATTGGAAGAGTCCCCTCCCTCCGACTGTCTCGGAATGGTACAAGGAAGTTCTTTTCCTGTGCTGGATGGAGGAGTTGATGGCAGACTCTCATGGTAGACAGGAAAGATACATTTCAATCTGGCGGCCCTGGCTAGACTTCATTGACTCTTCCCTCTACAACGCTGGGGATAGCTCATGAGAAGTGAGCCTGCTTTACTTAACCGACTGAGGTTTCCTTTGGAGAATGAGGCTGGAGTCGCGAGGTTGCGTTGACTGGATCCGTGGTGAGTGCACTGCTTTCTTTACCCATACTCTTACTGTCTGAATGTTTCCTCCCCATTTGCCCCCGGCTTTGCTACCCTTCCCCCCCCCCCTCTCTTTTTTTTTCTTTCTCTCTATTTCTTCTTTCTCTTGTTTCCCCTTTTTTGATACTTTTTGAGTTATGAAGATCCATTAGCTGTAGTGTCCGCACTGCTATCATAGAGGTTACATATATTGAGACTGGAGTCTTTTTGTAGACGGTCTACACTCTTGTTATTTCAGTGCTCGCTTTACAGTCATTGTGGTTTGTTATGGCTCGACATTACTGCAGTGCTATGCTTTCAATGATGTATTCCTCATGCAGACCCCTGCTGTTCATTACTGTATTAATAAATATTTTTGTTTGAATAAAAAGTTCATTAACCCCTAAAAAATTAAAAAATTTCAAACTGACTCTGATCCTGCCCAAATTATAAGAACATCATACACAAACCGTACATAATTAATAATTTTAGATATAAAAGAATTCTGTTCAGAAAAAATGTACTTTTTTTCAAATAATACTACATATAAATTGGCTATTGTACATGCTACTGGAGTGGCCATAGCTACTCCACTTTTTTGACAGTACCAAATTTCATCAAACTGAAATATTGGACAGGATCAGAGTCAGAGCCTCGGAGATAAAGTTGACATAATCTTCACTTTTGTTGGTAGTGAGTAACATTTCATGAATTAGTTTTATGGCAAGTTCTTGGTTAATGTTTGTGTATAAACTTTCAGTATCTATAGATGCTAGAATATTGCCTGATTTCCATGTAACTTTATTGAGTTCTCTAAGGAACTTATTTGTATCTTTGACCAATGCTAGTAGGTCCTGAAGGAGTGGATGTAAGAGCCAGTCTATTTACTGCGACAGAGGTTCCATTAGAGACCCCACTCCAGAGACTATGGGTCGTCCGGGTGAGGTCTCTAATGTTTTGTGAACTTTAGGTAGAAAATACCACTGAGAGTATCTGGGTTCTGTGGGAAAAAGTTTATTCACCACGGAATTAGAGATAATGTTACGTTCTACATTTTTTTCTTAAAAATGTTTGAAGATGGGCTGTTATTCTATTGATAGGGTTTGTACTTAAAGGGGTACTCCGCCCCTGGCATCTTATCCCCTATCCAAAGGATAGGAGATAAGATGTTAGATCGCCGCGGTCCCGCTGCTGGGGACCCCGG
The DNA here is from genome assembly GCF_029499605.1 of Hyla sarda. Lineage (NCBI taxonomy): Eukaryota > Metazoa > Chordata > Amphibia > Anura > Hylidae > Hyla > Hyla sarda. The sequence goes on along the minus strand of NC_079192.1, from coordinate 353,818,007 downwards.
GGATCGCTGCTGCAGCACCCCGCTATCATTACTGCGCAGTGCGAGTTCGCTCTGTGCGTAATGACGGGCGATACAGGGGCCGGAGCAGCGTGACATCATGGCTCCGCCCCTCACGACATCACGGCCCTTCCCCTTAATGCAAGTCTATGGCAGGAGGCGTGACGACCGCCACGCCCCCTCCCATAGACTTGTATTGACAGGGGCGGGCCGTGACGTCACGAGGGGCGGAGCCGTGACGTAACGATGCTCCGGCCCCTGTATTGCCCGTCATTACGTGCAGAGCGATCTCGCTCTGCGCAGTAATGATAGCAGGGTGCTGCAGCAGCGATCCCCGGGGTCCCCAGCAGCGGGACCCCGGCGATCTGACATCTTATCCTTTGGATAGGGGATAAGATGTCTAGGGGCGGAGTACCCCTTTAAACGAGTATAATTTTGAGTATTGGTTAACTGGCTTAAGGCTTCCTCGGTGTAATATTTTTCTGTCACTAATACGACATTACCGCCCTTATAAGACTTTTTTATAACCACATTATTCAGCGATTTTAACCACGTGACGTTTTTTTTTTCTCATGGGCCGTCAGATTAGATACATCATTAGGATATCTGAGGGCTCGAATATCCTCTATAATTTTGTGTTGGAAGTAGTCTAAGCTGCTTCCTGGTGAAATTGGAGGATTAAATGTAGATTTTACGCCCCCTGAGAAAAAAACGTCACTAGACCCCTGAACGGGATCCCCTTTCATATCAACTCCAATCAATTCCATTAGAGAAATTAAACACTCTGATTCAGCATGGTTCGGGTTAACTAGTGGGCTGAAGCCCAATGGGCCTATTGAAACTGGTTGTTCCCTTCCTTTGTGTTTAATGGTGCGTCTTTATTACAGAATACTTTCTTTAAATTTAATTTGTGTACATTTTTAAATAGATCGATTTCAAAGTCCACCAGATTAAAACTATCTGTCATGCAAAAATGTAGACCCTTTTCTAATACCGCAATAGCTGCGGCATTGTTAGGTTGACGATGGCAGGTGGATCTTGGGGAGATTCTTCCGCTACGATACTACTTACGTTCTCCAGCCCACTTTTTTGCACTTCGCGCAGGATCCTGCGTTTTTTTTCCCTCCATGGCATGTTTTTCTTTTTCTAAAGGGAACAGGGTCTTTTCTTTATTTGTAGATGTGGTATTGCCTCTGTCTTCCAAACCGCTCGACTCTGATTCAGTTGTTAGGAAATCTGTGGTTCTTTTTTCCTATTGTTGTAATTTTTCCTTTGATTGTAATTGCGACTCCATTTTTTTTCTATGATTTTAGATTTTTTGTAATACTTCCTTTGTAAAATATCTTTCCTGTGTCAAAGTCAGTTTTATCTCTAAGATACGTGTCCATTTTTCACTCTTTAATGACTCTCTGTAGGTTGATGAGTTTATTATCCATTTTTTTCAGGCAACTTTTTTTTTTTTGTTCTGTCATTCTAGTACAGAGTTCCACTTTAGCTCTTCCTAGCTGCTCTGTTACTTCTATGTAGTCCATTAAATTTTTTCCCAATACTAAGTTTAGCATATTGAGAGAATATTCTAAATTAATTTTATCCCATTTGACAATAAAGTTGGGATTGTCCAAGAATTGTGAGGGTTCCTTGTTATAAGATAAAGATTAATCTTGTGTTCTAAGTTTTTGGTACTGATTAAATGCAGATTATCATCAGTATTGCCTTGTAGAAAAAAACTTATCCGCGTCCTGCCTCCCGGCTGCTAAAATCTGTTGCGGGTCTGCTGTGTCAGCATCCGTGTTGGGTAAAGTGTCCATTTCCATATTAGATATTCAAACCAAATCTCGTGTCCTGGTTCCGGGTATATGTAGCAGCCAATGTGCACCAGCTCCAGATAATCTTGAATATATGCAGAGCAGATGTATTGCCTGTATATGGTTTTTTAATTCTATACTTGTTTAGGATCACATTATTACCTGTGAATACCTGATCTGTGACGTCTGCTATCTTGGGTATTTACCAACACCGACATCACTGACAAGGTGTGGTCTGACGAAGACCGCATGTGCGGGTGAAACAGCTGTCACACCTTGGATCAGTGTTTCCCAACCTTTTTTGGGTCGGGCACACCTCGGAAATGTTTTTTTCCGCAGGGGACCCCTAACGAGGCTGATGAGCAAAAAAAAAAAAAGGACAAAAACAGTAAAAAACGCAATGGACTATATCTACAGGGTGGGCCATTTATATGGATACACCTTAATAAAATGGGAATGGTTGGTGATATTAACTTCCTGTTTGTGGCACATTAATATATGTGAGGGGGGAAACTTTTCAAGACGGGTGGTGACCATGGCGGCTATTTTGAAGTCGGCCATTTTGAATCCATCTTTAGTTTTTTCAGTAGGAAGAGGGTCATGTGACACATCAAACTTATTGGGAATTTCACAAGAAAAACAATGATGTGCTTGGTTTTAATGTAACTTTATTCTTTCATGAGTTATTTACAAGTTTCTGACCACTTATAAAATGTGTTCAATGTGCTGCCCATTGTGTTGGATTGTCAATGCAACCCTCTTCTCCCACTCATCACACACTGATAGCAACACCACAGGAGAAATGCTAGCACAGGCTTCCAGTATCTGTAGTTTCAGGTGCTGCACATCTCGTATCTTCACAGCATAGACAATTGCCTTCAGATGACCCCAAAGATAAAAGTCTAAGGGGGTCAGATCGGGAGACCTTGGGGGCAATTCAACTGGCCCACGACGACCAATCCACTCTCCAGGAAACTGTTCCTCTAGGAATGCTCATACCTGACACCTATAATGTGGTGGTGCACCATCTTGCTGGAAAAACTCAGGGAACGTGCCAGCTTCAATGCATAAAGAGGGAAACACATCATCATGTAGCAATTTCGCATATCCAGTGGCCTTGAGGTTTCCATTGATAAAGAATGTCCCAACTATCTTTGTACCCCATATACCACACCATACCATAAATGTTTGTGTTCCAACAGTCTTGGAGGGATCTATCCAATGTGAGTTAGTGTCAGACCAATAGCGGTGGTTTTGTTTGTTAACTTCACCATTCACATAAAAGTTTGCCTCATCACTGAACAAAATCTTCTGTGTAAACTGAGGGTCCTGTTCCAATTTTTGTTTTGCTCATTCTGCAGCACCTGAAACTACGGATACTGGAAGCCTGTGCTAGCATTTCTCCTGCGGTGTTGCTATCAGTGTGTGAAGAGTGGGAGAAGAGGGTTGCATTGACAATCCAACACAATGGGCAGCACATTGAACACATTTTATAAGTGGTCAGAAACTTGTAAATAACTTGTGAAATAATAAAGTTACATTAAAACCAAGCACATGACCCTCTTCCTATTGAAAAAACAAAAGATGGATTCAAAATGATCGACTTCAAAATTGCCGCCATGGTCACCACCCATCTTGAAAATTTCCCCCCCTCACATATACTAATGTGCCACAAACCTGAAGTTAATATCACCAACCATTCCTATTTTATTAAGGTGTATCCATATAAATGGCCCACCTTGTATTTATCAGTGGGTATGTAGTTTAAAGTGCTGCTTTATACAGCAACTTACAAATTGTGTCTTCTCTAATTTGCATCGTTGCCTTCTCTTCTCAATCTGGTCCGGGCCATCATCATGATTTCTTCCACACACAATTCTTCACCGTTAAACCTATAAAACAAACTTATTAGGCTCTGCACTTTTTTTTTTACATGGGTGACAGAGGGGTGTAGAACAGTGTACATGGGTGACAGAGGGGTGTACATGGATGAAAGGGGGGTGTAGAGGAGTGTACATGGGTGACAAAGGGGTGTAGAGGAGTGTACAGAGGGGTGTAGAGGAGTGTACATGGGTGACAGAGGGGTGTAGAGGGGTGTACAGAGGGGTGTAGAGGAGTGTACAGAGGGGTGTAGAAAAGTGTACATGGGTGACAGATGAGTGTACATAGGTGACAGATGGGTGTAGAGGAGTGTACATGGGTGACAGATGGGTGTAGAGGAGTGTACATGGTTGACACATGGGTGTAGAGGAGTGTACATGGGTGACAGATAGGTGTAGAGGAGTGTACATGGTTGACAGAGGGGTGTAGAGGAGTGTACATGGGTCACAGAGGGGTGTAGAGGAGTGTACATGGGTGACAGAGGGGTGTAGAGGAGTGTACATGAGTGAGAGAGGGGTGTAGAGGAGTGTACATGGGTGACAGAGGGGTGTAGAGGAGTGTACATGGGTGACAGAGGGGTGTAGAGGAGTGTACATGGGTGACATAGGGGTGTAGAGGAGTGTACATGGGTGGCAGATGGGTGTACATTGGTGACAGATGGGTGTACATGGGTGACAGATGGGTGTACATTGGTGACAGATGGGTGTAGAGGAGTGTACATGGGTGGCAGATGGATGTACATTGGTGACAGAGGGGTATAGAGGATTGTACATGGGTGGCAGATGGATGTACATGGGTGACAGAGGGGTAAAGAGGAGTGTACATGGGTGACAGAGGGGTGTAGAGGAGTGTACATGGGTGACAGAAGTGTAGAGGAGTGTACATGGGTGATAGATGGGTGTACATGGGTGACAGAGGAGTGTAGAGGAGTGTACATAGGGGTGTAGGGAGGTGTACAAGGGTGACAGATGGGTGTAGAAGAGTGAACATGGGTGATGGGGTCATAGGGGGTGACAGAGGGGTGGACAGGGGTGACATAGGGGTGAATAGGGGGTGGACATGCGTGACAAGGATGTGGTCAGAGGGGTGGACAATGGAGGGTGAACATGGGAGACAGGGATGGACAGGGGTGACAGAGGGTTGGATGGGGGGGTGGACATGGATGACAGGAGGGTGGACATGGGAAACGGGGTCAGAGGGGTGGACAAGGGTGACAAGGGGGTAAAAGAGGGACAGCTGTGACAGAGAGGGGTGGACTGGGGTGACAAAGGGACAGATGAGTGAACAGGAGGGTGGACATGGGTGACAGGGAAGACTACTGGGGTAGATGGGGGTAAACATGAGTGACAGGGATGGACAGGGGAGCGGACAAGGCGGACATGGATGACAGGAGGGTGGACATGGGTGAAAGGGGGGATGGACATGGGTGACGGGGATGATAGGAGGGTGGACATGTGTGAGAGGGGGGGTGGACATGAGTGACGTGGGGGGTGAACATGAGTGACGTGGGGGGTGGACATGGGTGACAGGGGGGTGGACATGGGTGAGACAAGACAAGCTAGGCCAGAAGCTTGCCGGCCTCAGCCTGAAACTAAACTGTGAGTTAAAATCTCAATCCTCGCTAAAGCTAGCGTGATTACTGGACCGAATCAAACTTCTAAATCCAGTGGATCAGCGCAACAATTACCTTCCTAAGCTCAATAGACTCACGAGGTCCCAACCACTTGTCAAGCTCTAATAGACTTTGTTATATGGACTGTTCCTGTTCATTATTGCATAAAATCTTCAGTAAAAGTTCCGACAAGTTTCTACAAATCTCCGGTTGTGGACAATCAATTATTTCCTATCTCCCTATCGCTCTTGGGACGGGTGGCGATAGGACAAGCATACAGAGAATAGCCCTCACCCTGGCATCACGAATAGAAAGGGTTAATCAAGCACCCTTTAGTAACCGCACAGCTACACCCCCATACCATACCCCCCAAGGCTACCATATAGGTTTTTGGCGTCTTATGAACAGGATACGGAAGTGTGCCTACAGCTGTTGCCACCAGTTAAAGTGTCCTCCCCCTATTTAAAAGACTTTATCAATGTGTTACGAAGCACCATTTAAGTGTACGGAATCGTGTGTATGGTGTTGCGTGAAAATGTATTGGCTGCAGAAATGCGTAAATGGAGAAGTGAAAACATGTTACGATCCTCTGGTCCGGTCAGCGAGGCAAGAGTTAATCTGCTGCCAGAAAAACACGTGAAAAAGGCCCGCGCTGCGCCACGACCAGCCCCTAGGCGTGGCTACCAAGTAAATGTATCGCAGCCAAAAGGGGAACTTAAATTCACTGCTGTTGTTTCCGGGGGGACCGGAAGTCGGGCTGCACCGATGACGTCCTTCCGGCCGGCGACCATTTTGGAGAAGCCTGTTAGTTTTTGAAATTATGCTGAGAAGCATTTGGATCATTGTGCAAGATTGTAGATGTGCACCATGTCTGTTTTCTACTTGAGTACACATTGTGTTTTCTATCCCCTCTTTTTTTTTTTTTACATGTTGTCTGCACTCTTCCCCACCCCCTCAGCCCAACCCTATATAAGTAGTAGTTAGCTGCACATGGGCCTTTTCTTTCCTGGCAGCCTCCCAGTTTGACTGGGAGAGCATGGTAAGTGTGCTATAACATCCTGTTCACACTGGTGTGGTGCTGTACGGCGTCCGTTGCTGCCTTGGCACTGTGTCTGCGGGGAGGTGCGACCCATGGACTGGTTTGGCGTTGGGGCCGCTCTGCCAGTGGGTCGTTCCCCCTGTGGGCACTAGTGTCGCGGCGGTGGTGGTCGCCGCCCAGTGCTACGCCATTTTATGCTAGGGAGGTTAGGGACCCACTCTAAATAGGTGGCCTTGACGTGGCGAGTGGGCTTTGTACTTTTTGATCAAAACGTATATACTAACAACCTGTTAGTTTTTGAAATTATGCTGAGAAGCAATTGGATCATTGTGCAAGATTGTAGACGTGCACCATGTCTGTTTTCTACTTGAGTACCCATTATAAAGGGATCCCTGCGCAGCGACCTCTTCAGTCTGCACAAGGAAGAGATGGAGAGTACAGACATGGCGGAGAGCAGCGTTCCACGTGGCGTGAGCATCAAGATGGCGGAAAGTTGTGGCGGTCGCAGCCCAACTATTCCACAACCTTGCCGACCATATGCAGCAGTTATCGTTGGATGAAGAGGGGGCCTGCAATCTTCCCCCATTGCCCAACGATGACGATGACTGGCCGGACACCCCTCCAGGGGAAATTGCTGGGACACCTGGAGCATCTTCACCGGTGAGATTGTCCCCTCAACACCGGACCTGGGGTTCGTGGGCTGAGATCCCGACGGAGGAGTCTTCTGTAAGTACCCTGCCAGAAGCTGTTTTTTCTTCCTCCTCCTCCAGCCCAGAACCAGAAGTACCCCTGTCCGATTTAAATTTGCCGAGTGCACGACCGCGCTCGCCACGTTTGCCTAAATGGACATCCGGGGATGAACCAGAGTTGATTAAATTTATGCATGATGTTCTTCAACCCCTGCCTGGGAAGCCACTCCCGCCGATTCCTACAGTGCAGAGGGAAAGGGCCCGTCAAGAAGCCGAAATGGCCGAATTGATGGAGAAATTAAATGCCTGACACAGAGAACTTTATGCCCCCAAGCATGTTCATTTGCCTTTTGAGGAGAAGATTCGCTACGAGCGAAACACCAAAGAATTGGAAGCACTCTTCATCCGTATGTGGACTATCCCCGAGAAGGGGAGAAGCTATTGGAACGTTGCAGAGCAACAGTGGCCAAGTTCGACAAGATCAGAGGTTATGGTACCCTCATTGATTGCCACATCGGCTATAACATCCTCGTTAACCGGCAAGCTGTACAGAGGCCTTACATTGACAAGAAGTTCCATTCCCTGGAGGTGGGTGAGATAAAAGAATATACACCTGTCCAGGGCCTGCGAGGAGAGTGGGCAACCACAGTCACCAGATCAGCAGCTCCAACCCAGCTTCCATTCCAGTACTTCCCTTCTGATGATTGGGAGGAGGACCCCTTTCAACTAAGGCTGAAATGGCCTGCTCCTGTTGCTTCTACTGATGAGCCTACAGAGAAGGAAATTCTACAGCAGCAGCCGGATGCTTCTATCTTCAGTGATTTACCCAGGCCTACTCCTTCTGAGGAGGTTTGGCCTTAACTGCGTCTACCAATGGAAATGCCCAGGCCTACTCCTTCCAAGAAGGTGAGGCCTAAACTGCGGGCACCAACGACAGTGCTGCGGCCTACTCCTACTGAGGAGGTTTGGCCGGACCAACTGGCACCAACCCTTTTACCAATGGCATCTTCAGCAGCGGCCATTAAAGGGGTTATCCAGGAAAAAAACTTTTTTTTATATATATATATCAACTGGCTCCAGAAAGTTAAACAGACGCCGCCGGCCCTGCGGTCGCCGGTAATCAGACCCAGAGCGAACATGCTCCGGGGACTGATTACAAACGGGATGCCCTGTGCATGATACCGGGCATCCCCAGCTGCGGGACTCCCGCGATCAGGCATCTTATCCCTATCCTTTGGATAGGGGATAAGATGTGTAAGCACCGGAGAGCCCCTTTAAGATACCAAGACTGACTCTTCACATAATTCATGTACACATAGTACATCAAATAATCACTTTAGTGTAACTACCTCACTATAACTTAATGCACTAAGCAAAACAAAAATATACCTCACATTCTAAGTAAACATAGAAACTAAATTTTAAGGGATTGTAGCTTATGTCATCAGTCAATTCCTGCCACTGTTGTGTACACTACCTTTGTTCTCTTTACGTGTACAGGATGCTCTTCCTAGCCAGAAGGTGCTCCTGTAAGCCTAAGTATATACACGTATTCAAAAGGTAACCTAGATAAGGTTTATCTATTGAGTTCTAGGGATAAGTGCATGTAGCCAATGGACCCTATTAGCTAGTTATTGGTAGATAGCCACAGACAAGCCAATATAACTTCAGTGTACTAGACAGGTAACAAATGTGGTAATAACAATGTCAAGTGAGATTTATAATATGTTATATAATGTTTCTGTAAGGATCCGGACTGGTATCAGGAAGCGGTACTGGTAGTGGATCCTCTGTGTCAGTGAGGGATTGGCGTGGACCGTACCGGAGGATCGGTTCTAAGTAGTTACTGGTATTCACCAGAGCCCGCCGCAAAATGGGATGGAAGCTGCGGCGGTAACTACCAGGTCGTGTCCCCCGGTAGCGGCTCAACCTCACTGACTGCTGAGACAGGCGAAGCACAGAAGAGACAGGAAGGCGTAGTCAGACGTAGCAAAAGGTCAGGGCAGGCAGCACAGGTTCAGAGGCGGTAGTCGTTAGCAACGGATTCAGCAACGGGCAAGGAATACACAATAAATGCTTTCTCTTGGGCACTGAGGCAACACAAAGATCCGGCAAGGGCAGGAAGGGGCAGGGTACATTTATAGGAGCAGAGGACATTGATTGGGCCAGGCACCAATCAATGGTGCGCTGGCCCTTTAAATTTTACACAGCCGGCGCGCGCGCGCCCTATAGTGCAGGGACACATACGCCGGTAACCCCATGACAGGGGAGCAAAGGAGAGAGCCGGAGCGGGTGCCGGTAAGTAAGGATGGGACACAGGACGCGCACGGGGACAGCCCGCAGCGCGGACCGCGTCCCTGCCGATGACGGAAGCGGAGTGTCCCCGGTTAGAGAGTCTGACCAGGGCACTCACCGGGGACAAACGCGGTGAGCGCTTCGGTCCAGGAGCAGAGGACGGAGCTCTCAGCGTTACAGTTTCTAGTCAGTCAATAGAAAATACAGTAAGTAAAAGTGTTAGGATGTATCTAATGGTTATAATGTCATCCTGTTACTAAATTCATGAACAATGCAATCCTGTTCGTGAGTTTATCAGTACACAAAGTATATAGTAAGTAACAAAAATTCTTCAGAGCTTGCAAGGACTCTCATTATATGCAAAGACTCTCTTATTACATTAATACAGCCTGAATAATGGACATTTGAAAGACTATGCCCAGGACTGTTAAAAACAATGTTGCACTTCGTCCCTCTGCCTTAGGGGACAGACATCGAGGCCGACTTATCTTTAGTAAGGGGGTTTGTGTGGTGGTCCCCAAAGTCAGAGTTCCTATTAAGGAATGGGGTCCACCTGCTGAATAAGTCCCCAGTCGCCTCTTTACCTTTGAATTTGATGTGTTATATGTATAAAATGTATATAAATGTTAATTACCTTGATGTGGTCACAGGACCTTCGGTCATGTGATATATGTTGATTCCTCTATGGTATGTTGGAGGACCTTTGGAGGTCCTTGGGTCACATGTTTACCCATAACTCTTTGTACAGAAGATTGACAGTTGTTATGGACCAGTGAGCTTAAGTCCAGCCCCTGCCCATATAAGGGAGCTGTAGCCAATGATCTCTCTCTTGGGTTGCTGCTCTTGTGGATGCCGGACTAATAGGACGGATCTGCGCAACTTACAAAGATAAGCTAGGCCAGAAGCCTGCCGGCCTCAGCCTGAAACTAAACCGTGAGTTAAAATCTCAATCCCCGCCAAAGCTAGCGTGATTACTGGACCGAATCTAAACCCCTAAATCCAGTGGATCAGTGCAACATTTACCTTCCTAAGCTCAATAGACTCACGAGGTCCCAACCACTTGTCAAGCTCTAATAGACTTTGTTATATGGACTGTTTCTGTTCATTATTGCATAAAATCTTCAGTAAAAGTTCCGACAAGTTTCTCCAAATATTCGGTTGTGGACAATCAATTATTTCCTATCTCCCTATCACTCTTGGGACAGGGGGTGGTAGGACAAGCATACAGAGAATAGCCTTCACCCTGGCAACACGAATAGAAAGGGTTAAGCAAGCACCCTTTAGTAACCGCACAGCTACACCCCCATACCATACCCCCCAAGGCTACCACACATGCATATACTTTTTTCCTAATTATGCCACTCTGATATGGTTTGATTTGCTTGTCACACAGAATTTTTTGTATTGTTTACCATTTGTGTGTATAGGCACTTTATTCATCTTAGTGGTTCCCTGTTTTGAGGGTGGGTCATCTTTTTCAATGTATACAGTACGGTAGTCCAGGAGGGGGCCATATTGGCTTCCCCCCCTGTGTTGAGCCTTTTAAGTGCTTTTAAACGTCTGTGTCTTTTTGTAATTGTTCTGCAATATAATTATTTGATTTATCTTATCTCATTTTGGGTGTGCACATTTCTATGGTATCTTCTTTGCTCTTAGATTTTCTGTAGTATGTTCTATATAACATTGTAGCACCCCACTTTACATATTACGTTGAGCCCCCCTTTTTTCATTGTTGCCTTCCAACACCGGGCCAGAGTTCTACAACTACAAGAAGTATTTCTCGATCATCCTGATGGCCATCGCAGATGCCCAGTATAAATTTGTTGCTGTGAAAGTTGGATCATATGACCGTACCAACGACTCCAGGGTGTTCTAGCAAGAACTCCGTCATGAGGAAGACACTTTCTTCCAGAAATTCTGGACTTCCAGAACCAAGGCCCTTTCCTGGAACTGATGGACCTCTGATGTCCTTTGTTGTTGTGGGCAATGAGGCCTTCCAGATGTGTGCCAATATGTTGAAGCCGTGGCCTGAACTTTCGCTAAAGGATCTACAACTACAGACTTACATGTTCCAGAAGTTTTGTGGAATGTTCCTTTGACATTTTGGTTTCACGGTGGAGGATCTTCACCTGGCCCATCCAACTTTCCACTGCTGTGACTGAAGACGTAGTGAAAGCTGTAGTAATTCTCAACAACTGGAAGATGTTTTGAAAGAAAGAGAAAAAAGAAACATTAAGAATATGTTTATTACACTCACTTGTCATTATTACACTCAACGAAGTTGGTACAAATATAGCCTTTTTTATTTACTTACTGCACTGTCTGTCTGCACTTTCATAGGAACTGTAATTGCTGGTGATGAACATATTGCCTCTTTGGGATCGATCCAGAGCCGCTGGGGATGATATTCTCTGCCGCCAGGTAAGAGTCCTGAAATGTCTGCCACCGCTTGCGTATTTGCTCCCCTTTAAAAATATAAAATAAATAATTAAAAAAAAGAGTAAAATTTGTTAAAACACAAACTTACGAAACTCTCCCGCTGCCAGTCCTCCAGATCATCCCACCTGTGTGGGCTACGTTTGAAGATGTGGGAGTAGATGTCCTCCTACAATTGCCTTGTGGCTGCATGGTTTGCGTGCTGGGGATCTGATCCGTTCCACAGGGCAGGACGCTATTAGTCCAGCTCAATGAGGTAATCTGCATCAATCACTAGTTATCCGGCTGGTCACGAGAATTGATCCTGCCTATAGAAGATCCCTGTGTGAAGAAAGTTTGAAAAAATGTAAGGAAATTCATGGGGAGAACTAGCAGGCTATGTTCACACATCAGAATTTCCATGTTGAATTCCACATTACAATGTGCCACGGAGATTCTGCTGTGCTGTGCATATGGAGGAATTTCTGTGCCAGATGTTTTCGGGATGGAAATTCAGAATTCTGTGTCGGCAGATGGAATGATCATGTTCATTCTTTTTGTGGATTCTGCACGGAATACATACCCATCTGTGAGATGGCGCATTCCCGTATGGTCCTTGCACGGGCATGTTTATGCCAGCGTGCATGTTGCGCAATGTCTGTATGGAAATTCTCCGTGCAGATATTTTGTGGTGTGAACATAGCCTAAAACTTATGTAGAGGCAGCATGGTGTATAAACCAATCTGATTGTTTCTGGTTAACTGGTAGACGACCAAGGACGTGTATACACGTCCATGTGCCGTTAAAAGTGTACGGCACGGGCTCCCAACTCGAGCCACTGCCATACCGGGCGGCCCCTAGCAGATTTTTGTAGCTGAGGGCCGCCGTTAGTAGTCGACATGCCACAATTGCCGCAGCCGGTTATTAACCCATTAGATCGCCGCTATCAATGCTGACCTTTAAACAGTCCCTGGTGGTCCAGTGGGGTGGATCACCACCCCCCCCCCACCACCACCACCGCGCGGTCACGGGGGGCGATTCACTGTGAAGGTAGCTTGAGGGCTTACCTTTCCTGTAGTCCGGTCCATGGCTCTGTGATTAATGGGTTGGACCAGGCTTTGTCAATTGATCATAGAACACACAAATCAATGTAGTTCTGTGGAACTACATTGATCTGTATGAGGAATCTAATGATTCCTCCCTAAAGGGACTAATATAGTTTAAAAAATTAAAATAAATAGTTTAAAAAAACACCCGTTAACCCCTTCCATATTAAAAGTTTAAATGCCCCCCCCCCTTTTCCCAAATTCCATATAAAAAATATGCAAACATAATAAAAATAAATATATGTGGTATCGCCGCGTGCGCGTCTGGACTATAAAACATTTAATAATGTTAATTAAACCGCACGGTCAATGCATATACATAAAAAAAAAAAATTGTATTTTTGGTCACTTACACTAATGTATAAAAAAAAAAACAATCAAAAAACTATGTAGTTATCCAACAGCAGCCAGCCCGGCAATTCTGACCAGCCAATCACGGCATTTCTGGGTCACTGGTCACCCTATGGCCCGGAAAATAAGGATGATTGGTGTTGTCTGAGACAGCACCAATCAACCCAATGCAGTAGGAGTGAGGTGGCAGGGGTGCCACCTCACGATCAAGGTGATTGGTCTGCCGGGACTGGCCAAAGAATCACTGCCCCTGCTGGGAGGTGCACCCACTCTGCCCTCAGTCCAGTGGGCGAGAGCGGGTGCACGTAAGAAAAGAACGGTGTACTACTTACGACAGGGGGGACACGGTGGCGTCAATGTCGTGACTCGGCGCCGCAGAAGAATCCGGGCAACAGCAGGAGGTGAGGTCTGTGCGCCTCCTGCTGTTGTATAAGTGCAATTCCCAGCATGCACAGTCAAAGGGCATGCTGAGAGTTGTAGTTATGCAACAGCAGGAGGCACACAACTACAACTCCCTGCATGCCCTTTGGCTGTCTGTGCATGTGGACACTGTGCATGCGGATACTTGTAGCTATGGAACTTTTTTCCACTAGCACTTTTTTCCACTAGCTCTTGCATAACTACAACTCCCAGCATGCACAGACAGCCAGAGGGCATGCAGTTTTAGTTTTGTATTTATGTGCATTCAGCTGTTGCATAACTAAAACACCCAGCATGTCTTTGAGTTGTAGTTATGCAACAGCTGGAGGTACACTTTTTGATAGAAAAAAGTGCCTCCAGCTTTTGCATAACTACAACTCCTAGCATGCCAGAACAGTCAAAAAGCATGCTGGGTGTTGTAGTTATGCAACAATGCACATAACTACATCTCCCCGCATGTCCTTTGGCTGTCCGTGCATGCTGGGAGTTGTAGTTATGCAATAGCTAGTGAAAAAAAGGGTTGCTAGCTCTTGCATTACTACAACTCCCAGCATGCACGGGCAGCAAGAGGGCAAGCAGGGAGTTGTAGTTACATGCATTCAGCTGTTGCATAACTACAATGCCCAGCATGCCTTTTGACTGTTCTAGCATGCTGGGAGTTGTAGTTATGTAAAAGCTGGAGGCACATGGGCAGGTTTACAGTAAGTTTCTTGCTCAGCGTTTGAGTTGAAGAAAATCCGCTCTGGCTAACTAGTAGCAGGAAACTTATTTTAACCTGATCTTGTGTACGTACTGTAAAAGCACCAAACACCGCACTACAGTACGCCTACACTTACACAAAATTAAGAGTAAAACACTACATATACACACCCTTACACAGCCCCCCTCCCCCAAAAATTAAAAACAGCTGGTACAGCACTGTTTCTTAAATGGAGCCTTCAGCTGTTGCAAAACAAAAACTCCCAGCATGGCCGGACAGTCATTGAGCATCCAGGCATACTGGAAGTTGTAGTCTTGCAACATCTGGAGGCACCTTGTTTGGGAAACACTGCAAATCCTTAATTTAGGCCTCAAATGCACATGGCATGCTCTCAATCCAGAGCCCTGACGCATTTCAAGGCCACAGTTTAGGGCCACATATGCGGTAATTCCATACTCGGGAGAAGTTGCGTTACAAAATTTGGGGGTCTTTTTCTCCTTTTACCCCTTATGAATTTTTTACTCTAACATGCTGGTGTTGCCTCATACTTTATGTTTTTACAAGATGTAAAAGGAGAAAAAGACCCACAGAATTTGTACCATAATTTTTCCCAAGTACAGAAATACCCCATATGTGGACATAAGAGTGCTCTGTGGGCACACAACAGGGATCAGGAGTGAGAGAGTGCCATGTACACTTGAGGCCTAAATTGGTGATTTGCACAGGAGTGGCTTATCGTTGCAGCGGTTCTAAAATAAACAAAGAAAAAAAAAGACAAATCCTCATGGGACCCCATTTTGGAAATTACGAGGAGTGTAGTTTCCAAAATGGTGTCACATATGGGTGGTTTCCACTGTCTATTATTTACATTTGACCGCTAAGCGATCACTAAGACCCTATATTTCCCACCTGATATAAAACTTAACGTTTATTGAGCCAAGATTAAAATAACCTCACACATATTGATCCATAGTCCATTGATTGGCATGACACTGCATGCTATGTAATTGAATTGAAAAGATAGATTGTGGCTGCAGTCCACAATCTACAAGTGTGAGACAATTAAAATTCTAACACATTGCCCGCCCGCCCGACGTTTCGCCACAGGCTGTGGCTTTATCAAGGGCTAAGAGGCAACTGGCGTGCAATCAAGCCTTGCAGGGGTTTATATAACCTCCTGTCTCTGACATCATTGAAACATGTCACTTCTTGTGTAATCATGACATCTAATTGGTCACAATCCCATGCAAAATATTGATTGATATCCTCCTGGTCAATAGAATTTATACCAGGATGCATCTTGCTATATTCACTTGATTGACAGCATTCTTGACCAACCAGCAGAATCCATTCATACTTCTAGCCTCCTTATTGGTGCCGGAGCCATCCACGTATGTGCGCCGTTTCTCCTGCGCTAACTGATAGACTCCCGAACGTCCGATTCGGGCGCATGCGTAGTCAGATTGCGCAGAGAAACGTGCGCGAGTACTTAGTTAGTTTCAGCCACTAAACCAAGGAGCTGCGCGAAAACATATGCGCCGGCACTTAGCCGATTTCTTCCTTCGTTATATTATTGTTCACACATAACTATAGTTGTCAAGACTGTGTTACAACGATTCAGACACTATAGTTATCACACGACTATAGTGTCTGAATCATTGTAACACAGTCTTGACAACTATAGTTATGTGTGAACAATAATGTAATGAAGGAAGAAATCGGCTAAGTGTCGGCGCATATGTTTTCGCACAGCTCCTTGGTTTAGTGGCTGAAACTAAGTACTCGCGCACGTTTCTCTGCGCAATCTGACTACGCATGCGCCCGAATCGGACGTTCGGGAGTCTATCAGTTAGCGCAGGAGAAACGGCGCACATACGTGGATGGCTCCGGCACCAATAAGGAGGCTAGAAGTATGAATGGATTCTGCTGGTTGGTCAAGAATGCTGTCAATCAAGTGAATATAGCAAGATGCATCCTGGTATAAATTCTATTGACCAGGAGGTGATCAATCAATATTTTGCATGGGATTGTGACCAATTAGATGTCATGATTACACAGGAAGTGACATGTTTCAATGATGTCAGAGTGTTGCTGTGTAAGAGGGGGCGTGAAAGAGGAGTTTCAAAAACTGTGATTATCTGTTGTGCGGAGTGAATCTGTGGAGTGGGTGCGACTGCCTATAGCCCACATTCATATTTTGGGGGGAGGAGGAGTAGATTGGGCACAGGTGTATAAAACTTAGCTTGGGACTCTTATTGAGAGCTTGCTCTTTCTGAGTGTTGCTGTGTAAGAGGGGGCGTGAAAGAGGAGTTTCAAAAACTGGAGTTTGAAAGCAGGAGGTTGAGATCGCTGTGAGTGTTAATTTCTGAACGCACAAGGTCTACAAAAAATTTTTAAGTGTAATTTTGACTGCCTGTTTTTTCCTATACATTTGTGAAATCCCCATTACTAGATGGCCTCCATGTTGGAAAATGCAGTCCAATGTACATCCTGTTCAATGTATGCAATCCTTGAACAACAGTTTGAGGGTGCATATTGTTGTGCGAGATGTGTGCTAGTTGTCCGTTTGGAAGCCCAGATCCTGCATCTAGAGGGGCGACTGGCAACAATGAGAAGCATTAACAACATGGAGAGGAGTCTCCTGCTCACTGAGCAGGCACTCTCGGGAGTAGAGGTGGGGGAGGACAGTGGGACGGAGTTGCAGGACAGTCAGGCAGTTAGCTGGGTTACAGTTAGAAAGAGGGGTAGGGGAAAAAGTGTCAGGGAGGCTAGTCCTGAACTGGCACACCCCAACAAGTTTGCCCGCTTGGCAGATGAGGGGGATGCCATTACAGAGCTAGGAGAACTGCAGCAGGATACCACCTCTGACCGCCAAGGGGGTGTCTGCTCCAGTAAGGAGGGAGGGAGGAGTACAGGGCAGGCCAGACAGGTACTAGTGGTGGGGGACTCAATTATTAGGGGGACAGACAGGGCAATCTGTCACAAAGACCGGGATCGCCGAACAGTGTGTTGTCTGCCTGGCGCACGAGTTCGGCACATCGCGGATCGGGTTGACAGGTTGTTGGGCGGGGCTGGAGAGGACCCAGCAGTCATGGTACATATTGGCACCAATGACAAAGTAAGAGGTAGGTGGAGTGTCCTTAAAAATGATTTCAGGGACTTAGGCCGCAAGCTTAAGGCAAGGACCTCCAAGGTAGTCTTTTCTGAAATACTACCAGTACCACGAGCCGCACCAGAGAGGCAGCGGGAGATCAGGGAGGTAAACAAGTGGTTTAGAAGCTGGTGTAGGAAGGAAGGGTTTGGGTTCATGGAGAACTGGGCTGACTTCGCTGTCGGTTACCGGCTCTACCGTAGGGACGGGCTGCACCTCAATGGGGAGGGTGCAGCTTTGCTTGGGGAGAAGATGGCTAGAAGGGTGGAGGAGTGTTTAAACTAGGGACTTGGGGGGAGGGAACCTACAGCAAAGAGGGGGAAGATAGTGTAGATAGAGAGGTGGGAATTATAAATGTACCTGGGGGTGGAGCGGAGGGAGGGGTTAGAATAGTTAATAGGAATAAGCTTCATAGGAAAATAAAACTTACACCCTTGAATCCCATTAACCCCAATAACATAAAGGATGGAAATGTAAAGTGTATGTTCACAAATGCCAGAAGCCTAGCAAATAAAATGGGGGAGCTTGAGGCCTTGATACTGGAGGAACATATTGATATAGTTGGGGTCACTGAGACATGGCTGGACTCCTTGCATGACTGGGCTGTCAATCTGCAGGGGTTTACATTGTTTCGCAAGGATAGAATGAACAGAAAAGGTGGTGGAGTCTGTCTGTATGTAAGAAGTGGTATGAAAGTCAGTGTGAACAATGCCATAGTGTGTGATGATTCTGAGGATGTGGAATCACTGTGGGTAGAATTACAAAAGGAGGGAAATACTGAAAAAATAATATTTGGGGTAATCTACAGACCCCCTAATATCACTGAAGAGATAGAAGTTCAGCTTCATAAACAAATAGAGAGGGCCGCCCGGGCAGGTACAGTGGTAATAATGGGAGATTTTAACTATCCAGATATAGATTGGGGTCCGGGGTTGGCTAAAACTACAAAGGGGCGACAATTCCTAAATTTATTGCAGGATAATTTTATGGGCCAGTTTGTGGAGGACCCAACAAGAAGTGATGCCTTGTTGGATCTGATCATTTCCAACAACGCAGAGCTGGTTGGTAATGTAACTGTGCGGGAAAACCTTGGGAATAGCGACCACAATATAGTTACTTTTGACTTAAAATGTAGAAAACAAAGACAGGCGGGGAAGGCAAAAACATATAACTTTAAAAAGGCAAATTTCCCTGGGCTGAGATCTGCACTACAGGACATAGACTGGGGGGAGGTGTTCTCAAATATTGATACAGAAGGTAAATGGGACATCTTTAAATCAACTCTAAATAACTATACAGCTAAATATATACCAAAGGGGAACAAATATAAACGATTAAAACTAAATCCTACATGGCTGACACATGATGTTAAAAGAGCAATAAACAACAAAAAAATAGCCTTCAAAAAATACAAATCTGATGGGTCAGCTATAACATTTAAACAGTACAAGGAGCTTAATAGAATCTGTAAAAATGTAATAAAAACAGCAAAAATTCAAAATGAGAGACAGGTGGCCAAAGAAAGCAAAACTAATCCTAAATATTTTTTTAGACATATAAATGCAAAAAAACCAAGGACAGAGCATGTAGGACCCCTTAATAATGATAATGGGGAGGTTGTCACAGGCGATCAAGAGAAGGCGGAGCTACTGAATGGGTTCTTTAGTTCTGTATACACTATGGAAGAAGGAGCTGACATTGGCCAGGTCATTGCTGGTAACACATCATATAATGTACTGAACTGGCTTAATGTAGAGATGGTACAAGGTAAGTTAAGTGATATAAATGTAAGCAAATACCCAGGACCGGATGGACTACACCCAAGAGTTCTTAGAGAGGTAAGTTCAGTAATATCTGTACCCCTGTTCATGATATTTAGAGATTCTCTGGTGTCTGGTATTGTGCCAAGGGACTGGCGCAAGGCGAATGTGGTGCCAATCTTCAAAAAGGGCTCTAGGTCTTCCCCAGGAAACTATAGACCGGTAAGTTTAACGTGCATTGTGGGTAAATTGTTTGAAGGACTTATAAGGGATTACATACAGGAATACATAGGGGATAATTGTATTATAAGTGATAGCCAGCATGGGTTTACTAAGGATAGAAGTTGTCAAACCAATCTAATTTGCTTTTATGAAGAGGTGAGTAGAAGCCTTGACAGAGGAATGGCTGTGGATATAGTGTTTCTGGATTTTGTTAAAGCATTTGATACTGTCCCTCATAGACCTCTGACAGGTAAGTTAAGGTCTTTGGGTTTGGAAATTTTAGTTTGTAACTGGATTGAACACTGGCTCATGGATCGTACCCAGAGAGTGGTGGTCAATGATTCGTACTCTGATTGGTCCCCGGTTATTAGTGGTGTACCCCAAGGTTCTGTACTGGGCCCGCTGTTGTTAAATTTATTTATTAATGATATAGAGGATGGTATTAACAGCTCTGTTTCTATCTTTGCAGATGACACCAAGCTTTGTAGCACAGTACAGTCTATAGAGGATGTGCATAAGTTACAAGATGACTTGGATAGACTAAGTGTCTGGGCATCCACTTGGCAAATGAGGTTCAATGTGGATAAATGTAAAGTTATGCATCTGGGTACTAATAACCTGCATGCATCGTATGTCTTAGGGGGGATTAAACTGGCAGAGTCACTGGTAGAGAAGGATCTGGTAGTACTTGTAGATCACAGACTACAGAATAGCATGCAATGTCAGGCTGCTGCTTCCAAAGCCGGCAGGATATTGTCATGTATCAAAAGAGGCATGGACTCAAGGGACAGGGACATAATACTCCCCCTTTATAAATCATTGGTACGGCCTTACCTGGAATATGCTGTTCAGTTTTGGGCACCTGTCCTTAAAAGGGACACTGCGGAGTTGGAAAGGGTGCAGAGACGCGCGACTAAACTAATATGGGGAATGGAACATCTTAGCTATGAGGAGCGATTAAAGGAGTTACAATTGTTTAGTCTTGAGAAGAGACGTTTAAGGGGGGATATGATAAACGTATATAAGTATATTAATGGCCCATACAAAAAATATGGAGAAAAACTGTTCCAGGTTAAACCCCCCCAAAGGACGAGGGGGCACTCCCTCCGTCTGGAGAAGAAAAAGTTTAGTCTCAAGGGGCGACACGCCTTCTTTACCATGAGAACTGTGAACTTATGGAACAGTCTACCTCAGGAACTGGTCACAGCAGGAACAATTAACAACATATGTCTTTTTTCGACCGTACTAACTATGTAACTATGTAACTATGTAACTATGTTATATAAACCCCTGCAAGGCTTGTTTGCACGCCAGTTGCCTCTTAGCCCTTGATAAAGCCACAGCCTGTGGCGAAACGTCGGGCGGGCGGGCAATGTGTTAGAATTTTAATTGTCTCACACTTGTAGATTGTGGACTGCAGCCACAATCTATCTTTTCAATTCAATTACATAGCATGCAGTGTCATGCCAATCTATGGACTATGGATCAATATGTGTGAGGTTATTTTAATCTTGGCTCAATAAACGTTAAGTTTTATATCGGGTGGGAAATATAGGTCTTAGTGATCGCTTAGCGGTCAAATGTAAATAATTTTGGATTAACCCTCCACTCATAGGTCCTTTTTGTTGTATTAGTTTCCACTGTCTAGGCACCATGGGGGCTTTTTAAGTGTGACATGGCCCCCAAAAACTATTCCATTTAAATTCTCTGCCCAAAAGCCAAATGATGCTTCTTCCCTCCTGAGACCTGCCCTGCACCTGCAACACTTTACGTCCCCATTAAGGGTTTTTCCATACTTGGGAGAAATTGGGTTACAAATTTTGGGGGGCTTTTTCTCCTGTTATTCCTTGTAAAAATTAAAAATGACGGGATACACCAGCATTTTAGTTTAAAAATTTATATTTTTTATTTCCACGGCCCACTGTTCCAAAATTGTGTCAAACATCTGTGGGGTGTAAATGTTCACTGCACCCCTTATTACATTCCTTGAGGGGTGTAATTTCCAAAATGGGTTCACAGGAGGGTGGTTTCCACTGTCCTGGCACCATGGGGGCTTTGTAAGTGTGGCACCCAAAAACTATTCTGGCTAAATTCTCTCTTCAAAAGCCAAATGGCACTTCTTCCATTCTGAGCCATGTTTTTCACCCACAGAGAACTTTATGTCCACATATGGGGTATTTACCCTATCACCCGTGACATCACCCCTCATGAGGACCTGTCACCGTAGGACAGGAAGCCTGATGATAAATTTTACCTTTTTACTCTCCGCCCCTCAGTTCAGGTTTCCTGTCCTATGGATAGGAGGCCTGGGATCTGTAACTTCTTACTCCTCGTGGTGAGCTGCGGGTCCCCCATAGCCTCGGTGGTGTGGGATCACCCAGCTGTCTAAGTCTCGTTTGGAGACACTGCCAGTCTGCTGCGGGGTCTGGCAGGTGCCTGGTGATGTCCCTCTTTTAGGGGGTGGGGGAGCATCTAGGAGAGCACAGGTCGGGTGGCCGGCTCTCCCGTCTCCTGGGCCTCCAAGTTTGTGCACATTTGCACTGTGAGGCTCCGGCGTGCAGTGAAGACGTTCCTGCCGCAGCAGGCTCTGAGGGACGTGTCACTTCTGGGGGCCCTGTTATACACCATAGCGTTCAAAAAAGACACAGGAGTTTGTCCGGGCAGTGCGTCCAGAGAACCCGCCGACCACAGCACCCAGCTCCTGCACCGAAGTGGTCCCTGACCAGCGTTGTTGGAAGTGTGATGCTTTTTTTGGTAGAAATTCCTATTGGAGACTGGTAGTTGGAGGGTGGAAACTTAAACCACTAACTTATAGGTTACCCTTAGGTAACCCAAAAAGACCCTATTTTCCCAATTACCAAAATTTTCATAAAAGTGCAATTTTATTTTTATTGTTTTACTTCTGCACATTAAACTTGTTTAAAACTCAATGTTTGCCATCTTATCCTGATTTTGAAACTTTGTCTCTTGACATGTATGACTGTTGGGCAATATAAGGTGCCTGCAGAAACATCTAAATGCCTTTGCTGACAGGACAATGGCGTCTAATTAAAATCTAAACAGTCCCCCTCAACACGTTTCACTACTACTGTAGCGTTGTAAAGAGGTAAATGGGCACTAGTTAAAAAATGCCGTGCAGGGGGTTCTTAACCTCCCTGGCGGTATGATTCTGTCTGGAAATTTGTACCAAAAGCGGTACAATTTTTTGCATTGAAATTCCACATCTCCCCCCGTCACATTCCCCCTCCCTTGTCACATTTCCCCCCCCCCATATCACATTCTCCCCCTCCTTGTCACATTCCCCCCCCCCTGTCACATTCCCCCCCCTTGTCACATTCTCCCCCCCTGTCACATTCATCCCCCCTTGTTACATTCTCCCCCCCTGTCACATTCCCCCCCCTTGTTACATTCTCCCCCCTCCATGTTACATTCTCCCCCCTCCGTTACATTCCACTCCCCCCCTGTCACATCCCCCCTTGTCACATTCCTCCCCCCTGTCACATCCCCCCCTTGTCACATTCCCCCCTCTGTCACATTCCCCCCCCCTTGTCACATCCCCCCCCTGTTACATTCTCCCCTGTGTCACATTCCCCCCTCTGTCACCTTGTCCTGCAGCAGCATACACTGGGTTTGCCGGGCAGATTTCAAACCTAGTGTATTTGCTGCAGAACAAGCCCTTTCCCCTTCAGCCAATCACAAACTTTACACCACTGCGGCCTGTGATTGGCTGAAAAGGGAAAGGTCCTGTAAGATGCATAGTGAAGAGAGCAGGGACCAGAGCGCACGGAGGGGAACGACATCTTCAGGGACCGGGATTAGGTAAGCAAAAGTTTTTTTTATTTTCTTCCTTTTTACTTTTACACTTAGCTCAGTGTTTTTCTACCTCCAGCTGTTGTGAAACTACTGCTCCCAGCATGCCCGGACAGCCTTTGGCTTTCCGGGCATGCTGAGAGTTGTAGTTTTGCAACATCTGGAGGCCCCCTGGTAAGGAAACACTGACTTTTAGTATATGTCTTTACCTGCTCTGGTCGGCCCCCACAACGGGAGCTGACTCGAGCAGATAATCACATATTTCCCCGGGGGCTGCATCACTATATCGCAAAAAGCAAAAATCGCGATTCGATTGCTTTTGCGATATACTGTGCAGCCCGCACAGCAACTCTGCAATTCTACCCCGAGCGTGACTCGGGGTTACCGCTTCTAGCAGCGAAAATTAACCCCGAGTCACGCTCGGGAATACCGCTAGGATGGTTAAAGGGGTACTCCGGTGAAAACCTTTTTTCTTTTAAATCAACTGGTGGCAGAAAGTTAAACATATTTGTAAATTACTTCTATTAAAAAATCTTAATCCTTCCTGTACTTATTAGCTGCTGAATACTACAGAGGAAATTCGTTTCTTTTTGGAATGCTCTCTGATGACATCACAAGCACAGTTCTCTCTGCTGACGTTATTATAATAATAATAACACTTTATTTATTGTCCTTAGTGGGATTTGAACCCAAGTCCCCAGCACTGCAAGGCAGCAGTGCTAAACACTGAGCCACCATGCTGCCCTTAGCATACATCTGCTATGCATGGTTGCTAAAATGGACAGAGATATCAGCAGAGAGCACTGTGCTCATGATGTCATCAGTGTTACAAAAAGAAAGGAATTTACTCTGTAGCATTCAGCAGCTAATAAGTACTTGAAGGATTAAGATTTTTTAATAGAAGTAATTTACAGATATGTTTAACTTTCTGCCACCAGTTGATTTAAAAGAAAAAAGGTTTTCACCGGAGTACCCCTTTAAAAGCTCCCCTCATTATGTCAATGGAAGCTGTACAGGAAGGATAGTCCACTAGACTCAAGGCCTTTATTGATTGATAGTTAGGTTGACCTATGAGAATGGTCCTTCATGCTGGACCTATCAAAGACTCAAAGGGCTCACTCAACCAATAAACGGGAGTACCCTTGACTGACAAACAATTGGAACAAATGAATGGTGAAAGGCTCTCTGAGTGATAACTCAATTCACCAATGAGCTTTGATGGGTTATAAATGACGTGCTGCACAAAGTTCCCATGCGCAGACAATTAGAAATCCGCTCCGTTCGGAACATATGGGTGTGCGCAGGCGCTGCGAGCGCCGTCCTCTGACAGACGCTCGCTAACTTCCGGCTGCGCGAAATACCAATGCGCAAGCTAACAGAGCTGTCTCCGATCTTTGGCAAGTACGGGTGTGCGCAGGCGCCATTGCATTGCCGTAGAATGAGATTTGCCATAGAATGAGATGGTCCGCCTCCATCACATCCTATTGGCTCACTCTTGTCACGTGACATATTTAAACGTCTCCTCTCCCTGTGATAGCTGAAGCTGCACGGAGCTCTCATGGCCTCTGTGGCCCGACAGAAGTTCACACATGTACGCAGCTCATACGGCTGGCTCATATACATTTACTCTATTATTACATGTACTGTTGATCCACAGCGCTATCGGGATCCCGATACCCGATGGCGCTGTCATCAGTGTACGTCCCCGCGAGCGCCCCACGCCTGCAGCTCTACTCCCTGTCCCCCGCAGCTCTACTCCCCGTCCCCCGCCCCCCGCAGCTCTACTCCCCGTCCTCTGTTAACGCTCAGGGAGCGATCCACAGCGCTATGGGGATTCCTATGCCCGATGGCGCTGTCATCAGTGTGCGTCCCCGCAAGCGCCCCACGCCCGCAGCTGTACTCCCCGTCCCCCGCAGCTGTACTCCCCGTTCCGTTAACGCTCAGGGAGCGGGGAACAGAAAGTAGAGCATCGGGCGCAGGTAAAGAAGTACTGCGCATGCGCAGCACTAAGCAAATAACTTAACCCGCTCCCTGAGCGTTAACGGGATGGGGAGTAGAGCTGCGGGGGACGGGGAGTAGAGCTGCGGGGGACTCCCCGTAGAGCTGCGGGCGTGGGGCGCTTGCGGGGACGCACACTGATGACAGCGCCATTGGGCATCGGGATCCCGATAACGCTGTGGATCAACAGTAAATGTATATGAGCCAGCCGTATGAGCTGCGTACATGTGTGAACTTCTGTCGGGCCACAGAGGCCATGAGAGCTCCGTGCAGCTTCAGCTATCACAGGGAGAGGAGATCCTCTCCCTGTGATAGCCAAACTGACACTGCTGTGCGCATCGATGCGTGACGTTTAAATATGTCACGTGACAAGAGTGAGCCAATAGGATGTGATGGAGGCGGACCATCTCATTCTATGGCAAATCTCATTCTACGGCAATGCACCGTCCTCTGACAGCCGCCCACTCACACCCGACGCCGAAACTATAAGTGCGCAGTAAAGATGCGCAGAAACTTAATGTTGGGTAGATAAAATAATGACCAGGACAAATGTCCACATGTATAATATAGGTAAGTATTGATAATTATAACTTTTAAGGGGAAACTGTTTCCCTTCTCATTTATTTATGAAGTGTGCTTAATAGAATTTAGATATGAGCAACAGATAAAATTAAATATATATTTGTGGTCGGTGCTCATAAAAATAGCGAGCCTACCTAACAGAACCTCATACTAAACTCCTATTCCTATTAATCCTGTAACCTATCTAGGCAGTTAGATGTGTGCCATATACTGCCGCGTAGGAGTACACCTGAAAAATAGAGGGCATACCCTAATGTGTAATGATAGTCATGGAGTGAAATGATATTGAGGGAGGGTTGGGTGGGACGTGAAGAACCCGCGGCGTCAGACACAGGAGCTGCCTGCTATCGGGTTCTTATAGCGAAATCCCCGCCCCTCCCACAAATACAGGCTAATAATAATTAGCCTTCACACTTGTGGTCGGTGCTCATAAAAATAGCGAGCCTACCTAACAGAACCTCATACTAAACTCCTATTCCTATTAATCCTGTAACCTATCTAGGCAGTTAGATGTGTGCCATATACTGCCGCGTAGGAGTACACCTGAAAAATAGAGGGCAAAACTCATAATGAGAACAAAGCGCTATTAACTCACATAGTAATCACCATACCGATGACTGAAATGCATCACCCATTTCTGACTATGGACTGGGGGTGCAGAGAACGTAATACTGGATTTCTAATGCCCCCTATTTCTTATTCACGTGAGCTGGCACACCATGACATGGCGTTGGTACAGCTGCCCCAAAGCCTGGCGAGTGGCTGAATACAACGGACGGATCACAACCAGAGGATTTAATAAGAATACGTACATGGTTGACAAACCACGTAGTGGTGGTGATTGCCGCCCCACTAAACAACAACAGCGGCGGCAGCTCCCCGTCGAAGCCTTGACGTGCTGAAAGCAAGCTGCAACACTCGAGCTGAGCGCCACTTGTGTAATTTGGAAATACCGTATGATGATAACTTGACCGAGCAATGACGTTTCGCTACTACACAATTTCAATGCGTCATGATCTGAATCCCAACAAAGTGCATGTAACTTCTGCCATGCACATGCATGTAAATTCCTCAGGCCTTAACTTTAGCTGTCCGATAGCCAAATGGGGAATTACCTAAAGCAACAGCTAACCAACCAGCCAACGAGAGCCGATGGCTAAAATCTTGCAAACCTCCCTCTTTGCGTACCCATCAAGGCAGAATGATGCATGGGACACAAACAATGATGTCCTGTCAGGGCAAAACAATGTGGTATTATTCTGGATACCTTGAAGAGTGGCAAAACCCAATGAATACAAATAGGAATGGAATGGCATGCGAGACATCATCTGGGTATCTATTGCAAAATGTTGCGTGAGTATTCCAGGCTGCGTGTAGGAGGCTCTCTGTGAGCTGTAGATGTGACAAGCCTAAGAGAACAAACCCTATGCCCGTATGCACCACGTCAAGTGCCAAATTTTTTTTTTTTTAATAACTACCTAGTCGCCAACCTAGACCTGTGACAGGTTGTCACTGTAACCAACCTGTGGATGTGATGGGCAACGAGACCACTTAAGCCGAAAACGTGACGATGAGACTCAACCAACATGTAATTACTACCATCGTCAACCTAAACCGATACAAACAAAGCTCTACTGAACCAAGCTATGTCCCTGTATGCATGACCCGAATGCTAATTAAACAAATGAAAACGTAATGATGTTGTCACCCACCTGAAGTCGTGTCAGGTAGAAACTGAACCGACCTGTGACAAGCCGAAAATGAAAGACTCAACCAAATATGTAACTAATAGTACGACCGTTAACCTGAAGCCAAGACAGGTTGTAACCATGATTAAAATATAGATGAGGCAACTCACAATGGAAAATAAGCTATATCCCTTGTAGCACCACCCGACTACTGAATAACACAACACATAACATGACATTGCCGACAACCTGAAGTCGTGTCAGGTTACAGCTGAACCGACCTGTAGACGTGACAGGCCGAAAAAACGAAAGACTCAACCAAATATGTAACTAATAATATGACCGTAACCTGAAGTCACGATGGGTTGTAACCACGACAGTAACAAACTAAGCAATTCTCAATGGAAAATAAATAAAACTCTAACCCTATGCATAACCCAATTGCTGAACAAACGCAACATATATAATGACATTATTGCCAACCTGAAGACGAGTCAGGTTGTATTCGGACTGACCTGTAGACGTGACTGGTCTAGCCGAATAAAAGCCTTATCCAATATATATAGCTACTAGTATCTACGTGGCAAATAATAAACTGAAACCTATACCCTCGTATACACGACCCAAATGTTAATAAAACATGGTGACCCACCGAATAATGCGTGCCCGGATTCGCACAATGCTGAAAAACCTGCTCAGTCTCAAAGACATGGGTAAATTGCCTAAACATCATAACATGGCACGGTAAGACCTCAAGAAACATATGAACCTAATGAACCTATGAATGTATAGCGAATAAGAACACCATAAATGCTTTGCCTTGTATGACTCCTTGACACCTATGCAGAGCATGACAATATGAATGTGGGCCCGGCAAAATCTTTAGGACTATGCACCTTACTAACATATGCTCAAAACAACCCACGACCGTGTACACCGAGCAACAAAATGTGAGTATATACGAAACAAACTTTGAGTGCACGCACAGAAGAAACTATATGAACATATGGCTAGCATGAATTGCATGAGCGAGCATATGTAGTGAAAAACTATGAGAAGATACACCGAACAACTTAAATCAACTACAAGAGCATATCCATAGAACAGATTAAGTGAGTATGCACAAAACTTTGAGCGTGTGCACTTGACAACTATATAAGCGAATATACAGAACAAACGATTTGCGTGCACGCACAGGACTAAATCAACGTATGCCAGAACAACTATGTGTGCGTCTGCACAGGACTAACTAAGTGAGCATATGCCAAAACAACTATGCTCGTATGCATAGAACTAAGTGAACATATGCCGTACAAATATGTGTGCGTATGCATAGAATAACTCGGAGCGTACATACAGAACAAGCTATATGGGCATAAGCACAGACTAACTATGCGAACATGCAGGGAACAAACTAAATGCTGGTATGTACGGAACACACTATGTGGGCACCTAATAATTATGTGAGCGTACGCACCGTTCAATATTATGTGCGCGTATCCAAAGAATGAACTATGGATGTATGCCCGAACTACTGTGCACATATACACCGGATGACCCGTATGCGGGTATGCAGGGCTGCCACGACAACTGAAGAACAGGGCGATGAGAGTATGCACTGAAACCCTGAGCGTATAGACCGAATGAATTATGTGCGAATACACAAACGAACTATATGAGCGAACACCCAGAATAAACTATGCACGTAAACCCGGCGCTACTATATACAAATATGCACAGAACAATTATGTGCATATGTACAGAAACTATGCCGTAAAACAGCTATGAGCAACTGTACCAACAAACTTGACGAACTTATAGTCATGCTAACCACATGCGCACATGCACAACCAAAGCGCATGCACGTTTGGTCAACACCAATAACCAACGATATGCATGGATGCAGTAACTATATGACCACATGCCTACACACAAGACAACACTCCATGCACTGTACGAGCATGTGTGTGGTACAAATGCCACAAGCCCAATAACCCGCGCAAACACTGCAAGTGTATGTAGCACGCATGCCACGAGCGCACGCACAGCATGGCTCCCACGAACACCCGTGCAATACAACCCTACAAGCGTGCACCATAAAAACTTATGAGCTTGTGTACCGTACAACACCTACGAGCGAGTGTACAGTATAAATACTACGAGCGTGTGTATCGTACAACACCTACGAGTGTGTGTACTGTCTAAATCCTACGAGCGTGTACAGTACAAAATCCTACGAGCGTGTTTACAGTATAAACCTACAAGCGTGTGTAGCATATATATATATCCTACGAACGTGTGAACTGTATAAATCCTACGAGCGTGTACAGTACTGTCACGATTCGGCTTACAGGTTGTGGATCCACTGTGTCAGCGAGGGATTGGCGTGGACCGTGCTGGTGGACCGGTTCTAAGAGACTACTGGTGTTCACCAGAGCCCGCCGCAAAGCGGGATGGTCTTGCTGCGGCAGTAGCAACCAGGTCGTATCCACTAGCAACGGCTCAACCTCGCTGACTGCTGAGAAGGCGTGGGACAGAAGGACTAGGCAGAGGCAAGGTCAGACGTAGCAGAAGGTCGAGGCAGGCGGCAAGGTTCGTAGTCAATATGGATAGCAGGAGATCAGGTAACACAGGCTTGGACAACACTAAACGCTTTCACTGGCACAAGGCAACAAGATCCGGCAAGGGAGTGCAGGGGAAGTGAGGTGATATAGCCAGGGAGCAGGTGGAAGCTAATTAAGCTAATTGGGCCAGGCACCAATCATTGGTGCACTGGCCCTTTAAGTCTCAGAGAGCTGGCGCGCGCGCGCCCTAGAGAGCGGAGCCGCGCGCGCCAGCACATGACAGCCGGGGACCGGGACAGGTAAGTGATTTGTGATGCGATTCGCGAGCGGGCGCGTCCCGCTATGCGAATCGCATCCCCGCCGGCAATGTCAGTGCAGCGCTCCCGGTCAGCGGGTCTGACCGGGGCGCTGCAGGGAGAAAGACGCCGTGAGCGCTCCGGGGAGGAGCAGGGACCCGGAGCGCTCGGCGTAACAGTACCCCCCCCCTTAGGTCTCCCCGTTTTTTTGTCCGACAACTGCTTTACCTGGGACGAGGACACCGGGAGTGAATGTAGGGTTTCCTCAAAGGCAGGCAGTACAGCAGGAGTGGGAATGGGGAGGGAGGGCAGAGGGTGAAGCTTGGCACGGGGCAGGGTGTCACCAGGACGGGGGACATGAGGAGGCAAGGCACAGTCCAGAGAAGCCTTGGGGGGACCAGGTGTAGGAGGAGGCACTGAGGCTTGCCTGACGGGACTGGGAGGGGGGGAGAGGCATTTCTTGGGGCAAGCAGAGTCCCAGTTCTTGATCTTCCCGGTGGTCCAGTCAAGGGTGGGAGAATGAAGCTGGAGCCATGGCAGACCGAGGAGGACCTCAGAGGTGCAGTTGGGAAGGACGAAAAATTCAATCATTTCGTGATGGGGTCCAATGCACATTAAGAGGGGTTTTGTGCGGTAACGCACGGTGCAATCCAATCTAACTCTGTTGACCGCGGAAATGTAGAGCGGCTTGACGAGACAGGTCACCGGGATGCAGAATTTATTAACCAAAGAATCCAGAATAAAATTCCCAGAGGCACCAGAGTCCAAGCAGGCCACGGATGAGAGGGAGGAGTTGGCAGAAGGAGAAATCCGCAAGGGCACCGTGAGACGTGGAGAAGCAGACTTCGAATCAAGAGACGCCACACCCACGTGAGCTGGGTGCGTGCGTGCGTTTCCTAGACGTGGAGGACGAATAGGGCAATCCACCAAGAAATGTTCGGTACTGGCACAGTACAGACAAAGATTTTCTTCCCTACGGCGATTCCTCTCTTCCTGGGTCAGGCGAGACCGATCCACTTGCATGGCCTCCTCGGCGGGAGGCCCAGGCGTAGATTGCAACGGATACTGTGGGAGAGGTGCACAGAGATCTAAGTCTTATTCCTGGCGGAGCTCCTGGTGTCTCTCAGAAAAACGCATGTCAATGCGGGTGGCCAAATGGATAAGTTCTTGCAGGTTGGCAGGAATCTCTCGTGCGGCCAGCACATCCTTGATGTTACTGGATAGGCCTTTTTTAAAGGTCGCGCAGAGAGCCTCGTTATTCCAAGATAATTCGGAAGCGAGAGTACGAAATTGGATGGCATACTCGCCTACTGAAGAATTACCCTGGACCAGGTTCAGCAAGGCAGTCTCGGCAGAAGAAGCTCGGGCTGGTTCCTCGAAGACACTACGGACTTCAGCGAAGAAGGACTGGACTGTGGCTGTGGCAGGATCATTGTGGTCCCAGAGCGGTGTGGCCCAAGACAAGGCCTTTCCTGAAAGAAGGCTCACTACGAACGCCACCTTAGACCGTTCTGTAGGAAACAAGTCCGACAACATCTCCATATGCAGGGAACATTGAGACAAAAATCCACGGCAGAGTCTAGAGTCCCCATCAAATTTGTCCGGCAGGGACAAGTGGAGGCTAGGAGCGGCCACTCTCTGCGGAGGAGGTGCAGGAGCTGGCGGAGGAGATGGTTGCTGCTGTAGCAGAGGCAGAAGTTGCTGTAACGTGGCGGTCAACTGTGACAGCTGCTGTCCTTGTTGGGCAATCTGCTGCGATTGCTGAGCGACCACCGTGGTAAGGTCAGCGAGACTTGGCAGCGGCACCTCAGCGGGATCCATGGCCGGATCTACTGTCACGATTCGGCTTACAGGTTGTGGATCCACTGTGTCAGCGAGGGATTGGCGTGGACCGTGCTGGTGGACCGGTTCTAAGAGACTACTGGTGTTCACCAGAGCCTGCCGCAAAGCGGGATGGTCTTGCTGTGGCAGTAGCAACCAGGTTGTATCCACTAGCAACGGCTCAAACTCGCTGACTGCTGAGAAGGCGTGGGACAGAAGGACTAGGCAGAGGCAAGGTCAGACGTAGCAGAAGGTCGGGGCAGGCGGCAAGGTTCGTAGTCAATATGGATAGGTAACACAGGCTTGGACAACACTAAACGCTTTCACTGGCACAAGGCAACAAGATCCGGCAAGGGAGTGCAGGGGAAGTGAGGTGATATAGCCAGGGAGCAGGTGGAAGCTAATTAAGCTAATTGGGCCAGGCACCAATCATTGGTGCACTGGCCCTTTAAGTCTCAGAGAGCTGGCGCGCGTGCGCCCTAGAGAGCGGAGCCGCGCGCGCCAGCACATGACAGCCGGGGACCGGGACGGGTAAGTGACTTGGGATGCGATTCGCGAGCGGGCGCATCCCGCTATGCGAATCGCATCCCCGCCGGCAATGTCAGTGCAGCGCTCCCGGTCAGCGGGTCTGACCGGGGCGCTGCAGGGAGAAAGACGCCGTGAGCGCTCCGGGGAGGAGCAGGGATCCGGAGCGCTCGGCGTAACAAGTACAAACCCTACGAGCTTGTAAACAGTATAAACCTACAAGCGTGTGTACCGTATATACACTCTACGTGCTTGTGTACTGTATAAATCCTACGAGCATGTACAGCACAAACCCTACGAGTGTGTGTACAGTATAAACCTACGAGCGTGTGTACAGTATAAACCTACGAGCGTGTGCACAATATAATTCCTACGAGAATGTGTACAGAATAAACCCAACAAGCACGTGTGTAGTATAATCCTACCAGCGTGTGTACAATATAAACCCTACAAGCATGTGCAATTGTGTACAATATAAATCCTACAAGTGTGTGCAAGCGTGTGTACAATATGAATCAAACGAGCGAGTGTACAATATATATGCTATGAGTGTGTGTGCCGTATAAATGATACGAGTGTCTGTACAGTATAAATGCTACGAGCATGTGTACAGAATTAATGCTACTAGCGTGTGTACAGAATTAATGTTGCTAGTGTGTGTACAGTATAAATGCTACGAGCGTGTGTACAGTATTAAAGTTGTGAGCGTGTGTACAGTATAAATGCTACGAGTGTGTGTACAGTATTAATGCTACTAGCGTGTGTACAGTATTAATGCTACTAGCGTGTGTACAGTATTAATGCTACGAGCGTATACAGTATTAATGCTACGAGCGTGTACAGTATTAACGCTATTAGCGTGTACAGTAAAAAATGCTACGAGCATGTATAGTATAAGTGCTACTAGCGTGTACAGTATAAATGCTACTAGCGTGTGTAGTGTATAAATGCTACTAGCGTGTGAACAGTATGAAAACTACAAGCGTGTGTACAGTATATAAGCTACTAGCGTGTGTACAACAAAAAATGCTACGAACGTGTGCACAGTATTATTGCTAGGAGCGTGTGCACAATATATAAATTCTACGAGAGTGTGTACAGTATAAATGCTGCAAGCGTGTGTACAGAACGCCCACTGCAACCTAACAATAACCTAACTTACACAATCAACTGACAAAAGCGAAGATCGCACCACGATGGAAAGACCTACTAGCGCCCCTCCTTTTTTGAATTTTTTTTATACCCCTACTGTAACGTGCAAAGCGGAGCAGTCAGAGAGCGAGCTGACATATAATTAACCCCTTACAGTAATGCGCAGAGCGGAGCAGTCAGAGAGCGAGCTGACATATAATTAACCCCTACTGTAACATACAGAGCGGAGCAGTAAGAGAGCGAGCTGGCATATAATTAACCCCTTACTGTAATTTGCAGAGCGGAGCAGTCAGAGTGTGCTGGCATATAATTAACCCCTTACTGTAATGTGCAGAGCGGAGCAGTAAGAGAGCGTGCTGGCATATATTTAACCCCTACTGTAATGTGCAGAGCGGAGCAGTCAGAGAGCGAGCTGACATACCATAAACCCCTACTGTAATGTGCAAAGCGGAGCAGTCAGAGAGCGAGCTGACATATAATTAACCCCTTACAGTAATGCGCAGAGCGGAGCAGTCAGAGAGCGAGCTGACATATAATTAACCCCTTACAGTAATGCGCAGAGCGGAGCAGTCAGAGAGCGAGCTGACATATAATTAACCCCTACTGTAACATACAGAGCGGAGCAGTAAGAGAGCGAGCTGGCATATAATTAACCCCTTACTGTAATTTGCAGAGCGGAGCAGTCAGAGTGTGCTGGCATATAATTAACCCCTTACTGTAATGTGCAGAGCGGAGCAGTCAGAGAGCGAGCAGAGTATGAATAATATGGGTGCCTGTACAGTACTACCAGCGTCCACGCAGATACTACAAGCGCATGCACTACATGAACGCTACTAGCACAACATTGTGACGTGGCCTGAACCAGCCCATATGTGAATGGCATAGCCCTAGCTGGCTATCCAGCCCCAGGCCTTATCATATAACAAAACATTATAGCATGGCCCAAGCTGGTGACTACCCCACATTGAATGCCGTGTTTATGTAGCGTGGCTCGGACTGGCAACTACCCCATATTAAATGCCGCGTTTGTGTAGCGTGGCCCAAGCTGGCAACTACCCCATATTATATGCCGCGTTTATGTAGCGTGGCCCGAGCTGGCAACTACCCCATATTATATGCCGCGTTTATGTAGCGTGGCCCGAGCTGGCAACTAACCCATATTAAATGCCACGTTTATGTAGCGTGGCCCGAGCTGGCAACTAACCCATATTAAATGCTGCGTTTGTGTAGCGTGGCTCGAGCTGGCAACTAACCCATATTAAATGCCGCGTTTGTGTAGCGTGGCTCGAGCTGGCAACTAACCCATATTAAATGCCGCGTTTGTGTAGCGTGGCTCGAGCTGGCAACTAACCCATATTAAATGCCGCATTTATGTAGCGTGGCTCGAGCTGGCAACTAACCCATATTAAATGCCGCGTTTATGTAGCGTGGCTCGAGCTGGCAACTAACCCATATTAAATGCCGCGTTTGTGTAGCGTGGCTCGAGCTGGCAACTAACCCATATTAAATGCCGCATTTATGTAGCGTGGCTCGAGCTGGCAACTAACCCATATTAAATGCCGCGTTTATGTAGCGTGGCTCGAGCTGGCAACTAACCCATATTAAATGCCGCGTTTGTGTAGCGTGGCTCGAGCTGGCAACTAACCCATATTAAATGCCGTGTTTATGTAGCGTGGCTCGAGCTGGCAACTAACCCATATTAAATGCTGCGTTAGTGTAGCGTGGCTCGAGCTGGCAGTTATCTATTTACTAAACACTGCGCTATGTAGCGTGGCCCGAGCCGGCCGCAGAATGGGCCGGGCTGAACGGGGGGACCCCTGCGCTCCGACTTACCTTCAGATCAAAAGGAAGGCCAGGATTCGCTACCCCCGCTCAGTCCGGCCGCTTAACCACACCACTAATAATCGAGCCTCCAGAAAATTATAAACACCAGGGCTGGACTGACTGAGGTCCCCCCGAAGCTGTGGCTTACCTCCGGAGCGAGGAGGGCGCCACCGCATGCCTCAGTCAGTCTCAGCCACTTACCCACGCCAACTCGGAGCGAACTTCCAGTCAGCTGACCCGACAGTCAGCTGACCATTGATGACGTGAAGAACCCGCGGCGTCAGGCACAGGAGCTGCCGCGGGTTCTTATAGAGAAATCCCCGCCCCTCCCACAAATACAGGCTAATAATAATTAGCCTTCACACACATATATATATATATATATATATATATATATATGAGGAATGAGACTTTCCTCTCTCTAGTCTCTCCATGCATTGTGGAGGAGGGGAGGGAGGGTTTCAAAATAGGGGGGGGGGGGGGGGAAGCACAAAACTAGTGAATACTTAATGAGAACGTGCAAAAACTTGACCAGGACTAATGTCCACATATGTGTAATGTAGGTAAATATTAATAAATATAACTTTTAAAGAAACAGTTTCCCTTCTCATTTCTTTTGGTATGTATGTGAAATATATATATATATATATATATATATATATATGCCTCAGTGGAATATAGATAAGTATTAATAAATATGAGGATTAATGAGAAGGAAGAGACTTTCCTCTCTCTAGTCTCTCCTGCATTAGGCTAGGGGGGGGGGAAAGAAAACGAAGGAGGGGAGCAACCCGCTCCTTCATTCTAAATCCCCATTCTCGATGGGTCCTTTGATATTCAATATTATAATAAACGGTTATCATTCCAACATTTAGTGTTTGTTCCACTCTTACGTGGGCTCTATCGGTCTTTAAAGGGGTACTCCGGTGAAAACCTTTTTTCTTTTAAATCAACTGATGGCAGAAAGTTAAACATATCTGTAAATTATTCCATTCCATCTGCAATTAACATCCCTTTAGAAAAGCCCATACGCGACGTTCAAGGAGAAAAAGTTATAAAGGAACAAAAGAAAAGAAAAGTGAACCCATAGATGACCTACTAATAACGTAATCAACTTAACTGAACATGAATTGGATAGCAGTACTATTTCACTACTGTCAAGAGGACTGAACTTTGGACTATCAGAAGACTTCAATCCCACAACGTTTGAAATAGATCTGGAATGAGCAATTAGGAACATTAATCTTAAAAAATATTATGCCAACAGACCATCAATAGAGTCTGATTTATACCCAGGAGAATTACCAGTGAGGACTGACAATTTGGGACTTATACCCACGGAGTTCTCCGATCATGAAAGGAAATGTATCGAAATGATGGTCACAGAGTTTGGGACACTGAGTGATGTACCGAGTCCAGATAATTTAACTTATAGGTTTAATAAAGGGAAGAGGTTGACATTCTCACCCCCAGTGGCACCGGGTGGGTGTGTCGACCTATTCCAAAAAGCGGTTCAAAAAAGATGTGAAATCTCTAATGGTTAATAATTTACCTGTTAAAGAACAGGAAGCTCTAATTAAACTGAAGAAACGGAGTGATATTGTTATAGTTAGAGCGGATAAAGGAGGGAGTGTAGTGGTGGTCTCTAAGACACAGTATAATCAAGAAGCCGAAAGGCAATTGTCAGACCATACCACATACACTCCCCTCTTGAGTGATCCGACTTACAAAATATTAGAGAGCCTGAAAGGCTTTTTGAGTAAATCTGTGTTTGAAGGTATTATCTCGAAAAAAACTGCTGATAAGTTAACTCCTGAATGTCCGTGCCCCGCAAAATGGTATCATCTACCAAAGTGCTCAAGTCACTGAGCCGACCCCCTGGGCGACCTATCGTCGCGGGGATCGGCTCAGTGACTGAGCACTTGTCTCAGTATATAGATTTTTTGCTCCGCCCTATGTTGCCCACAATTCCAGCGTACATTAAGGACACTAGTCACCTATTATCTATAGTGAATGACTTACCGTGGGAAGAAGGTTGGAGTTTATGTTCCATTGATGCCACTAGCCTGTACACCCGTATCCCCCATGATACGGGTGTGCAGGCAGTGACCGAAATCTTGAAAAGAACAGAGAACTCCAAACAGTATATCAAATTTGTACAAGACGACCTCAGATTTGTCCTAAAGAACAGTACTTTTGTATATGAAGGCAGGTGGTATAGACAGGACACCGGGACCCCGATGGGGACACCGGTGTCCTGTACATACGCTAATCTGTATTTAGCTAACTTTGAGAATAACATAGTATATACTACCGCTAATCCATTTATTAAATACACAAGAACTTATGTCCGATTTGTGGACGATATTCTGTTAATATGGTCAGGAACTAAAAATCAAATCTATCAGTTTGTAGATTATCTTAATGATGCTAAGGGATATAATATGGAGTTTACACACCAATATGGCGGTGATACACTGGAATTCCTAGACATTAAATTGATAGTGAAAGAAGGGAAATTAATAAGTGAAGGTTACAGGAAGGAAGTGGCAAAGAATACGATACTTCACTATCAAAGTTCCCACACAAAAGCAGTCAAAAACGGTATTCCATATGGACAGTTTTTACGTTTAAAAAGAAATAACACACAAGATTCAACATATCAAAAACAGGCAACTGAGTTAGAAAAAAGACTAATAGAACGTAACTACCCTGTAGATTTAATTAATAAAGGGAGACAAAAAGCAGATGGAAAAAATAGAGAAGAACTGTGTAGAAAAAAACAAAAAAACGCACCTTTGAATAGGTTCACGTTCACATTTCAGAATTCACCGGTAAATAAAATGATAGAGAGAGCAATTAGGAGGAACTGGTATATACTAGAGACAGATGAAGACCTCAAAGAAATGGCAGGAAAGAAACCATTAATCTCCTATAGGAAAACGAAAACAATAGGAGAAGTATTGAAACGCGCACATAATACACAAAAAGATAAAGAAAAGAAGAGTAAAACAGACTGGTTAACTAGTCACGTACCAATAGGGAATTTCCAATGTAAAAATTTTAATTTTTGTAAATATAATCTTGGCTTGCAAACATTCAGAATAGGTCCAATCACCCATACGGTTAGCAAACTTATTACGTGTAAGACAAAAAACGTGGTTTATATTATATTCTGCCCATGTGGCTTCTACTATATAGGGAAAACAATCAGACAAATGTGCGCAAGAATTAGAGAGCACTTTTACTCTCTACGCACTAAAAAGGGAGCTCCCAGATTTATTTCCCATGTAGTAGAAGCCCATGGAGGAAGTCACGAATCTTTAAGGTTTGCAGGAATAGAAAAAGTTACTGCACGGCCGGGGCTAAGATCGGACAAAAACCTTCTTAGAAGAGAGACACAATGGATAATTGCTACTGACGCAACGGGAGTCTTAGGGCTTAATGACAAAGTTGATGTCTCAGTTTGCTTCTAAGAATGTTTTTTACGGTACCAGTCCTGACAGTCTGAACAATGAGCTAGATCTAAGTAGGAACAAGCTTAACAAAGCAATCTCCTCCCCTTCTTTTAACGTCACAAGGTGTGTTTGATGGTGATAGGTCCAATTACTAAACTCACCTGTATAAGAAAATGACACGTTCCGGTAAAGAGTTAGGCCCGTTGAAGCACTACTAAGTGCGAAACACAGGTGTCGCCTCTTTGTGGTACCCCCCTTGTACCATCCGTCGTCTCTCAGAGAATTGTACTACGGCTGTGAGTAATGTGCAATAAAATCTGCTGAATTGGAAATGCGGTGAGTGCCGACTTTTCTTTGTTTTCTTGTGCACTGATATCTGTAAATTACTTCTATTAAAAAATCTTAATCCTTCCAGTACTTATTAGCTGCTGAATGCTACAGAGTAAATTCCTTTCTTTTTGTAACACTGATGACATCATGAGCACAGTGCTCTCTGCTGATATCTCTGTCCATTTTAGCAACCATGCATAGCAGATGTATGCTAAGGGCAGCATGGTGGCTCAGTGTTTAGCACTGCTGCCTTGCAGTGCTGGGGACTTGGGTTCAAATCCCACTAAGGACAATAAATAAAGTGTTATTATTATTATAATAACATCAGCAGAGAGATCTGTACTCGTGATGTCATCAGAGAGCATTCCAAAAAGAAAAGAATTTCCCCTGTAGTATTCGGCAGCTAATAAGTACAGAAAGAATTAAGATTTTTTAATAGAAGTAATTTACAAATATGTTTAACTTTCTGCCACTAGTTGATTTAAAAGAAAGGTTTTCACCGGAGTATCCCTTTAATTCTGTATCTTTAGAGAAACTATAGAAGGCTACCATTTGACATTTGTTTCACTGGTTCTGTCAGTCCTTAAAATCTACAAATATATATGAATTCCCTTTAAATGTTTTTAATTAGAGTGGTCAATCAGTATTGGGTCAACCAATTACAGGGAAAAAGATACCCCAATACCCTATCTATCCCTAATCCTGTTTCAGAATGATTTCCTCTGTGACTCAATTTTTAGGCTACTGTGCAGAATCAATCACTAACATCAAATCCCTAAAAGAAATTTGGAAAGGTCATATATATTATTTTGGCAGGTTCCTTTATTAAGGGTACATATGAGGGAAATCTATGTTTGAATAGTCTCCTATTGGGGGTGTTTTTTTGCTTTTCTTATGTAACGTTGTTAATGGTCCCTCCCTTCGATGATTTCACTAGCATTGTTCAATGACTGCATGTCTCTAAAGAGAGACATGTAGAACAAGAAGTCCCAGAACTCACCAGGTTACAAGCCAATATTCTTTTTATTGTTCACAAGGAAACAGGACGCGTTTCGGCAATAGCCTTCCTCTGAACAGCAGAGGAAGGCTATTGCCGAAACGCGTCCTGTTTCCTTGTGAACAATAAAAAGAATATTGGCTTGTAACCTGGTGAGTGCTGGGACTTCTTGTTCTACATGCTCCTGATTTTCTCCACGCGCACCACTGAAAACACAGAAGTGCCGACTCCTTCTCCTACCAGGGGCGGATCCAGAGTCTAGTCTCGG
This sequence comes from Hyla sarda, assembly GCF_029499605.1. Lineage (NCBI taxonomy): Eukaryota > Metazoa > Chordata > Amphibia > Anura > Hylidae > Hyla > Hyla sarda. The sequence goes on along the minus strand of NC_079192.1, from coordinate 353,777,251 downwards.
GAGGGGCATATTAGAGTATCAGGCGCTGGTCGACATGCCCCCTCCCATAGACTTGCACTGAGGTGGTGTGGTGTGACGTCACAAGGGGCGTGGCTATGACATCACAACCCCCGCAGCCTGCACCCAGCGTTTGGAACAAAATGTTCAGAACGCTGGGGCAGTGGAGCACCCCTTTAAATATGCAGCATAGTGCCCCCACACTAGGTAGGCAGCATAGTTTCCAGTTCCCCCACACTAGGTAGACAGCATAGTTCCCCCACATTAGGTTGTAGTTCCCCCACACTAGGTAGACAGCATAGTTCCCCCACATTAGGTTGTAGTTCCCCCACATTAGGTTGGCAGTATGTTCCCCCACATCAGATTGTAGCCCCCCCCATTAGGTTGGCAGTATAGTTCCCCCACATTAGGTTGTAGTTCCCCCACATAAGGTAGGCAGTATAGTTCCCCCACATTAGGTTGTAGTTCCCCCCCATTAGGTTGGCAGTATAGTCCTCCTACATTAGGTTGGCAGTATAGTTCCCCCACATTTAGTTTGCAGTATAGTTCCCCCACATTAGGTTGGCAGTATAGTTCTGATGCCCGCAGTGTAGCAGGTTGCAGAAAATAATTTCCAGCATATTAATCAAATATAATAATTGTCACAGAATTGGAAAGTGCTAAATAAGCTTTTAGCATTTTAAACTACAGCTCCCAGTATGACCTAAGTAGTGGTAAGGTTATGTTGGGAGTTGTTGTTTCACCCATAAAAAATGCAAAACTTACAAGTGACTACAGCTCTGAAGGGACATAGTGAGGAGAATACACAATGATATCAGTGACTACAGGTGACATCTTTGATGGTACATACCGCTGTGACTTTGTCAGCTAAATCTTCTCCTTAATTTGTCAGCGGATTCTGATACTCTAAATGAAAACAATAATTATTATAATATTGCTAAACACCGTATCCTCTGAATACCCCACACTGCACCCTCTAAATATAATACTACCACACACTGTACCCTCTGAATATAATACTACCACACTGCGCTCTCTGAATATAATACTACCACACACTGCACTCTCTGAATATAATACTACCACACACTGCGCTCTCTGAATATACTACCACACACTGTACCCTCTGAATATAATACTACCACACACTGTACCCTCTGAATATAATACTACCACATACTGTACCCACTGTGTATAATACTACCACACACTGTACCCTCTGAATATAATACTACCACACACTGCACTCTCTGAATATAATACTACCACACACTGTGCTCTCTGAATATAATACTACCACACACTGCGATCTCTGAATATAAAACTACCACACACTGCGATCTCTGAATATAAAACTACCACACACTGCGCTCTCTGAATATAATACTACCACACACTGCGCTCTCTGAATATAATACTACCACACTGCGCTCTCTGAATATAATACTGCCACATACTGCGCTCTCTGAATATAATACTGCCACATACTGCGCTCTCTGAATATAATACTGCCACATACTGCGCTCTCTGAATATAATACTGCCACATACTGCGCTCTCTGAATATAATACTACCACATACTGCGCTCTCTGAATATAATACTGCCACATACTGTGCTCTCTGAATATAATACTACCACACACTGCACCCTCTGAATATAATACTACCACACACTGCACCCTCTGAATATAATACTACCACACACTGCACCATCTGAATATAATACTACCACACTGCGCTCTCTGAATATAATACTGCCACATACTGCACTCTCTGAATATAATATTACCACATACTACGCTCTCTGAATATAATACTGCCACATACTGCGCTCTCTGAATATAATACTACCACATACTGCGCTCTCTGAATATAATACTACCACACACTGCACCATCTGAATATAATACTACCACACTGCGCTCTCTGAATATAATACTACCACACAGCGTTCTCTGAATATAATACTACCACACACTGTACCCTCTGAATATAATACTGCCACATACTGCGTTCTCTGAATATAATACTACCTCACACTGTACAATCTGAATATAACCTTGCCGTGCAGTGCACCCTCTGAATACAATACTGCAATGTATTGTGGCCCATAAAAATCGTACCAACCCTGAAATTCCTTTATAATATACACCATGGGGGAGATTTATCAAAACCTGTCCAGAAGAAAAGTTGCCCATAGCAACCAATCATCTCACTGCTTTCATTTTTAACAAGGCCTCTGCAAAATGAAAGAAGCGATCTGATTGGTTGCTATGGGCAACTGGGTAACTTTTCCTTTGCACAGGTTTTGATAAATCTCCCCCCATACCTCTAAAATGCAAAACACTCTGTGCCTTCACATATAGTAATAATGCCCCATCCTGTGCACCCACATATAATAATTATGGCCCCTCCTGCGCCCCCCACATATTAATAATGTCCGTCCTGTCCTATGTGGGGGACATAATAAAAATGCCCTCTGTCCTGTGCCCCTCACATATAATGCCCCCTGTGCTGTGTCCCTTACATATAATGCCCCCGTCATGCTCCCCTAACATTTAATGCCCCCTGTGCTTTGTCCCTCATATAATGCTCTCATCATGTGCCCCTCACATATACTGCCCCCTGTCCTGTGCCCTTAACATATAATGCCCCCTGTGACGTGCCCCTCACATATAATGCCCCCTGTCCTGCCCCACAGGGGGCATCATATGTGAGGGGCACATGACTGGAGCATTATATCTGAAGGGCACATGATGATGATGGGGGCATTATATGTGAGGGGCACAGCACAGGGGGCATTATATGTGAGGGGCACAGCATAGGGGGCATTATATGTGAAGAGCACATGACAGGGGACCCCCTGTCATGTGCTCCTCACATATAATGCCCCCCTGTCACGGACACCTCATATCAAATGTATCCTTTTTTGTGCCCCCTATGTTTTTTAATTGCCCCCTGAGCCCACCCAGTGCCATATAGATGTGCCAAACAGTAAAAAAAAAAAATACATACACTTATATTACGTTCCCGCGCTGAGCAGCTCTCTTCTTACTTGCACAGACTGTGCAGACTGGTGAGCGGCTAGCCGCGGTGACGGGATCTTCAGGCGCCAGCGCGATAATGTGACGTCATCGCACCGGCCTGCCGTTGATTGCCGATCACGTTCCAGCGGCGAGAAAGGTAAATTAATAAGCGAATGGTGGAGCGGGAGCTGACAGCTCCCGCTCCACCATGTTAGAAATCGGGGGGCAGAAATCTTGGGGGGGGGGCAATTACCCCGTTGCCCCCCCCCCCTGGATCCGCCACTGTCTCCTAGTCTCCTACACTCTAAAAAGAGACATGTCTTCCTGTTCGAAGCCCAATGCCCGTCTCTCTCTAATATCTTTCATTGCAAAATATTTTTTCCATTAAATTTTCCTAGCAAAGAGGTTTATGTCCTTCGTCCAAACAAAAGGATTAAACTTTACTGTTGGGACGAAGGACAACCCCCTAGTCAAAAGATTCATCTCTGCTTCAGTAAGTTATCTTTGTGTCAAGTTAATAATTTATAGCTTGTCACTTTCTATTTCTGAGCTAACTAGATCTTCTAGGTCGGTCTCGTTCTGAGTAAATACTTGGTCATGCTGGGAGGGTGGTCTAAAAAAAAACCTTGACCCTCTACGAGGTCCTTTCGGTCTTCCCCTGTATCCTCTCCCTCTGTTACCCCTATAAGGCTGATGAGGATTCGATGGTCTTTCTATATCTTTCTATATTTTTTCAGTCCAAAAAAAAAATTTTTTTTTAGTAAAGCTTTTTGGAAAAAAATTATTTTCAGTAATATTCTACATATTCTAAATAATTTTTCCTCTTTATATAAATTATTGATTGTAAAGATATTTGCAACATCCATTCACCTTGCCCCGCATGTGGGATATGCATGTGTAATGAATAATATTTTATTTATATCTAACGTAAGGACTTCTATCCCGGGATCCTCCTCCTACTTTGTCAGAGGCGTGTATAGTAGGTCTCACCTGTGTGTGACGTTGCACGCACCTGATTGGGGGTGTGGATGACGGAATAGGGTAGAAGCAGGTATATATGGTAGTGAATGCTGTTAGTTTAGTACGGTCGCCATCAGAGCCGCAAGAAAGGTGCTATATGCATGAGAATGAAAGAAAGGAGACCGAGCTTTACTAAAAGGTCCCTGATGATACTAGCTATTGAAACGCGTTGGACCCTATGAATCTGGACCACTTACCTTGTAAGACGAAATGACAAGGACTTTATCCGTGAACGCCACAAAAGCTACAGGAGGGCTGATCCAACCCAGATCCAGTGAGACCCGACCACAGCTTCACAAACTATCAGCTAAGTAACCTAATGCACACCAACACTGATACCATATATGGATTCGGTTACATGCAATGTTAACAGCTAGAACTAACTGCAGTTACTGTGCAGACCCTTGGAGCATACCTGTTACATTTAATGCTCTGAGAATTATATACATCTAAGTCCTAAATAAATGCATCATTACAACCTGCTGATAAACATATTCAGTGTGAATAGAGACTAAGGCTCTATATTCTGTGCCATGGAAAAAAACTGCTGTACACTAAAGCAAGTGTTATATGTAAAGAGACTCTCAGTGCAAACAAATACTGAGGACAGCAACATAGTTGCCGTGGGCGATTACATAATATTGTTACATGTCTAGAAAACAAGATTGCTGATCAGATTTTCTAAGTGCGGCCATGCGACTACGTGGGGCAACCACTTATGATTAAAAAGAAATTGCGATATTTATACACTAGCTGATGACTACATGCTAAGTGGAATCAAGTGGTTGCTCTGGGTGATTACAGGTGGCATGTGAAAGTGTACAACGATTCTGCAAAGACTGCTATCTGAAAATTGATTGTGGAAGTACGGTTGCCCTGGGTGACTGCATAAACTTAAAGGGGTAGTCCAGTGGTGAAAAACTTATCCCCTATCTTAAGGATAGGGGATAAGTTGCAGATCGCCGGGGGTCCGACCGCTGGGGCCCCCCGCGATCTCCTGTACGGAGCCCCGACAGCCCGCGGGAAGGGGGCGTGTCGACCCCCGCACGAAGCGGCGGCCGACACGCCCCCTCAATACATCTCAATGGCAGAGCCGGAGATTGCCGAAGGCAGTGCTTCGGCTCTGCCATTGAGATGTATTGAGGGGGCGTGTCGGCCACCGCTTCGTGCGGGGGTCGACATGCCCCCTTCCCGCGGGCTGTCGGGGCTCCGTACAGGAGATCGCAGGGGGGCCCCAGCGGTCGGACCCCCGGCGATCTGCAACTTATCCCCTATCCTTAGGATAGGGGATAAGTTGTTTACCACTGGGTCACCACTGGACTACTCCTTTAAGCAACAATAAGATAAAGATGTGTGCTGCTATATATTGAAGCTGTGTGTGCGGAGTCAGCTGCTGCTTTGTGAGCGATACAACATATATGGACATGTCCTTGTAACAAATAGTGTAAATACATGGAGATACTGAAAATAACTGAATGCTATGATCAAGTGTGAAATACATTTAATTCCAATGTGAACTGTTACGTAGAGACCTTTGATGTCACTAATTGGAACAGGTGTGGGCCCACTACCTTTGAGCGGAAAACTATTCAGTGACTGTTCTACAAAATAACTAAATACAGAGAGATACGGAGTGTCTGGATGATACGGAGTGTTTGCATGTTGTATAATAGGACTTGCTATGTGTTGACAATTTGAATCAAGGATATGCAATAGCTGTGCACATGGGGGGGCATTTACTAAGGGGTTTAGTAATTTTTTTCTGACTATTTTTGGCGCAAAATTGTCGCAATTGCGCCTACCCTATAAATTGTGCGACTTTACCTAGCAAGAGCTAGAAAGTCAAAAAAAAATTTCCCGCTTAATTTACGCAAGTTTTCAGTTTTTACTTGCAGTGGTCAGGAATTTATTAACTGAGACAGTCGCAGTTGCGCAATAAACTGTCGCAACGGCCATAAAAATTGACTAAATTTACTCCAGCTCCAACATGGAGCAGGCAAAGCTACTGCCGCCCGGGCTCCGACATACTTTCTCCCCGCTACCCTCACTGCGCTACCGGGACACTGCAGTGATTTATATCCCCCCCCCCCCTGCCCCCTCACCTGCCAGCGCCACACAACTCCCATCTGTCTGCTGTTGCAAGACTACAAGTCCCAGCATGGCCTTACAGTGAGGACACGCTGGGAGTTGTAGTCTTGTAGCAGCGGGAGCTGAGCGGCGCGGGCGGGGGACAAGGGGAGGGGGGGGGGGGGTTAGCGGGGAGGCCGTATGAGGAGCCCGGGCAGGAGACAAGGGGGGTAGCGGGGAGACCGTATGAGGAGCCCGGGCGGCTGCACTGTAATGTCAGCCCGGGCTCCTGCCCTGAGAGCCATAGGCTTTGGCTGTCAGGGCATGCTGGGTGTTGTAGTTTTGCAACAGCTGGAGGGCCACAGTTTGCAGACCACTGGTGTGTGGTCTGTAAACTGTAGTCCTCCAGCTGTTGCAAAACTAAACAGCTGAAGGGGACCGGCGAAGAAGTTCACTTACCCTTCCGAGGCTCCAGCGACGATCGCTGTCGGAGATCGTCGCGCGGCAGTGTCGTGCAGCGCTGGATCCTACGGAAGCCGGTAAGTTGCGCAAGCTTCCCAACCAGGGTGCCTCCAAATGTTGCAAGACTACAACTCCCAGCATGCCTTGACACCCTTTGGCTGTCCGGGCATGCTGGGAGTTGTAGTTTTGCAACAGCTGGAGGCACCCTTGTTGGGAAACACTGGCCTAAAACAGTGTTTCCCAACCAGGGTGCCTCCAGATGTTGCAAGACTACAACTCCCAGCATGCCTGGACAGCCATTGGCTGTCCGGGCATGCTGGGAGTTGTAGTTTTGCAACAGCTGGAGGCACCCTTGTTGGGAAACACTGGCCTAAAACAGTGTTTCCCAACCAGGGTGACTCCAGATGTTGCAAGACTACAACTCCCAGCATGCCTGGACAGCCATTGGCTGTCCAGGCATGCTGGGAGTTGTAGTTTTGCAACAGCTGGAGGGCCACAGTTTGCAGACCACTGGTTTGTGGTCTGTAAACTGTAGTCCTCCAGCTGTTGCAAAACTAAACAGCTGAAGGGGACCGGCGAAGAAGTTCACTTACCCTTCCGAGGCTCCAGCGACGATCGCTGTCGGAGATCGTCGCGCGGCAGTGTCGTGCAGCGCTGGATCCTACGGAAGCCGGTAAGTTGCGCAGGCTTCCCAACCAGGGTGCCTCCAGTTGTTGCAAGACTACAACTCCCAGCATGCCTGGACAGCCTTTGGCTGTCCAGGCATGCTGGGAGTTGTAGTTTAGCAACAGCTGGAGGCACCATGGTTGGGAAACACTGGCCTAAAACAGTTGGGAAACACTGGCCTAAAACAGTCACCCTGGTTGGGAAACACTGTTTTAGGCCAGTGTTTCCCAGCCAGGGTGCCTCCAGATGTTGCAAGACTACAACTCCCAGCATGCCTGGACAGCCTTTGACTGTCCAGGCATGCTGGGGCTTGTAGTTTTGCAACATCTGGAGGCACCCTGGTTGGGAAACACTGTTTTAGGCCAGTGTTTCCCAGCCAGGTTGCCTCCATATGTTGCAAAACTACAACTCCCAGCATGCCTAGACAGCCTTTGACTGTCCAGGCATGCTGGGACTTGTAGTTTTGCAACATCTGGAGGCACCCTGGTTGGGAAACACTGTTTTAGGCCAGTGTTTCCCAGCCAGGTTGCCTCCATATGTTGCAAAACTACAACTCCCAGCATGCCTAGACAGCCTTTGACTGTCCAGGCATGCTGGGACTTGTAGTTTTGCAACATCTGGAGGCACCCTGGTTGGGAAACACTGTTTTAGGCCAGTGTTTCCCAGCCAGGTTGCCTCCAGATGTTGCAAAACTACAACTCCCAGCATGCCTAGACAGCCTTTGACTGTCCAGGCATGCTGGGACTTGTAGTTTTGCAACATCTGGAGGCACCCTGGTTGGGAAACACTGTTTTAGGCCAGTGTTTCCCAGCCAGGTTGCCTCCAGATGTTGCAAAACTACAACTCCCAGCATGCCTAGACAGCCTTTGACTGTCCAGGCATGCTGGGACTTGTAGTTTTGCAACATCTGGAGGCACCCTGGTTGGGAAACACTGTTTTAGGCCAGTGTTTCCCAGCCAGGTTGCCTCCAGATGTTGCAAAACTACAACTCCCAGCATGCCTAGACAGCCTTTGACTGTCCAGGCATGCTGGGACTTGTAGTTTTGCAACATCTGGAGGCACCCTGGTTGGGAAACACTGTTTTAGGCCAGTGTTTCCCAGCCAGGTTGCCTCCAGATGTTGCAAAACTACAACTCCCAGCATGCCTAGACAGCCTTTGACTGTCCAGGCATGCTGGGACTTGTAGTTTTGCAACATCTGGAGGCACCCTGGTTGGGAAACACTGTTTTAGGCCAGTGTTTCCCAGCCAGGTTGCCTCCAGATGTTGCAAAACTACAACTCCCAGCATGCCTAGACAGCCTTTGACTGTCCAGGCATGCTGGGACTTGTAGTTTTGCAACATCTGGAGGCACCTTGGTTGGGAAACACTGTTTTAGGCCAGTGTTTCCCAGCCAGGTTGCCTCCAGATGTTGCAAAACTACAACTCCCAGCATGCCTAGACAGCCTTTGACTGTCCAGGCATGCTGGGGCTTGTAGTTTTGCAACATCTGGAGGCACCCTGGTTGGGAAACACTGGCCTAAAACAGTGTTTCCCAACCAGGGTGCCTCCAGATGTTGCAAAACTACAAGTCCCAGGTTGGGAAACACTGTGCCCGGCCTCCGCCCCACCTTACTGTAAGGGCATGCTGGGAGTTGTAGTCCTGCAGCTGGGGGCAGGGGACAAGCTTGTCACTTGCCCACACATCTCCTGCACCACACAACTACAACTCCCAGCATGTCCTTACTGTAAGGGCATGCTGGCAGTTGTAGTCGTGCGGGGCGGGAGATGTGTGAGCAGGTGATAATAAATGTACTAACCCATTTTTTTTGTTTTCTTCTCATTTCAGATCCGTTTATCCTGTGGACTACTTCGATGACCAGCGTTTTTCTTTGTTTGATTTTAATAAAATGGTTAACGAGGGCTTGTGGGGGAATGTTTTTTGTAATAAAAATTTTTTAAAACCTGTTGTGTTTTTTTCTTACTTTACTAGACAGGCTTAGTAGTGGAAGCTGTCTTATAGACAGAGTCCATTACTAACCTGGGCTTAGCGCTAGCCACAAAAACAGCTAGCGCTAACCCCCTATTATTACCCCGGTACCCAACGCCACAGGGGTGCCGGGAAGAGCCGGTACCAACAGGCCTGGAGCATCAAAAATGGCGCTCCTGGGCCTAGGCGGTAACAGGCTGGCGTTATTTAGGCTGGGGAGGGCCAGTAACAATGGTCCTTGCCCACCCTGGGAACGTCAGGCTGTTACTGTTTGGTTGGTATTTGGCTGAGAATGAAAATAGGGGGGACCCTATGCGTTTTTTTTTTTTAAATAAATAATTAAATATATTTAAAAAACGCATAGGGTCCCCCTATTTTTATTCTCAACCAAATACCAACCAAACAGTAACAGCCTGACGTTACCAGGGTGGGCGAGGACCATTGTTACTGGCCCTCCCCAACCTAAATAACGCCAGCCTGTTACCGCCTAGGCCCAGGAGCGCCATTTTTGACGCTCCGGGCCTGTTGGTACCGGCTCTTCCCGGCACCCCTGTGGTGTTGGGTACCGGGGTAATAATTGGGGGTTATCGCTAGCTGTTTTTGTGGCTAACGCTAAGCCCGGCTTAGTAATGGACTCAGTCTATAAGACAGCTTCCACTACTAAGCCTGTCTAGTAAAGTAAAATAAAAATAAAACACAACAGGTTTTAAAAAAAATTTATTACAAAAAACACTCCCCCACAAGCCCTCGTTAACCATTTTATTAACATCAAGCAAAGAAAAATGCTGGTCATCGAAGTAGTCCACCGAATCCGAAGGAGTCCACAGGATACACAGATCTGTAGAAGAAGTAACCAAAAAAAAAAAAAAGTGTAAGTACATTTAGGGAGAAAAAAACTGTGTTAAAAAAATGTAATAAACACACACACACACTAAACGCCGTTTACCACTTCTGAGCCATGACTACAATTTACAGTGATCCCTCAACTTACAATGGCCTCAACATACAATAGTTTCAACATACAATGGTCTTTTCTGGACCATCGTAAGTTGAAACCAGACTCAACATACAATGCTACAGACAGTCCAGATCTGTAAAACGTGTCAATGGCTGGAAGAACCAACCAATCAAAATGGGCATTCACTGGTAAAACCCTTGTATTACTGAAGTGTATGCACTGACTGGTGTCTGGTATTACATGTTCTGTACACTTTACCTGTATCAGGGTTAGCTGCTCTTTTGGACACCAGGTGAGGGCGACTCCATTACTTGTTTGGGACATTGCCTGTACTGTACAGGACCCCTGAAGAAGCTCCTGTCCTCTACATAGACCAGTGTTTGCCAAGCAGGGTGGCCCCATCTTTTGCAAAACTACAACTCCCAGCATGCCCGGACAGCCTTTGGCTGTCCAGGCATGCTGGGAGTTATAGTTTTGCAACAGCTGGAAGCTCCCTGCTTGGGAAACACTGACATAGACAGTGATTTACAGCTCCCAGCAGATCTTTATTACTTTTATATGGAAGGATTTGCTTTATCTATATCAGTTATCTACTTATTTTTCTTTGTCACTTTTTCCTATTTTGGATGACATTTTGGTGCCTTTAGAACCAATTACCACGTTTCCATAGAGTTATGGTCTCAACATACAATGGTTTCAACTTACAATTGTTTTCCTGGAACCAATTAATATTGTAACTTGAGGGACCACTGTAGTTGAATTATTTAGATGTGGTGAAAAAGCTAAAAAAAAACTCAAAAACAAAAGATCCAGAAGGAAACCAGCAGCCAAACCTATTCAGACAGCTGGAAAAAGGAACAGACTATTTTTTCTACTACATGAAGTAAATTTCCCACTTTTGCCTATGTGTGCCAAATTTATTAATGCCGTGCAACAATTTAGTAAATTTGTCGCACATAGTCAAAAATGAAGTAGAAAAAAACAGGGTAAAAACCAGACTACATAGTAAAAGATTAGTAAATGCCCCTCTTGGTGTTTAATGGGTCGGAATGCTCACAGTGTGTGACTCGTGCTATTGTCAGTTTATTTGGCCGTAAATGGTCAATATCTGATAACGCAATTGAATCACACTGTGTGTACCGGACCAATTGACAGTGTGCACAAGGAACTATATGTGAATTGTTGATTATATGCGGCAGCTACAGTTGTCAGTGAGTAGTTATCACGCATGGGACACACCGCTGTGTGTGCATGGGGATGAGCCCTCATCTGTGCACTTCTATATATTGTACTATCCCACATGCGTAATAATCAGTAGGGTTAGATGTTTGTATGTGTACTTTAATATTCTCTTTGTTATATTTGTGGATGCAGCCTTTTTGGTGTATTTTTTAATAGTATTTTGGTCATAATTTTATATATATATATATATATATATATATATATATATACATTATATATATAAATATATATTTATATATACATATTATATTTTTTTTTAAATACCGTATTTGTCAGGTTATACCACACACTGGCTCAAAACACGCACCCTCATTTTACCAAGGATATTTGGGTAAAAAAAGTTTTTTACCCTAATATCCTTGGTAAAATGAGGGTGCGTGTGTGTGCATGTGTGTGCAGCGGCTTTTCAGCGTATAACACGCAGATAGACTTTAGGCAAAACATTTTAGCCTAAAAAAATGCGTGTTATACGCCGATGAATACGGGGTATATTATATTATATATTTTTTATATATATACACATATTATATATTTTTTTAATATATTATATTATTATATATATTTTTATATATATATGATCTGGGTCTGGAACATCCAAGACACCTTATATACACACCTGATAGAGGTGGGTGGGGTGCAAGGCCAACATGGAGGTAGTCACTCCCCCGTAAGTGCTGGCTGACTTATTCTATATATATATATATATATATATATATATATATAAATACATGGTATATATATATATATATATATATATATATATATATATATATATATATCTATATATATATATATATACATACCGTATATACTCGAGTATAAGCCGAGTTTTTCAGCATGATTTTTCGTGCTGAAAACACCCCCCTCGGCTTATACTCGAGTGAACTCTCCGCCCTCAGTGGTCTTCAACCTGCGGACCTCCAGATATTTCAAAACTACAACTCCCAGCAAGCACGAACAGCCATCGGCTGTCCGGGCATGCTGGGAGTTGTAGTTTTGAAACATCTGGAGGTCCGCAGGTTGAAGACCCTGTGCGTCGTCGTCAAGGCAACGTCATTATTCCGGGGCCGGGCGCGAAGCGGGGAGAAGAGGCCCTACCCAGTGAAGATGGACAGCCCGGAACGACTATCCCTCCCCACCGGATGGTCCCTGCAGCACAGATGGCCCGGACCAGCTCACCCGAATGTCCCGCCGAGCGGAGGTGAGTACAAAACTAAAGGGGGGAGGGGGGGCTGGATGATGACGAAGGCCCAGGCAGTGGTCTTAGACCTGCGGACCTCCAGATGTTTCAAAACTACAACTCCCAGCATGCCCGGACAGCCGTTCGGAAACTCAACGAAAGGATGAATCTACACAGACATTCCATCAACCGCCATAAAGAAAATGACTGCTGCACCCCAGTTGGACACCATTTTACCCAAACAGGCCACTCCATACATGACCTTACAATCAAGATACTAAAAGGGAACTTCAAAAACACACAAGAGAGAAAGACATTTGAAGCCAAAATGATACTGTTTTTTTACTAGAAATACAGGGGACTTAATGTGGATTTGAGCTTCTTATCTCATTATCAACATTTCTTATAACCTGTACTGTACTGTATTCTCTTATAACCTGCACTGTGTTCCTGCTAATTATCAGTCTCTCCCCTGCTCCCCCCTCCCTCCCCCTTTTTCTCATTCTTATCTATTTAGTCTATGTTCCCATAACAGGACAATTTATGGCCCATCTTAGTGTGAATTCTCCACATCTATTGTCTTAACCCCTGCATATTTGTGAGATGTAACCTGTATCTTCTACTTGTGAGCTTAGATTTGCTTTGGACTTGATAAAGGGAGGAATCCCGAAAGCTTGTCTCTACAAAATGCTGTTAGTCCAATAAAAAAGGTATTACAAGATACTGCAACATTTTACGATTTGCATCTGCATCACTGGACTAATACGGCTACTCAAATTTACTATTATATATATATATATATATATATATATATATATATATATATATATACATTATATATATATATATATATATTTATTTTTATGAAAACATGCAAATTAGCTCACCACACCACCTACACAGGTAGTGTGTCCTGCAAAACAGCTCAGGCTCCAGTTAAGAAGTCTCAGAACTGATTGGGATTTATGCCAAGCCAGAACTCTCTCCAGAAAGAAAGAGGACCCATCTGCAGACAGCTGTTTCGTTATTGAAAGAGCTTTATTGTCAGTTCAGTCATTACAAGTCATACAATAAATTACAATCACACAAAGCATGACAGCACGATACACAGCAAAGGTTCCCTAAGCTATACATCGCACATCATGCTACTCTAACACTCCGCTCAATCCTGTAATAGAAAAGCACAAGAGATCGAATAACAAAACAATACAATCTGTAGGGGAAGGGGCATGGTCGGATCACAGGGCCAAACTGCTGGGCTGTATCTTCAAGGAGACATGGGAGAAGGAGAGGGGTCTTCACTCCTCTTCTTCCTCATCGACGGCCTGGCTGTCCAAGATGGAATAGTCTCTAAGCAGGCTCTTGATGAACCTGCGGCAGTCCCGGACAGACATGTTCTCCCTGTTGATCACGAGGCGGTTCCTGGCAAGCCACACTGCGTCCTTAAAACAGTTCATAAGGCGCCAGGCCTCCTGGATGGCCTCCACGTCGTGGGTCCCAGGGAACAGACCGTAAAGCACCGAATGGTACGATAGGAAGCTCCTGGGTACAGAGTCTCTGAGTTCATGTTCCAGGGCGTCCAACAGACCCTGTGCAAAGGGGCACTGCCAAAACACGTGCAAAGATGTTTCCTCCACATAAGGGCACTGGGGGCAGTACCGGGTTGTGCACAGGTTGCGGGCATGCATGAACGACCTGAGAGAGAGTCCTCCCTTGACGGCCATCCACGACAAGTCCTTGTGTCCATTGGTAAGCCGCGTTGAGGCCACATTAGTCCAAACTGTCTCTGCAGTGGCTGCGGGGAGTCCCGGAACCAGCTCAGTCAAGTCCTTAGCTCGGATGAGCTTGTAGATTGTCTTCGGCTTCCATAGGTCAGGTTTTAGTCCTTTCAGCTGGTGCTCCCTCACAAACCGGACAACATCCCCATAGAACCAGGGAGCGGTCCAGTTGTAAGAGATGGAGCTATCCCACCCCAACTGTCTCCAGAGGGGCATGAGAAACAAGCGAGACATGGACCTGCCCGCTGAGCCAGTCTGTACGCTGTACGCTGACACATGCTAAGGAGGCCCCCAGCAGTGTGGGGATATCTGGTATTTCCTTCCCACCCTTGCAGGGCTCCTTGTACATCACAGTCCTCTTGACTCTGTCCATTTTGCCCCAGATGAAGCGAAACACTGTCTGGTCAGGCCTGTGCGGTATACTGGCGCACAGGCAAAACTTCACTCCGCAGGACAAGTGCTTTGCCTTCAATAGAGAGCTTTCTGGAGCTCCACAGTCCGATCTTAGAGTTCATCTTTCTTAGTCAGTCCTTCCTTCCCGAACCAGACTCCAAGAATTTGAATGAAGTCCGGCTTAACAGTAAAGGGGAAGGGGGCGGAAGAGGCCAGGTGCCATTCCCCGAAGAGCATGGCTTCCGACTTCTCACAGTTGACTTTTGTCGCCGAAGCTCTGCTGAAGTCCTCGCAGGTCTGGACGAGTGCAGTCACCGAACGCTGGTCAGCGCAGAAGACGGTCACATCGTCCATGTAGAGCGAGCACTTGACCTCGTAGCGATCTGGTCCTGGTGCGGTGATCCCTCTGATCTCTCCATTCTGCCAGATAGTCTCAGCGAAGAGCTCTATAACACAAACAAAAAGAAGAGGTGAAGGAGGGCAGCCTTGTCTAACCCCTGAAAGGATGGAAAAGGGGTTAGTCTTCCAGCCGTTCACCAACACCATTTTTTGATTGAAAGAGCTTTATTTTCCGTTCAGTCATTACAAGTCGTACAATAAATTACAGTCACACAAAGCATGATAGTACAATACACAGCAAAGGTTCCCTAAGCTATACATCGCACACCATGCTACTCTAACATTCAGCTCAATCCTGCAATAGAAAGGCACAAGCGATCGAACAAAAACCAAATAATACAATCTGTGATCCGGGTAGGGGTGTGGGCGACTATGTGGGGGTAGGGAGGGGGCGGATCACAGGGCCAAACTGCTGGGCTGTATCTTCAGGGAGACATGGGAGAAGGAGAGGGGTCTTCACTCCTCTTCTTCCTCATCAACGGCCGAGCTGTCCAAGATGGAATAGTCTCTAAGCAGGTTCTTGATGAACCTGCGGCAGTCCCGGATGGACATGTTTTCCCTGTTGATCACGAGGCGGTTCCTGGCAAGCCACACTGCGTCCTTAAAACAGTTCATAAGGCGCCAGGCCTCCTGGATGGCCTCCACGTCGTGGGTCCCAGGGAACAGGCCGTAAAGCACCGAACTGTACAATAGGCAGCTCCTGGGCCCTGAGTCTCTGAGTTCATGTTCTAGGGCGTCCAACAGACCCTGTGCAAAGGGGCACTGACAAAACACGTGGAAAGATGTTTCCTCCACGTAGGGGCATCGGGGGCAGTACCGGGTCTTGCACAGGTCGCGGGCATGCATGAATGACCTGAGAGAGAGACCTCCCATGACGGCCATCCACGACAAGTCCTTGTGTCCATTGGTAAGCCGCTTTGAGGCCACATTGTTCCAAACTGTCTCTGCAGTGGCTGCGGGGAGTCCCGGAACCAGCTCGGTCAAGTCCTTAGCTCGGATGAGCTTGTGGATTGTCTTCGGCTTCCATAGGTCGGGTTTCAGTCCTTCCAGCTGGTGCTCCCTCACAAACCGGACAACATCCCCATAGAACCAGGGAGTGTTCCAGTTGTAAGGGATGGAGCTGTCCCACTTGTCCCAGCCAAGCTGTCTCCAGAGGGGCATGAGAAGCAAGCGAGACATGGACCTGCCCGCTGAGCCAGTCTTTTCAACAAGAGTCCGCTGCACCGTGACACATGCAAAGGAGGCCCTCAGCAGAGCGGGGATGTCGGGTATTCCCTTCCCACCCTTGCGGGGCTCCTTGTACATCACGGTCCTCTTGACTCTGTCCATTTTGCCCCAGACGAAGCCAAACACTGTCCGGGTGATGGCCTTGCAAACGGTGGTATGGGGAGGCCAGGCCTGTGCGGTATATTGGAGCACAGGCAAAACTTCACTCCGCAGGACAAGTGCCTTGCCTTCCATCGTGAGCTTTCTGGAGCTCCACAGTCCGATCTTCGAGTTTATCCTTCCTAGTCGGTCTTGCCAAGACTTAAGGGCTGCTCCTTCCTTCCCGACCCAGACTCCAAGAATTTGAATGAAGTCCGGCTTGACAGTAAAGGGGAAGGGGGCAGAAGAAGCCAGATGCCACTCCCCGAAGAGCATGGCCTCCGACTTCCCGCAGTTGACTTTTGCCCCCGAAGCTCTGCCGAAGTCCTCGCAGGTCTGGACGAGCGCAGTCACCGAACGCTGGTCAGCGCAGAAGATCGCCACGTCGTCCATGTAGAGCGAGCACTTGACCTCGTGGCGATCTGGTCCTGGTGCGGTGATCCCTCTGATCTCTCCATTCTGCCGGATAGTCTCAGCGAAGAGCTCTATAACGCAAACAAAAAGAAGAGGTGAAAGAGGGCAGCCTTGTCTAACCCCTGAAAGAATCGGAAAGGGGTCAGTCTTCCAGCCGTTCACCAACACCGTGCTGTAAATGTCAAAATACATAACGTTAACAAAAGAGCAGAACATCTCCCCAGACCCAGCCTGCGCAAAACCCTGTCCATGAATGCGTGGGAGACACGGTCGAACGCCTTCTCCTGATCTAAGCTGACCTGGGCGGCGCGGCCCCCGCGGTTCTGGATGTAATGGACCGTGTCTCTCACAAGGGCAAGGCTGTCAGCAATCCTGCGACCAGGAATGCTGCAGGTCTGGTCCGGATGGACGATCTGCCCCATGACAGGTTTCAGCCTGTTGGCCAGCACCTTGGCGAGGATCTTGTAGTCCACGTTCAGGAGAGAGATGGAACGCCAGTTTTCAGGTCACATCTCTCCCCCTTCCGCTTATACAAGATCGTGATCATCCCTTCCCTCAACGACGGAGGCATTCCGCCCCCCACCACCATCTCCTCGTACACCTCCAACAGGTCCGGACAGATCAGGTCACCCAGCGCTACGTAGAGCTCGGCCGGGAGACCGTCACTGCCCGGGGTCCTGCCGGGCTTAAAGGATTTAGCGGCAGAGAGCAGCTCCCCCACCGTCAAGGTATCGTCCATAGCCGCCACACCTGCGGGATCAACAACGTTAGTGATACCTGACAGGAACCTCTCGGTGGCTTCGGGGTCGGATGACTTGGGGGCGTAGAGGTTGCTGTAGAAGTTGGAGACGACCCCCACCACCTCCTCCTTGCCCCTCCTCATGTGTCTGGTCTCATCTCGTAGCTCAGTCAGGGGCATGTGGCCAGCATGGAGCTCCCTGAAAAAGAAAGAGTTACACTTCTCATCCTTCTCCAGTTTCTCCACCTTGGAACGAAAGACGATTCGCTTGGATTCCTCCTCAAAGTGCCTTTTCAAGCTCTTTTTGGTCTCCTCCAGCTCCTCCCTGAAGTCCCAGCCATACTGGAGCAGGTCCTGCAGGGACCGCAGCTCGCGCTGCAGTTTTCTGAAGTCCCACTTCTTCGCACACGCCTGTTGTCTGCCTTTTGCCTGAAAGAAACAACGGAACTCGACTTTAACATATTCCCACCAATCGCTGATGCAGTTAAACAGACATTTGTCATTACGCCATACAAGGTACGCATCCCTAAGTTCCTCCATGACCTCCCTCTGCTCCAACAGGGCACAATTCAACTTCCAGGAGCCTGGGCCAGGTGGGAATCCATGGCCCAGAGTCCCCCGAAATCAAATGGCCCTGTGGTCAGAGAAGAAGCAGGGGACCATAGAGTACGACACCTTTCTGACTGCTCTCGAAGTGAAGATGAAGTCTATCCGAGAACGGAGCGAGCCATCGGGGCGGTTCCACGTATAGTTTATGGAGCCGTTCCCGATGGACCCAACAACGTCCTACAAGGATGGCTCTGTCACCATCTCAATCAGCAGCTTAGACGTCACGTCCAGGTTGGCGGATGTGCCAGAACTGCGCCCGTCCACCTCAATGGTTAGTTCAGATACTAGTTACCACTCCGGTCGGGCGGGTCCCCTTCTCTGGCGCCTGTCAGCTCCTGTGGCTTACATAGTTAGTACGGTCGAAAAAAAAGACATATGTCCATCAAGAACTTCCAAGAACTCGTCGTAGACCGGGTTGGCCAGTGCATCTAGGATTTCTTTGACCTCTGGGTCCTGCAGCAGCTCCTCCATAGACTGAGCTTGGACTTGCTTCGTTTGGACCTGCTCAACTTGGGCCTGCTCCATCTCCTCCTCCCCATCTGAAGCTTGAAGACTCTCGCAGACCTGCTCCATCTCCTCCTCTTCCTCTGAAGCTTGAGGGGTCTCGCAGGTCTCGATGATCTTTCTCTTGTGGGACTCAGCTGATGCATTGTCCCTTCCTTTCCTCTTCCTTCTGTATGGTACCTGGGGGAGGAAGCACAGGAAAATCCTCTGAAGAGTGGGCACCAGCAGCTGGAGGGGGGTTAGGTGATGCTGGGCCAGGAGAGAAAGGAGGCTGGGTGGGGCGGAGGGCAGGAGAGAGTGCCCGGGCAGGGGAAGGCCGGGCAGGAGAGGACGGGGCCGGGGTGGGGTACGGGGTGGGAGGGGCAGGAGGGGGGGCGGGAGGGGCAGGGGAAGGGGCAGGGGTGGGAATGGACGGGGCAGGGGTGGTGGCTTTCGCCTTCTTGCCCTCCTTGGTCGGCTTGGCCATCCGTGCTGCTGGCTCCGGAGCTGGGGCTGGCTTCGGTGCTCTCGCTGCCACAGATGCCCATGTTCTCTCCCTCTGGGGGCAGTCCTTGTAGCTGTGAGCCGCCAATCCGCAGAGGTTGCAGGTCTTGCTCTTGGAGCAATCCTTGGTCGTGTGACCTGTCACATGGCAAAACCTGCAGGCATCCTCCTTACAGTCCTTGCCCTTGTGGCCCATCTTGCCACATCTCCTGCAGGTCTGCGGCATGTCCAGGTAGAAGATAAGTCCTTTGGAGTTGCCCAAGGAGAATGTCGGTGGCAGGTGCTGTAGTCCATCTGGAGAAGCAAGGTTCTTGTTCAGTCTGACGACCACAGACCACTTGCCGGTCCAGTATCCTAGGGAGATCAGGATGCGGGTGGGCTCCCTCACCACGGTGCAGAAGCGCTTCAGGAAGGTCGAGATGTCCGTTCCTGGGGTGTGTGGGTTCCGCATTGAGACCGTCACCTGCCTCTCCTCTCTTTGAATAGGGCAGTTGCCCACAAAGCGTTTTCACCGCCTCCCAGTATCTTCTACAGGTACCAATGGTGGCAAAGGTGATATAGAAGATTCCGGACATGAACGTTGCTATTCCAAGGGTATCAGCCATGGAGAAGCCTTGATCCGCCAGCATCTTCTTGCAGAACACGTCATGGGACATGTCCGGCACCCTTCCATCCACAGGCTTCAGCTTTAAGGCAACAGTCTGACTCATCCAGGGCTGGAGCTTCAAGGTTGGGGATTCTGCCGCCCTTCTGCCTTGCTGTGGTGGAGGTTGGGGCTGGACCTCCAGGCCTTGCCCTGCAGCCTCCTGGGTGGACTTGCTGGTTGAGGCCATGGCTTCTTCCAGCAGGCTCTTTTCTGCTTCCTTGCTTGTGGAGAGGCTTTGCAAAGTCTTCTTTCCTGGGTGGGAGGAGCTATGCAAATCCTTCTCCAGAGGCAGCGAGTTTCTTCGAAAAGATTCTGCGCAGCCTTCGTCTTCGCCGCAGTTCCGGAATTCACCGCCGATTCCCTTCTTCCAAGTTCTTCGTCAGTTTCTTCTGGAGCTGCAGTCTTCAAGATCTTCTTCAGATGTTCCGAGGCAGGCAGGAGATGATCTTCAGGTGGTATGCTCTCGAGAATTGCAGTTCTAATAAGAACGAAAAGTACTGCAATCATACTACGCAAAATCTCTACCAGACAGCTGTTTCGTGATCTTTGCCACTCGTCAGTACAGAGCAGGGTGATCTGGCTTGGCTGGGGTAAGAGGCCTGAGAGCAGCTAAAGGGGATGAGTATTTATCACCCTGCTCTGTACTGACGAGTGGCATAAACCATGGAACAGCTGTCTGCGGATGGGTAGAAACTTTCCTTTTGGGAAGTAGCCTGGCTTGGCATAAATCCCGATTAGCTTTTCATATTCCTTAACAGGAGCTAAGCTGATACAAGGGAACACTATCTGAATAAGGTGGTGTAATGAGCTGCTTTGCATATTCCCCTACCCAGAATGCCCGCGGAGTGCAAAATGGCCTTATGAAGCTCTGTTATACCAGGAGTGGTAATCTCTCCCTGAGATAAATAATATATGTATGTATATGTACCTGGCGTTGCCCGGTCTTCCTATATTAACCTTTTGGGGAGGAAAATTATATAAATATAAACAATAAATAAATCGCTTCTCGGCCTTTTGGCTAAGATCAAGTGTAGTATCTGTTCTTATCAGTTTTTCATGCTGGTGACGCCGGTATGGGGCTGGTGGGGATGGGGGCTGCATGGAGGATGCAGGTGTACCAGGGCTTTCCGGGGCTGGTTCTGAGGAATCAGCTCGACGGCTGCCCCGATGTGACCTGTTCCCTCCGGGTCTCGCCATGAGGCTGAGAGGGTCTAGAGCCGAGGTACTTTTGTGCCTCGGGGAGTGGTGACCCTGAGGTGCCGAAACTCACTGGGAGGATGGGCTCACTGAGTTGAAGCACGGGCACCATAATCTCTTCACCTTGTGGCACTCACCTCTTGATTCCCGGCCTTCTGGCTAGGATCAGAGACATTTTTATAGATCCGGGCAGTATATCTGCACACATTCACTTATTTATTTCTTTTTGTCTCACTGTGTCACTTTTTGCATGTTGTGTGTTCACAGGATTTGTCAGGATGCGGTAGCCCTTCTGGGTGTCCCTCCTGGCGGTCTATGGGAGGTGTGTGTGGCCATTAGGTTCTGCACCTCCCTGCAAACACCCCGGGTACTCCTGCTTTGGCAGGGTACCTACCGTTATCGGCTCTGCGGGCAGATACCTTGGCTAACGCCAAGGGGGATGCCGGGAGCATTTGTGGTCCCCTAGTAGCTTCGGCGAAAAGGGACATCGAACCTGGAACCTCGCAGGTACCTTTTGGTCCGAGGGCGAAGGGTAAGGTTTGTTGGGGGGCCTCTCTCCTATCGGAGAAGGGCTTGCGATAGACCGCATCCTTTGTGCACGTTTTTTTAGTGTAACACGTTTGCACTTTTTCTTGCACTTTGGGTGAATCGAGAGCACGTTCCTCGGCTTTAAAAAAATAAAAATAAATAAATAATAAATAACACAATGTTTAATCCCTTAAGGATGCAGCTCATTTTCACCTTAAGGACACAGGCCTCTTTTGCAAATCTGACTACTGTCACTTTAAGCATTAATAACTCTGGGATGCTTTTACTTTTCATTCTGATTCCGAGATGGTTTTTTCGTGACATATTCTACTTTATGTTAGTGGTAAAATTTCTTCGATACTTGCATCATTTCTTGTTGAAAGTGGCTGTCCGGAAATGCGTGGAGTTGTTGTTTTGCAACAGCTGGAGGCACCGTTTTGGAAACACTGCCCTACAATACGTTTTTCATTTTTATGGGGGGGGGGGGACAGTGTGAGGGCTGTATATGTAGTGTTTTACCTTTTATTATGTGTTAGTGTAGTGTAGTGTTTTTAGGGTACATTCACACTGGCAGGTTACGGTGAGTTTCCCGCTACCTCATGTGTATGTCAAGTGGTCGGCGGGCGCAGTGGAGGGCTCAAAAGGGAAGGAGTGACAATGGGATTTTGGAGAGTGAGTTTTTCTGAAATGGTTTTTGGGGGGCATGTCACATTTAGGAAGCCCCTATGGTGCCAGAAAAGCAAGAAAACCCCTACATGGCATACTATTTTGGAAACTACACCCCTCAGGGAACATAACAAGGGGTACAGTGAGCCTTAACACCCACAGGTGTTTGACGACTTTTCATTAAAGTTGGACATGTAAATGTCTTAAATTTTTTCTTACCTGGAAATTTCAATTTCTGGAGTCCGTAGGCAGCACAGTATGGGTTAAGTTAGTCCCGCGAAATTGTCAAAAGAGATAATCAGCATAATTAAACAATTAATTAATTAATAATGTAATTACCTTAATGTTATACCATCTGTATATAAGGACACATCACCCAACACACATCCAAGTTATCATCAAGCATGATTTATTAGGGTGGGAAGCCTGTGCTGCCTACGGACTCCAGGAATTGAAATTTTCAGGTAAGAAAAAATTTAAGACATTCCTGGATGTCCTACGGCAGCACAGTATGGGATTTAAGTAGCATCGAAAACAACAAAGGGAGGGTATTACTTCTTTACTGCTTCTTCAAGCACTGTTTTTCCAAGGGCTGAACTACTGTATATGTCAAGCCTATAATGGCGGATAAACGTAGAAGGGGATGCCCACGTCGCTGCTCTACAGATCTCCTGTAAGGGAACATAGGCAGCTTCCGCCCACGAAGTTGAAGTAGCCCAGGTGGAATGTGCTTTCAAGTCTTTAGGAGGTTGTAAACCTTCTTTCTGGAAACAGAAGATGATAGTATTCTTTATCCAGTTTGAAATGATGGATTTTGCTGCTTTTGATCCTCTGGAGTTGGCTCCGAACTGAACAAACAAATGCTCTGAACACCTGAATGATGAGGTTCTAGATATATAGGCTAGGACTGATCTTCTCACATCCAACTTTGACACTTCATCATTTTCAGAGAGGGAAGGCAGAACAATCTCTTGTTGTAAGTTGGTGGAGGAGTGCACTTTCGGTATGAAGCCCGGCAAGGTGCAGAGAATTAGAGAATTACCCATATCCCTGAGGCATGGTTCTCTGCATGAGAATGCTTGTATTTCGCTGACTCTACGAGCGGAAGCAATGGCTACCAAAAAACAAGTTTTCCATGTTAGAAACTTTAAAGGGGTACTCCGGTGAAAACCTTTCTTCTTTTAAATCAACTGGTGCCAGAAAGTTAAACATATTTGTAAATTACTTCTATTAAAAAATCTTAATCCTTACAGTACTTTTTAGCTGCTGAATGCTACAGAGGAAATTCCTTTCTTTTTGGAACACTGATGACATCACGAGCACAGTGCTCTCTGCTGACATCTCTGTCCATTTTAGCAAACGTGCATAGCAGATGTATGCTAAGGGCAGCATGGTGGCTCAGTGGTTAGCACTGCTGCCTTGCAGTCCTGGGGCCTTGGGTTCAAATCCCAATAAGGATAACAATAAATAAATAAAGAGTTATTATTATAATGACATCAGCAAAGAGTACTGTGGTCGTGATGTCATCAGAGAGAATTCCAAAAAGAAAAGAATTTCCTTTGTAGTATTCAGCAGCTAATAAGTACAGGAAGGATTAAGATTTTTTAATAGAAGTAATTTACAAATCTGTTTAACTTTCTGGCACCAGTTGATTTAAAAGAAAAAAGGTTTTCACCGGAGTACCCCTTTAAATCTGTAGTCTCCAATGGTTCAAACGGGTCATCCGACAGGCATCTCAGAACCATAGGGAGATCCCATGATGCAATGGGCTTCTGAATATTGGGGCATAAATTGTTGACACCCTTAAAAAATCTCTTCACCAAGGGGTCCTTGGAGAATTTTCCATTCATAAAAAAATTGATGGCAGCAAATTGTACTTTCAGGGTAGCGTGTTTCAACCCCTTGTCTAAACCTTGTTGCAAAAACTTGAGAATTACAGGAATAGTAACATCTTGGTCTGGAAACAGAGACTTAAATAACTTCCATATTCTGCCATAGCATCTTTTTGTGCCAGGCTTACTTGCGCTCTCTAAATTTCCAATGACATCATCTGAAAGACCTTTACTCTTGAACATACTTAATTCACTTTCCAGGCCGTTAGCTTCAGAAACTCCAGATCCTGATAAAACATCCCTTTCTGGATTAGAAGATCTTCCCTCATTGGAAGGTGCCAAAATCTGTTTTGAGATACTTCTCTGACTGCTCAATATGCCAGTATGGTAATATTAGGATTGCCTGAGGAACTTCTCTCCTGGTCTTCCATAATAACCTTTGGATTAACGCTGGAGGAGGAAATAGATAAACGAATTTCTTCTCCCAAGACATGGAGAGGCCGTCTAAGCAGTATAGGTGACGAGAGGGAACTAGGGAGCAGAACTTTGGTAGTTTCGCATTCAGTTCTGTTGCAAATACATCGTATACTGGTTTCCCGAACCTCTCCACTATCTGATCGAAAACATCTTGGTTCAGCTCCCATTCTCATGCGTGCAAGGTTTGTCTGCTGAGAAGATCTGCCTTCACATTCAAAGTTCCTTTTAAGTAGACTGCTGTTAAACTTTTGATGTTCTTTTCTGCCCACTGAAAGATCCTCACACATTGGTTCATCAACGTTGGACATCTTGTCTCTCCCTGTTTGTTTAAATAAAACACTGTAGGGAGGTTGTCCGACCTCACCAAGACCTCCTTGTGTGATACAAAGGGGAAAAAATGCTGAAGTGCCATAAAGACCGCCTTCATTTCTTTCATGTTGGATGAAAGAGCCTTCTCCTGTTGTGACCACTGACCTTGGGTCCAATGCTGCCCAGTGAACGCTCCCCATCCATGAGCTGAGGCGTCGGTCGTCACAGTTACTTGATGATCTGCAACAAGGGACTTCCCTCCGGACAGCCTGTTTGGAATAAGCCACCATCGAAGGTCCCGACATAGGCTCTCTGGAAGAAAAATAACTTTTTCTAGTGAAGTTTGAGACCTGTCCCATGAGGATAGAATCTTTGTTTGCAAGCTGTGCATATGAGCTTTTGCCCAATATACTGCGTCGATTGTGGACGTAAGGCTGCCCAGGACCTTCATGGCTTGCCGAATCGTCACTTTTCTGTGATTGAGAAGAAACTTTACCTGCCTCCTTAGCTTTTTCTCCCTTTTGGGAGAGATGGAGATTCTCATGTTTCTGGAATCTATTATGAACCCCAGGAAGAGAATCGTCTGAGATGGACACATTTGTGATTTCTTCTTGTTGATGATGAACCTGTGTGCCTCCAGAAAGGATACTGTTGTGGATACATGGAGAGATAATGTCTCCTCCGAGGGAGCTGTTATCCACCAGTCGTCCAGATAAGGGACTATCACAATCCCTTCCAGGCGAAGAGCTGCTGAAATGACTACTACCAGTTTGGTGAACACCATCGGGGCCGAACTTAGGCCAAAGGGGAGGCATGTAAACTGTAGATGCCATATCGAATCTTCCACCTGGAGTGCCAGTCTCAGGTATTTCCTGTATTGATGATGTATAGGGACATGGAGATATGCATCTGACAGGTCTAACGTTGCCATGAAATCTTGAGCATTCAGAAGTGGGAAGATGGATCTTATATTCTCCATTTTGAAGCGCTTCTTCTCTATAAACCTGTTCAAGAATGTCAAGTCTATGACCAACCTCCATTTGCCGTTTGCTTTGGGTACTGAAAAAATTCTGGAGTAGATGACTGAGAAGTGATCTTGATCTGGTACCCACTCTACTGCACCTTTTGCTAGGCAATATTTGAGGATCTCTGGTGCGGTTTAGAAAAAAAAATTCTGGTGGAGAATTCAGGAGTTCTAGTTTGTACCCGCTTCTTATCACCGACAGAACCCATCTGTCGTCTGTTGTTTGCGTCCACCTGTGAACATTTTTTTTTAATCTTCCTCCAACTATGTTCAATGTTAATCTGGCGTCATAAGCCTTTCTTTTTCTCCGAAGGTTTGTTTTTGGAGACAGAAGAGCTAAAAGCCGTATTTCTTTTTTGTCTATAGAACTTTGATTTATCAAATCTTCCTGACTGGTAGCCTCTTCTATAGGATTTTGGAGATCTTCTCCACCTTGGACGGCTTTTAGGTATCTCCTTCTTTGATGCCCCTGGAAAGGCATCATCATCATTATTCATCTCCTTCAAAATTTCTTTTAGATCTGGACCAAAGAGAGATTGAGGGGAAAAGAGCAAAGAACAAAAATGATTTTTTGCTGTGGCATCTCCTTTCACCTAATTTTGGATCCATAAGGCCCTTCTTATAGAATTGAACTTTGCCATGTTCTGTCCGGACAGCCGCAGAACATCCAATGGAGCATCACACAAAAATTCTGTTGCTGTTTTCATCATGGGTAATTTTTGTAAGATCTCTTCCCTAGGCACTCCATCATCCAGTTCCCTGGATAATTGGCTTAGCCAAACTCTGAGTGCCCGAGCCACTAGGACAGATGCCATAGCCACCTTGGATATGGCTGCTGCAGTTGAGTATGTCTTTTTTTACAATGACTCGGCTCTTTTATCCACAGGAACAGATAAAACCGAAGATTCCTCTGAAGAAAAATATGATCTTTTGACCAATTTGGCCGCAGGTGGATCTACTTTAGGGCGATTAAACCATGAAGAGGTTCCTTCAGATGAAAGTTTATAAACAGACTTGAATCTGACCCCCACATCCACCCGTTTATCGGGCTTTTCCCAGTTTGCTTTAAACCACTTATCAATATACGGATGACCGTACGAAGAGACATGTCTTTGGAGACAGGGAAATAATACAAGCTTTCCCTTGGCAATTTATATTCAACAGAACGGTCAGTTTCCAGGACGTGCTTAACTAACTGATTTTATCAGCTTCTGAATGTCGTCCTTGTGGAAGATATAATAATCCTCCGGCAAATCCTCAGACATTAGGGAACAACTGGATGTAGATTCCTCAGAATCCGACGGGGAGACGGTTCTAGCATGAACCTTTTGTTTTTTCTCAGGTGGTACACCTTCAGGGATTAATGACAACATATGTTTTTTAAACCATGAGGAGAAGACATTAGCCTCATCCTCAAATCTCTCATCCTTATCCCTATTCTGGGATGGAGGAGAACAACATTCACAGGTGTCTCCATCCACTTCCTCTGCCAAAGACTATTGGCATGTATTGCACTGTCTGTGCCTTGATTTTTTAGTTCTTTTGCCTCTGGTTGTGGAGTCAGACATCTGGGAATACACAAGAAAAAAAAAAACACCAGCTGAATTTATGAAGGATATAGATATAGGCCCAGATTTATCAAACTGTGTGAGAGAAAAAGTGGAGTGATTTTCCCATAGCGACCAATCACAGCTCAGGTAACAAGCTGAGGTAAAGTGAAAGCTGAGCTGTGATTGGCTGCATTGGGACAATCTCTCCACTTTTTCTCTCAAACAGTTTGATAAATCTGGGCCATAGACAATGCCACTATAAGATAAATCCATAAGGGTACTGATCAACCCCACCTATTGGTTAATTAAGATGACTAGGTCACTTCACAGAACCTAATACTGAGCAATATGACAGCCAGCATACTTACAATTAGAATCCAGCAAGTCCTGCTGCTAAATGGAACAGTACAAGCATAGGCGTGCGCAGCCTATTGCATTAGGGTGTGCACCCTAAAGCACAAACTAACTCCGCGCAAGCGTGTGTGTGTTTATGTATGTATATATATATATATATATATATATATATATATATATATATATATACATACATACATACATACATATATACACACACACACACACACACACACACACACACTCCTGCTTGCATAGTGTAGGAGGATTGGATCCAGGGCCAGTTTTAGGCTTAGCATGGCCATGGGCAAAATCAGAAGTGGGGTCCCAAAAGTTGTAATAGTGCACTAATCAGATTAGCACATTTTTGGTCACTTCAAATACCATAAAAAATATCTAAAAAGCAAAAAAAAAATTAAAAAAATGGTACCGATAAAAACTACAAATTACAGCGCTAAAAATGACCCTCATACATCCCCATATACATAAAAATAAAAGTGCTATAGGGATCAGAATAGTACTATTTTATATTTTTATATAGTTCCCCCACATTAGGTTGGCAGCATAGTTCCCCCACATTAGGTTGGCAGTATAAATCTCCCACATTAGGATGGAAATATATTTCGCCCACATTAGGTTGGCATTATAGTTCCCCCACATTAGATGCAGTATAGTTCCCCCACATTAGGTGCAGTATAGTTCCCCCACATTAGGTTGGCAGTATAGTTCCCCCACATTAGGTTAGTAGTACAGTTCCCCCACATTAGGTTGGCAGTATAGTTCCCCCACATTAGGTTGGCAGTATAGTTCCCCCACATTAGGTTAGTAGTACAGTTCCCCCACATTAGGTGCAGTACAGTTCCCCCACATTAGGTGCAATATAGTTCCCCCACATTAGGTGCAGTATAGTTATAATTGTAGGGAGGAGGACAAGTCTAGAATTTACCATGAGGCTTACGGGACTAATTCTACCCCTGATCTTATATTTGCCAAGGGGTTCAATGGGCAGAGCCAAAGGGTTGTCAAAATTAGGTTTTGCCTAGAGTGTCAAAAATCCATGCACCAGCCCTGACTAGACCTCCCACTTGTGTGTATGTTTGCTGGTGTTTATAGGGATGCATTTGATGTGGATTTGAAAAACAATTGTAAGTTGAATGGTAAAACTCATGTTTTTCTTTACTTGGCAAACAGAAGAACGCTTTTACAATAAGATGGTGGCACAGAGGGGGGAATATTCCAAATGGAATTTTTTTTGCACCAGATTGGTTGAAAAAGTGATGCGGCGCCCAGTAAGCTTGGAGCAGCATGCATGTTGTAGTTTTGGGTCTGCAGCTGACCCAAAACTAGGACTCCCAGCATGTTGCACCATAATCTAAATTGTACTCCTATATAGTGCAAGATGTGTGGAGTTGTAGTTTTGGTCATCATAGATTGTATTAGGGCATGCTGGGAATTGTAGTTGGTAACTGCACCTCCCAGCATTGCATTCCTTCAAGGAATGCAATGCTGGGATTTGCAGTTACCAACTACAATTCCCAGCATGCCCTGATACAATATATGGTGACCAAAACTACAACTCCCATTATGTTGCACTATACTATAATATATGTTATATGGTGCTACATGCTTGGGAGAGCTGTAGTTTTGGGTCAGCTGCAGAGATATAGGCTGGAATCTGGATCAAGGAAATTTCTTGATCCAGATTCCAGCCTATATCTCTGCAGCTGAACCAAAACTACAGCTCCTCCCAGCATGTAGCACCATATAACCTATATTATAGTATAGTGAAACATAATGGGAGTTGTAGTTTTGGGTCAGCTGCAAAACCATAAGCTGTATCAGGGCATGCTGGGCATTACAAATAGTAACTGCAACTCCCAGCATGCCCTGATACAATCTTGGTCTGCTCTGCAGCTTTCCCAAAATTAATGCATTGCTTCCCCATGACTCAGGAGTATAGTGCAACATAATGGGAGTTGTAGTTTTGGGTCAGCTGCAAAAGCATAGACTGTATCAGGCTGATACAGCCTATGGTTTTGCCGCTGACCTAAAACTAATTTTGGGACAGCTGCAGAGCAGCCCGAGATTGTATCAGGGCATGCTGGGAGTTGCAGTTAATACTAACTGTAATGCCCAGCATACCCTGATACTATCAGGGCATGCTGGGCGTTACTGTTGTAACTGCAACTCCCAGCATGCCCTGACCACACCACACATGCCCAGGCTCACAGCTCAAGACTACATCCCCATCATGTATGATTGTGACTGTCTATTATATGTAGCCTACATATAATAGACAATCATACATGATGGGGATGTAGTCCTGAGCTGTGAGCCTACATATAATAGACAGTCACACATGATGGGGATGTAGTCCTGAGCTGTGAGCCTACATATAATAGACAGTCACACATGATGGGGATGTAGTCCTGAGCTGTGAGCCTACATATAATAGACCAGTGATGGCGAACCTTTTTGAGCCCGAGTGCCCAAACCATAACGCACGCCAACTTTTTTTCCTTCAAAGTGCCAGAACATCAATGAAATCAGAATACTGATGTGTGTGGGGTGATGTATGTTTGAGGGGTGCTGTGTGTGTCTGAGGGGTGCTGTGTGTTTGTCTGTGGGGTGCTGTGTGTTTTTGAGGGGTGATGTGTGTGAGAGGTGATGTGTGTTTGAGGGGTGCTGTGTATCTGCCTGAGGGGTGTTGTGTGTTTGAGGTGCTGAGTGTGGGGGTGATGTGTGTGTGTGTTTGGGGGGTGCTGTGTGTGTGAGGTGCTGTATTTGAGGGGTGGTGCTGTGTGTGTGAGGTGCTGTGTGTGAGAGGTGATGTGTGTTTGAGGGGTGCTGTGTGTGGGTGTTTGAGAGGTGCTGTGTGTGGGGGTGCTGTGTGTGTGTGTGTGTGGGGGGGGGGGTGCTGTGTGTGTGTGTGAGGTGCTGTGTGTGGGGGTGCTGTGTGTGTGTGTGAGGTGCTGTGTGTTTGTCTGTGGGGTGCTGTGTGTTTTTGAGGGGTGATGTGTGTGAGAGGTGATGTGTGTTTGAGGGGTGCTGTGTATCTGCCTGAGGGGTGCTGTGTGTCTGAGGTGCTGAGTGTGGGGGTGATGTGTGTGTGTTTGGGGGGTGCTGTGTGTGTGAGGTGCTGTATTTGAGGGGTGGTGCTGTGTGTGTGAGGTGCTGTGTGTGAGAGGTGATGTGTGTTTGAGGGGTGCTGTGTGTGGGTGTTTGAGAGGTGCTGTGTGTGGGGGTGCTGTGTGTGTGTGTGTGGGGGGGGTGCTGTGTGTGTGAGGTGCTGTGTGTGGGGGTGCTGTGTGTGTGAGGTGCTGTGTGTGGGTTTGGGGGGTGCTGTGTGTGAGGTGCTGTATTTGAGGGGTGGTGCTGTGTGTGTGAGGTGCTGTGTGTGAGAGGTGATGTGTGTTTGAGGGGTACTTTGTGTGGGTGTTTGAGAGGTGTGTGTCTAAAGGTGCTGTGTGTGGGGGTGCTGTGTGTGTGTGTGAGGTGCTGTGTGTGTGTGTGTGTGTGTGTGTGTGTGTGTGTGTGAGGTGCTGCGTGTGTGAGGTGCTGTGTGTGAGGTGCTGTGTGTGTGTGAGGTGCTGTGTGTGTGAGGTGCTGTATGTGGGGGTGCTGTGTGTGTGAGGTGCTGTGTGTGGGGGTGCTGTGTGTGAGAGGTGCTGTGTGTGTGGGGGTGCTGTGTGTGAGGTGCTGTGTGTGGGGGGTGCTGTGTGTGTGAGGTGCTGTGTGTTTTTGAGGGGTGATGTGTGTGAGAGGTGATGTGTGTTTGAGGGGTGCTGTGTGTCTGAGGTGCTGAGTGTGGGGGTGATGTGTGTGTGTGTTTGGGGGGTGCTGTGTGTGAGGTGCTGTATTTGAGGGGTGGTGCTGTGTGTGTGTGGTGCTGTGTGTGAGAGGTGATGTGTGTTTGAGGGGTGCTGTGTGTGGGTGTTTGAGAGGTGCTGTGCGTCTAAAGGTGCTGTGTGTGTGGGGGTGCTGTGTGTGTGTGTGTGAGGTGCTGTGTGTGGGGGTGCTGTGTGTGTGTGGGGGTGCTGTGTGTGGGGGTGCTGTGTGTGTGGGGGTGCTGTGTGTGTGAGGTGCTGTGTGTGGGGGTGCTGTGTGTGTGTGAGGTGCTGTGTGTGGGGGTGCTGTGTGTGGGGGTGCTGTGTGTGTGAGGTGCTGTGTGTGGGGGTGCTGTGTGTGTGAGGTGCTGTGTGTGTGAGGTGCTGTGTGTGTGATGTGCTGTGTGTTGGAGGTGCTGTGTGTGAGGTGCTGTGTGTGGGGGTGCTGTGTGGGAGGTGCTGTGTGTGTGGGAGGTGCTGTGTGTGAGGTGCTGTGTGTGGGGGTGCTGTGTGTGAGGTGCTGTGTGGGGGGTTGGTGAGTGTGTTTGAGGGGTGCTGTGTGTGTGTGTGTTTGAGGGGTGCTGTGTGTGTTTGAGGGGTGCTATGGGTGCTGTGTGGGGGATTGGGCACATAATACATACATAATATAAAATACATACATAATACATTAAAAAAATTAAAACAAATGTTATTTCAGCTACCGGGTGGGTGCTGTAGTAGTTTTTAGTATTTTTGCTGGTAGAAGAGCACGGACTGCAGAGAGTGGGCCGTGTCCCGTGTATCAGAACAAAGGAAACAAGAAAGTTGCCTCTTTCAAGGTGCTTGTTGTATTAAAACATTAAACCTTTAATCTGTATGCATTAAAAATAGAAAAAGGTGGACATCAATCATAAAGGAGAAGCGAAACTCCAACACGTTTTGAGCAAAATGTAGCTCTTAATCATGGCTATATGTAGCCCAAAACGCACTGGGTTTTCACTTTTCTTTTATGATGTCCACCTTTTTCTATTTTTAATGTGTACAGATTAAAGGTTTGATGTTTTAATACTACATGCACCGTTATCCTTGGAAGAGCTGGGGGAAACTTTCTTTTTGCTTTTGTTCTGATTCATAATACATATATATATATATATATATATATATATATATATATATATATATATACGTCATACATACATACACACATCATACATGCATAACCTACACACACATATATATATATATTATATATATATATACACACACACACACATACATAATGCATAAATACATACTATATGCATACATACAAACATCATACATATATAATACATGCATACATCATACATAGATAATGCATGCATCATACATACATATGCACACCATACATAATACATACACAAATCCATAATATATACATATACACATCATACATAAATACACATACATAAATACATCATACATACATAACATACAGTACATATATAACATATATATATGGTATGTACTGTATGTATGATGAGTGTATGTATGATGTATTTATGTATGATGTGTAAGTATATATAATGGATTTGTGTATGTATTATGTATGGTGTGCATATGTATGTATTATGTATGTATTATATATGTATGATGTTTGTATTTATGCATTATGTACCGTTTATACATATATATATATATATATATATATATATATATATTGTACATACATAATGCATAAATACAAACATCATACATATATAATACATACATAATACATACATATGTACACCATACATAATACATATATAATACATAGATATTACACACATCATACATACATATTACACACATCATATACATATAATACACACCATACATACATACATATAATACACACCATACATACATAATACACACCATACATACATACATATTACACACATCATACATACATATTACACAGACCATACATACATATAATACACACCATACATACATAATACACACTATACATACATATTACACACACTATACATACATATTACACACATCATACATACATATTACACACATCATACATACATATTACACACATCATACATACATATTACACACATCATACATACATATTACACACATCATACATACATACATATAATACACACCATACATACACATTACACACATCATACATACATACATATAATACACACCATACATACACATTACACACATCATACATACATATAATACACACCATACATACATATTACACACCATACATACATATAATACACACCATACATACATATTACACACCATACATACATAATACACACCATACATACATATTACACACATCATACATACATATTACACACCCCATACATACATATTACACACACCATACATACATACATACATACACACACCATACATACATATTACACACACCATACATACATAACACACACCATACATACATATTACACACACCATACATACATATTACACACCATACATACATATTACACACACCATACATACATACACACACCATACATACATATTACACACACCATACATACATACATATTACACACACCATACATACATACATACATATTACACACACCATACATACATACATACATATTACACACACCATACATACATACATACATACATATTACACACACCATACATACATACATACATATTACACACACCATACATACATATTACACACACCATACATACATATAACACACACCATACATACATATAACACACACCATACATACATAATACACACCATACATACATAATACACACCATACATACATACACACACCATACATACATATTACACACACCATACATGCATAACACACACCATACATACATATTACACACACCATACATACATATTACACACACCATACATACATATTACACACACCATACATACATATTACACACATCATACATCCCACCCCCCTCCTGTCCTCGGTCTGTGCACTTTTCTCACCTGCGGCAGCCATGTTGGGGTCAGAGGCCGGGCACGTCCAATCCCATCTGCTGCACACTTTGCACCATCGCCCACTTCTTCCTCATGCCAAGGAATGGACACTCGGTGCCAGGAGTTG
The DNA here is from genome assembly GCF_029499605.1 of Hyla sarda. Classification (NCBI taxonomy): domain Eukaryota; kingdom Metazoa; phylum Chordata; class Amphibia; order Anura; family Hylidae; genus Hyla; species Hyla sarda. Next base: position 353,742,462 of record NC_079192.1, on the reverse strand, counting down.
CGGCCAGGATCATCCCAGGAGGTGGAAGCAGACGTGCGCAGCTGCGGGGCAGCCCCTGCATCTGCAGTTAGCGCAGCAGTGTGCGCGGCCGGGGAAGGGGGAGGAGCGGCACGGAGGAAGGGGGGATAGAGCGCCCGGAGGAAGGGGGGATAGAGCGGCCGGAGGAAGGGGGGATAGAGCGGCCGGAGGAAGGGGGGGATAGAGCGGCTGGAGGAAGGGGGGATAGAGCGGCCGGAGGACGGGGGATAGAGCGGCCATAGGAAGGGGTGATAGAGCGGCCGGAGGACGGGGGATAGAGCGGCCGGAGCCGCAAATAAAAAAAAAATGCATTTTTAAACATCCGGTGTGCCCTGAAAGTCTTTCAGGGCACACCGGATGTTTAAAAATGCATTTTTTTTTTATCCGGCTGGTGATGTCGGGGATGTCCGGTGGGGCTGGGGTTTAGTAGTGAGGGGAAAAAAAAGTCCTGCAGCAGCGGGCCGCGGTGATTAGGGTGTGCGTGTGCACACCCGGCACACCCCGTGCGCACGCCTATGAGTACAAGTGGCAGCAGGACTGCGAAGTGGACTCTAAGATAGGCGCGCATACTTCGCGCGCATCCCGGCGTCCGACACCCACTGCGCATGCACGGAAACGACTTCCGGGAGAGACGTGCCGGGTGCAGTAAGATGGAGGCTAGCATGCATGTGAAAAGGTTAGTTCCCGGCCGCCTCCCGGTTTCTTCATACCTTGATTCCTACTGGAGGGGCTTCACAGTCACCCCAGAATACTTGCGGTCCCGGCGTTGCCACGCGCTGCACCTGGCCGCACATCACTGTCGGAACGGGGCGCTGGGATCCGCTAGAAGGAGGAGGATTCAGGCAAGAAAAGGCACCCTATGTACCTGAAGGATAATCCTTGGGGGACTTCACAGTAACCCCCAGACCAAAAAAGGGGAAAAAATAAGAAACAATATATTAACCAATGCCTCTTATATATTACTTACAGGGTCCTACATAGCAACATAGGACCCCTGCTGCATCTCTTTATGAAGTTCAGAAAAAAAAAACTCTGATATGTGTTGGGTGATGTGTCCTTATATACAGATGGTATAACATTAAAGTAATTACATTATTGTTTAATTCATTAATTGTTTAATTATGCTGATTATCTCTTCTGACAAGTTCGGCGGGGCTAACTTAACCCATACTGTGCTGCCGTAGGATGTCCAGGAATGCTGGTTTCCCCCAAAATTTTACATTTCTACAAGGGGTAATAGGAGAAAATGCCCCCCCCCCCCAAATTTGTAACCCAATTTCTTCTGAGTATGGAAATACCCCACGTGTGGACATCAAGTGCTCTGCTGGTGAACTACAATACTCGGAAGAGAAGGAGCGCCATTGAGATTATGGAGAGAGAATTTGGTTGGAATAGAAGTCGGGGGCCTTGTGCATTTACAAAGCCCCTTGTGGTGCCAGAACAGTGGACCCCCCACATGTGACACCATTTTGGAAACTACACCCCTCACGGAATTTAATAAGGGGTGCAGTGAGTATTTACACCCCACTGGCATTTGACAGATCGTTGGAAGAGTGGGCTTTGCAAATGAAAAATTGCATTTTTCATTTTCACAGACCACTGTTCCAAAAATCTGTCAGACACCTGTGGGGGGGGGGGGGGGGTAAATGCTCACTGCACCCCTTATTACATTCCGTGAGGGGTGTAGTTTCCAAAATGGGGTCAAATGTGGGTATTTGTTTTTTTGCGTTTGTCAGAACCACTGTAAAATCAGCCAACCCTGTACAAATCACCAATTTAGGCCTCAAATGTACATATTGCGCTCTCACTCCTGAACCTTGTTGTGTGCCCGCAGAGCATTTTACGCCCACATATGGGGTATTTCCGTACGAAAATAAATAGTATGGGGCAACACCAGCATGTTAGTGTAAAAAAAATTTTTTTTTACACTAACCGGCTGATGTAGACCCCAACTTTTCCTTTTCATAAAGGGTAAAAGGAGAAAAAGCCCCCCAAAATTTGTAGTGCAATTTCTCCCAAGTACAGAGATACCCCACATGTGGCCCTAAGCTGTTTCCTTGAAATACGACAGGGCTCCGAAGTGAGAGAGCGCCATGCCCAGGAGGACTAAATTAGAGATTGCATAGGGGTGGACATAGGGGTATTCTATGCCAGTGATTCCCAAACAGGGTGCCTCCAGCTGTTGCTAAACTCCCAGCATGCCTGGACAGTCAGTGGCTGTCCGGAAATGCTGGGAGTTGTTGTTTTGCAACAGCTGGAGGCTCTGTTTTGGAAACACTGCCGTACAATACGTTTTTTTTATTTTTATTGGGGGGGGGACAGTGTAAGGGGGTGTTTATGTAGTGTTTTACCCTTTATTTTGTGTTAGTGTAGTGTAGTGTTTTTAGGGTACATTCACACTGGCGCAGGTTTACAGTGAGTTTACCGCTCGGAGTTTGCGCTTCGGCAGAAAATTTGCCACAGCCCAAACTTGAAGAAGGAGACTTACCCTGTACATTCACATGGGGGCGGGGCAAACCTCCAGCTGCTGCAAAACTACAACTCCAAGCATGTACTGATCACCGAAGTTTATGCTGGGAGATGTAGTTACGCAACAGTTCGAAGTGCGCAACTACAACTCCCAGCATGGCGAGACAGCTGTTTGGGCATGCTGGGATTTGCACTTTTGCAACATCTGCAGGGCCACAGTTCAGAGGCCACTCCAAACTGTGCCCCTCCAGATGTTGCAAAACTACATATCACAGCATGCCCAGACAGCAAACTGCTGTGTGGGCATGCTGGGAGTTGTAGTTATTCAAGATCTGGAGGACTACAGTTTATAGATCACAGCAAAGTCATCTCCAAACTGCAGCCCTCTAAATCTTGCAAAACTACAAATCCCAGCATACCCAAATGGCTGTCTGGGCATGCTGGGAGATGTAGTTTTGCAACATCTGGGGGTGGGGGGGCTACAGTTTATAGAGCACTGTATGTGGTCTCCAAAGTTTAGCCCCCCCCCCCAGATGTTGCTAGGCAACTACTCACCGGCTACCGTAGTCTTCATCAGGGAGCCACTAGGGAGCCGCACGTCATCGCTGCCCGCCGCAGCCGATCAGGTAAGGGACCTCCACCTCCGCCGGTCACGCTACAGTTCCCCCGTTCTGCCCGGAGTACTGTCGGTGGGCAAGACGGGGGAACCGAACTTTAACCCCCCGCCCCCGATCTGCTATTGGTCGTCGCGTCTTGATGACTAATAGCAGAGATAGGAGGGGTGGCACCCCTGCCACCTAACTCCTATCCCTTCAGTGGGACCGGGGGTGTCTTGGACACCCCCGATCCCCCTGATTTTCCGGGTCACTGGACACCGGTATGACACGGATCCGCCGAAAATCCTCAGGACCCCCCTGGGCATATGCACGGGATGCCTGCTGATAGATATCAGCAGTCATCCCGGTCCGGTCCCCAACCGGCTAGCGGCGGGGACCGGAATTCCCACGGGTGTATCCATACGCCCCACGTCCTTAAGGAATCGGGATGCAGGGCATATGCATACGCCCTACGTCCTTAAGAGGTTAATTAAAAAAAATTACAATTAAAAATATGAATATCTACTATTTGATTATAGAGTATTGTATTTCATAACTTCTTTACAACATTAGGCCCTTTTATTTTTTGAATAATTGTTTATTTTAAAGAAGTTTTTCCATTTTACAACAAATACAAAGAAGAAAAAGAAGTAACATATTCAACTGCAATACAAATCACTTTGATGATGGAAAGCACATATCGGCTCCAGATAGCATTACAGCATGGTGGCATGTTTACATTAGATTCAGCAGTCATCACCCATATTAGATATAGTTCAGTTTGTAGAGCATCTGGAGATAAAAAGCTTCCTTTTCAGGTTGTGAATGTTGAAACATAGCAAAATATGGTACAATGAAGTAGATTAATACTGACTCACAGACTCTTAAAATGTGAGGTTAACTCAACTAACATATTATTGCAATACTTGTTTGTATACTATATTCTTAGTTTCTCCCACATTTGCAAAAATGAACAAATTATTTGGGGAACCCACCCTAGAGCACGCTACATATAGTTGCCCATGTGAAAAACATGGTGATCTTAAATCAACTCCGCAGTAACGAATGCCCTTGTGACTTGTTGATCGTGATGGAAAATGCAAGCGTCACTGGGAGTTGTAGTCTCTTGAAAGTAAAAGGCAGATCTGTTGGAATAAGAGGTATTCGTGGAATAAAAACTGCTTCTCCCTTTCCCGTCAAGATGGTAGCTTCCAACACATTAGGCAACATGTTTTTCACACACAGCCTTGTTCCATTACACAGTTTTGGTGGGTCAAGGTTTCATAATAAAATAATAGGACATCCAACTTTAAGTGATAGGCGATGTGGTGGCAATCCAGCCAGAACAAGGGAATTCAGGAACTCTGGTGGGAAATTCACAGCCTCATCGACATCTACTACGGTATCAAAAAATTGTACTCAGTAACTGCTCTTGGTATTTGATTGTTAATTTCACGGACATCCTCATTTTTAGCAGCAAGAATAGCCCTCTCACACAACCAGTTTAGGTTGTCTAAGTTGTGCTCAGGCTCCAAACGTGAGTACTTACCTGAACCTACAAGCAAACATACCATTGAGATAAACCCAGAGTCATATATCTATATATGTATATATATATACTTGTGATCGGGGCTCCATACGTGTACTAGTGACAGGAAAGATTGCCTACATACCTATACAAGATCTTACCCTAGCATAGCGGTCTGAGTTGTGCCATAACCGCGCAATGAGGGCACGCCTATAGAGGGCATGCACTATAGTGAAGGAATAAGATAAGGGAGGGTTGGGAGGGTTCCACAAACGACACGTGCTCCGCCCCTGTAGGAGAGGGGGAAGTTATATACACACGCCCCCACCTGTTCCCAATGAGCCCCACCTGGAAGTGCAGGGAGCGATAATTACTTCCGCCCCTCGCACAAACACAGCCCATCAGGCTTTATACGTAACAAGCGGTTGGTGTGTGCCATGACCGCGAACGGGGTACACCTGTAGAGGGCATACCCTGTGATGGAGAGTGACTGAAGAAAGGGCGGGTTGGGTGGGTTATGCAAACGCAACACACGCCCAGAAGAGGGGGATTGTGGACCTTTTATAGTCCTCCGCCCCTCCCACAAACCCAGTCTTGCAGACTGATTACTTGTGCTCAGGCTCCGAACGTGAGTACTTACCTGAACCTACAAGCAAACATACCATTGAGATAAACCCAGAGTCATATATATATATATATATATATATATATATATATATATATACGTAACAAGCGGTTGGTGTGTGCCATGACCGCGAACGGGGGTACACCTGTAGAGGGCAAAAACCAAGAGAAGTAGGTATGTACATAATTTATTTTGACTGCATCATTACATAACCAAGACTTTAAACACTTGCGACATTTCAAGCTGAGAGTTTGGTACGTATCTGGCATAGCAGGATGAATTCCATCTGCCCATGGTTTTAATGATGTGCGCTGGGGCCTGATGCCGAGAGGCAGCCGAAGCTGCCCCAATTCGGAACGAATGCCCGGAAAGAGTTGCGGGATCGTGACCTAGGGCATTTGCCAGAGCGTGTACCTGTTTAATAAAAGTACTGGTCGTCAATGGGGCGTTATTGAACAGAAGCAACGGTCCATCAGCCAGTATGACCACCATGGTGACCAATAGGGTCTTGAACAGCTCAACAGGACACTACTTGTGTCCTGTTTGGTGGTACGGGACCTAAACTGCCCCCCCTGGAAGTTTTGGTGGACAATAATGTTAACACGAACATATTATTTGCTGAAACTAACTGGGATTTCAGCAAAGCTGGTGATTTGAGATTGGCACTGGAGAATTCCCCTGGTCTCAAGAAGCCGTAGAACGCTGGGTATATTGCCGCCTTGATAACCAGGCTATTGGTGAAGCCAAACGGGGATCTGTCCATCGCGTCCGACATACTCCTGAACAAGTCCCCAGTGACTGGCAACCGTGACAGAGGCTTGGTACCTGTGGTGTTGCGAATGCCTTTTAGTATTGCTCGGACTGGATGAGCCAAGAACAAAGAAGGCCTACTGGGGAATTGCATGGAGAAGTGTTGCTGTATCCCTGCAAGGTATGTCTTGATGGTGCTAAGGGACAACTTTGAATTATAGTGGCAAAAGGCAATAAAACATACTAATAGTTCGATATAGTCAATATATGCTGCCTTGTGGGTCTTGCTGAAGCCTTGGTATCTATCCCATCCTACATCATAGGACTTCTTAGTGTTGCTGGCCAGGGAATGCCTGATGTGGCCATTTGCCATTTTTTTGGATAGCGTCAATCCATCAGGAGAGCCTGGACTGGGGGAACTGGTGTGCCCACCTGGTCTGCCTTTGGTACGGTCTGAAAGAAAACGTGAAAATTAAACCTTTATAGTGCATCAGCTGCCATGTTCCTAGATCCTGGTATGTGTACCGCAGTGAAGTGGAAATGGTGACTAAGGGCGACCCATACCAACCTCCTTAAGAAAGTCATCACCAATTCAGATTTTGAACGGCCCTTGTTTAAAATTTCCACGGTGGCCTGGTTGTCACATATGAAAACCACCGTATTGTTTGCCCAACTACGCCCCCATGCCACGGCTGCTGCTACTACCGGAAAGATCTCAAAGGCTGCTGAAGATTGGTTGAAGCCAGATATGTTTTTGAAGTGGTCTGGCCATGTGTCTGCTAGCCAGTGGTTGTTGTGCAGAGCCGCAAAGCCTATACTGGAAGATGCGTCGGTGAACACTTTAGGTGATTGATCCGACACTTCGGGGAGGAAAAATGAGATGCCATTCCAGTTGTCGAGGAAAACCTGCCACATTGCCAGATCTGATCTGGCAGTGGGACCTAGGGTAACAGCACTGTCCTGATTGGGAGCAGCAGACAAGACTTCCAGCAGCCTGGATATGAATGATCGTCCCTGTGGTATGATCCTCATTGTGAAGGCTAACATCCCCAATAGGCTCTGCAGCTCGGCTTTGTTCCTTACCTGTGACCTGTTGAAGTTTGCCATAATTCCTCTGATCCTATCTAATTTATCTGCCGGTAATCTGGCCTCCATTTTGTCTGAATCTAAAATCATACCCAAGAAGGTCAACACGTGGGAAGGGCCTTCTATCTTAGTGGGGGAGACCGGGACTGCTAACTGTTGGAACATTGCAAGCAGATCTGCGAGTTGATGAGGTACTGACTGTGGAGCCTCTAATAACAAGAAGTCGTCCAAGTAGTGGATGACATCACTGCACCCCACTATGTTCTCTAAAACCCACTGGAGGGCTATGGCGAACTGGTCAAATAACCATGGGCTGCATTTTGACCCAAAGGTTAACTTGACCGCGAAATAATATCTATCTTCCCACTTAATCCCGTACCATGGCCATAGCTCCTTCTTTACCGTCAGCAGTTTGAACGCATCAGCGATGTCAGCTTTTGACAACCAAGCCCCTTGCCCCAGTCGTAAGATCATCTGGATTGCCTCGTCGATTGAAGGATACTTCATGCTAAACTCCTCCGAGGGGATTAACTAATTAAGACTGGGGATAACTGAGCAATGAGGTGCTGAAAAATAATAGATCAAACGCTTCTTTTTATTGAATTTACTGGACACAATGCCTATAGGGCTAACCCTCCAGCAGCTGAAGGGTGATGAGATGAAGGGCCCGATCATTAAACCCTTGTCTAGTTCGTTTTTGATCAACATAGCCACTGTGTCTGGGTCCCCAGCTGTGGACAAGAGATTCTTGCACTTGTGGGTGGACTGTGGGAGGGCTACTAGGCCTGTATGAAAGCCGGAAACAAAACCCTCCAGTAACCAAGTGACCCATCAAGGCTCAGGATGGCTGCTCAACAGGCGCGCAAGGACCTCTACGTCCACTATGCCTAGTCATAACTGTGCGTTCTTTAAGGTGCAGGCCAACCTAGGATGTGCCCTGTAGCAGTTGAAGCAGATGTGAAGCAATCTGCACAGGTTGAAGTTACATGTAGATAGGTTGAAATTATTGCAGATCAGATTCCACCCTAGGAACCTGATCGGCCTACCCAGCTTCTCCACCGAGCTGACTGATTTCTGTCCAGAAGGACCTGCTACCGGTGGGGATATGCTGTTCCCCACTTCTTCCTTTGCATGAGGGCACCAATTTGTGGCATGCGAAATTGACTGGCAATAAGACCATGCTGGTGCTTTTAGCCCAGCGAAATGCCTGCAATAGAGTCCCGTGTCAATCCTCGCCCAATCAGCCTCACTGTTATACTGCGTTAGGGCAGCTGCGCCTTGAAAGAAAATGCTTTATGGTAATCGTAAAACAATGTACCACCGTAGTTCATACTTAAATCGGCAATATTGTACAAGTACATGTCCAACTCCTGGCGTCTGTCTGGCCTGACTGAACATACCACATCCCGATACATGCTGAATGCAACCACGAACTCGGAGAAGTTGAGTTTCCTGCCAAGTCTAGCATCCCTACTTTTGAACATCACTGCCACTTCCCCACAAGACACCGTCTTGGGGTCATTGACATCATGGGATGCTATCAGCAGAGCGGCCAGGTTTATGTCCTTGCCCTCTATGATCTCTTTGCGTATGCTGGCCGGGACGTAGGATTCAGGGGCCACGCTTAAGTCCTCAAAAGCCGTACCTGGGTCGAGAGCCCTTGACGTGGACGACACGGGCGCCGGGGGTGGGATGACCTCGTCCTGGACCGGTGGTAAGGGGACCGTGGTATCGGCAATGGGCGTTGCCTGGGCGGCAGCCCTTCCCCTTTCCAATGACTCAAGTCTGTTCTGAAACCCAGTCATCGATGACAGCACAGAGCTCATCATCTGGAGTAGCTGCACTGACTGTGAGCCATCTCCAGTCCCGGGTACCGTGGCTACACTGGGGCCTGCCAGAGGATTCTCCAACAAAAGTCTGTACAGCTCAACTTTCCCGGTGGTTGCTGCAAAAGGTACTCCCCTCTTGCGCAACTCCTCCATGATCCTAGGGATCGTCCACACTCGATAAGAAGAGACACTGCCTCTGTCCTGGCCGGCGTCTCCGGAATCGACATAGCCAATATCAATGCATTGGAAATGCTGGCTGGCAACCTAACCGGTCCAATAAAGGGTGCCGGTGGACAAACAAAAAGGGGCATGAGTAACCCGATTTACTGGCCTACCACCCTGGCCACATTAGTTACATAGTTACATAGTTAGTACGGTCGAAAAAAGACATATGTCCATCAAGTTCAACCAGGGAATTAAGGGGTAGGGGTGTGGCGCGATATTGGGGAAGGGATGGGATTTTATATTTCTTCATAAGCATTAATGTTATTTTGTTCCAGGAATGTATCTAATCCTGTTTTAAAGCTGTTAATTGTTCCTGCTGTGACCAGTTCCTGAGGTAGACCGTTCCATAAATTCACAGTCCTCACGGTAAAGGGACTAAACTTTTTCTTCTCCAGACGGAGGGAGTGCCCCCTCGTCCTTTGGGGGGGGGTTTAACCTGGAACAGTTTTTCTCCATATTTTTTGTATGGGCCATTAATATACTTATATACGTTTATCATATCCCCCCTTAAACGTCTCTTCTCAAGACTAAACAATTGTAACTCCTTTAATCGCTCCTCATAGCTAAGATGATCCATGCCCCATATTAGTTTAGTCGCGCGTCTCTGCACCCTTTCCAACTCCGCAGTGTCCCTTTTATGGACAGGTGCCCAAAACTGAACAGCATATTCCAGGTGAGGCCGTACCAATGCTTTATAAAGGGGGAGTATTATGTCCCTGTCCCTTGAGTCCATGCCTCTTTTGATACATGACAATATCCTGCCGGCTTTGGAAGCAGCAGCCTGACATTGCATGCTATTCTGTAGTCTGTGATCTACAAGTACACCCAGATCCTTCTCTACCAGTGACTCTGACAGTTTAATCCCCCCTAAGACATACGATGCATGCAGGTTATTAGTACCCAGATGCATAACTTTACATTTATCCACATTGAACCTCATTTGCCAAGTGGATGCCCAGACACTTAGTCTATCCAAGTCATCCTGTAACTTATGTACATCCTCTATAGACTGTACCGTGCTACAAAGCTTGGTGTAATCTGCAAAGATAGAAACAGAGCTGTTAATACCATCCTCTATATTTTTGATAAATAAATTAAACAACAGCGGGCCCAGTACTGAACCTTGGGGTACACCACTAATAACCGGGGACCAATCAGAGTACGAATCATTGACCACCACTCTCTGGGTACGATCCATGAGCCAGTGTTCAATCCAGTTACAAACTAAAATTTCCAAACCCAAAGACCTTAACTTACCTGTCAGACGTCTATGAGGGACAGTATCAAATGCTGTAGCAAAATCCAGAAACACTATATCCACAGCCATTCCTCTGTCAAGGCTTCTACTCACCTCTTCATAAAAGCAAATTAGATTGGTTTGACAACTTCTATCCTTAGTAAACCCATGCTGGCTATCACTTATAATACAATTATCCCCTATGTATTCCTGTATGTAATCCCTTATAAGTCCTTCAAACAATTTACCCACAATGCACGTTAAACTTACCGGTCTATAGTTTCCTGGGGAAGACCTAGAGCCCTTTTTGAAGATTGGCACCACATTCGCCTTGCGCCAGTCCCTTGGCAAAATACCAGACACCAGAGAATCTCTAAATATCATGAACAGGGGTACAGATATTACTGAACTTACCTCTCTAAGAACTCTTGGGTGCAATCCATCTGGTCCAACAGAATTTACATGCACACACACATCCATCTATCCCTGAACATAGACACAAACATATGCATGAACTGTCCCCTTTTTTTTTTTTTTTTTTTTACACACCTGGAACTGCCTCCCCAACTTCAAAAGCAACGTCACCAAGAGCCAAGCCCTGAAGAGAAACAAAAAACGCTAAAATCACTCACTGATGAAAGGACATGTGTGATGAAAATGTCTCCCATCGGAGTGAAAGGCCTCTGTGTGACTGAATATGTGTGCTGTATCCAGCCTGTGCGGTGGGGGAAGTGATTTATATGATATATTATATGCCAGACTATATATATATATAGATAGATATAGATAGATAGATATAGATAGATATTATTATTTTTTTTTATCTAAAGCCGAGGAACGTGCTCTCGATTCACCCAAAGTGCAAGAAAAAGTGCAAACGTGTTACACTAAAAAACGTGCACAAAGGATGCGGTCTATCGCAAGCCCTTCTCCAATAGGAGAGAGGCCCCCCCAACAAACCTTACCCTTCGCCTCCGGACCAAAAGGTACCTGCGAGGTTCCAGGTTCGATGTCCCTTTTCGCCGAAGCTACTAGGGGACCACAAATGCTCCCGGCATCCCCCTTGGTGTTAGCCAAGGTATCTGCCCGCAGAGCCGATAACGGTAGGTACCCTGCCAAAGCAGGAGTACCCGGGGTGTTTGCAGGGAGGTGCGGAACCTAATGGCCACACACACCTCCCCTAGACCGCCAGGAGGGACACCCAGAAGGGCTACCGCATCCTGACAAATCCTGTGAACACACAACACACAAAAAGTGACACAGTGAGACAAAAAGAAATAAATAAGTGAATGTGTGCAGATATACTGCCCGGACATCCGGCCGGATCTATAAAAATTTCTCTGATCCTAGCCAGAAGGCCGGGAATCAAGAGGTGAGTGCAGCAAAGTGAAGAGATTATGGTGCCCATGCTTCAACTCAGTGAGCCCATCCTCCCAGTGAGTTTCGGCACCTCGGGGTCACCACTCCCCGAGGCACAAAAGTACCTCGGCTCTAGACCCTCTCAGCCTCATGGCGAGACCCGGAGGGAACAGGTCACATCGGGGCAGCCATCGAGCTGATTCCTCAGAACCAGCACCGGAAAGCCCTGGTAAACCTGCATCCTCCATGCAGCACCCATCCCCACCAGCATGAAAACTGATAAGAACAGATACTACACTTGATCTTAGCCAAAAGGCCGAGAAGCGATCTCTGGACTGGTAAATACAAGTTCCGTATGAAGTTTAGAGCTGATCCTAGATAGATCTAGATAGATCTAGATATAGGGGTCAGTACTTTCCTCAGGGAGAGGACACCTCTTCAGGTTAGGCCATTTAGCACTCCGCAGGCATTCTGGGTAGGGGGAATATGCAAAGCAGCTCATTACACAACCTTTTCAGGTAGTGTTCTCTGGTATCAGCTTAGCTCCTGTTAAGGAATATAAAAAGCTGAACGGGATATATGCCAAGCCAGACTACTCCCCAAAAGGGAAGTTTCGACCCATCTGCAGACAGCTGTTTCGGGTGATTTAAAGAGCTTTATTGTCCGTTCAGTCATTACAAGTCATACAATAAATTACAGTCACACAAAGCATGAGAGTACAATACACAGCAAAGGTTCCCTAAGCTATACATCGCACACCATGCTACTCTAACACTCCGCTCAATCCTGTAATAAAAAGGACAAGAGATCGAACAACAAAACAATACAATCTGTGATCGGGGTAGGGGTGTGGGCGACTATGTGGGGAGGGGGCGGATCACAGGGCCAAACTGCTGGGCTGTATCTTCAGGGAGACATGGGAGAAGGAGAGGGGTCTTCACTCCTCTTCTTCCTCATCAACGGCCGAGCTGTCCAAGATGGAATAGTCTCTAAGCAGGTTCTTGATGAACCTGCGGCAGTCCCGGCAGGACATGTTTTCCCTGTTGATCACGAAGCGGTTCCTGGCAAGCCACACTGCGTCCTTAAAACAGTTCATAAGGCGCCAGGCCTCCACGTCGTGGGTCCCAGGGAACAGAACGTAAAGCACCGAATGGTACCATAGGCAGCTCCTGGGCACTGAGTCTCTGAGTTTATGTTCAAGGGCGTCCAACAGACCCTGTGCAAAGGGGCACTGCCAAAACACGTGGAAAGATGTTTCCTCCACGTAGGGGCACCGGGGGCAGTACCGGGTCTTGCACAGGTCGCGGGCATGCATGAATGACCTGAGAGAGAGACCTCCCATGACAGCCATCCACGACAAGTCCTTGTATCCATTGGTAAGCCGCTTTGAGGCCACATTATTCCAAACTGTCTCTGCAGTGGCTGCGGGGAGTCCCGGAACCAGCTCGGTCAAGTCCTTAGCTCGCATGAGCTTGTGGATTGTCTTCGGCTTCCATAGGTCGGGTTTCAGTCCTTCCAGCTGGTGCTCCCTCACAAACCGGACAACATCCCCATAGAACCAGGGAGTGTTCCAGTTGTAAGGGATAGAGCTGTCCCACTTGTCCCAGCCCAGCTGTCTCCAAAGGGGCATGAGAAGCAAGCGAGACATGGACCTGCCCGCTAAGCCAGTCTTTTCAACAAGAGTCCGTTGCACGGTGACACATGCAAAGGAGGCCCTCAGCAGAGTGGGGATGTCGGGTATTCCCTTCCCACCCTTGCGGGGCTCCTTGTACATCACAGTCCTCTTGACTCTGTCCATTTTGCCCCAGACGAAGCCAAACACTGTCCGGGTGATGGCCTTTCAAACGGTGGTATGGGGAGGCCAGGCCTGTGCGGTATATTGGAGCACAGGCAAAACTTCACTCCGCAGGACAAGTGCCTTGCCTTCCATCGAGAGCTTTCTGGAGCTCCACAGTCCGATCTTCGAGTTCATCCTTCCTAGTCGGTCTTGCCAAGACTTAAGGGCCCCTCCCTCCTTCCCGAACCAGACTCCAAGAATTTGAATGAAGTCCGGCTTAACGGTAAAGGGGAAGGGGGCGGAAGACGCCAGGTGCCACTCCCCGAAGAGCATGGCCTCCGACTTCCCGCAGTTGACTTTTGCCCCTGAAGCTCTGCCAAAGTCCTCGCAGGTCTGGACGAGCGCAGAAGACGGTCACGTCGTCCATGTAGAGCGAGCACTTGACCTCGTAGCGATCTGGTCCTGGTGCGGTGATCCCTCTGATCTCTCCATTCTGCCGGATAGTCTCAGCGAAGAGCTCTATAACGCAAACAAAAAGAAGAGGTGAAAGAGGGCAGCCTTGTCTAACCCCTGAAAGAATAGGAAAGGGGTCAGTCTTCCAGCCGTTCACCAACACCGTGCTGTAAATGTCAAAATACATAACGTTAACAAAAGAGCAAAACATCTTCCCCAGACCCAGCCTGCGCAAAACCCTGTCCATGAATGCGTGGGAGACACGGTCGAACGCCTTCTCCTGATTTAAGCTGACCAGGGCGGCGCGGCCCCCACGGTCCTGGATGTAATGGACCATGTCTCTCACAAGGGCAAGGCTGTCAGCAATCCTGCGACCAGGAATGCTGCAGGTCTGGTCCGGATTTACGATCTGCCCCATGACAGGTTTCAGCCTGTTGGCCAGCACCTTGGCGAGGATCTTGTAGTCCACGTTCAGGAGAGAGATGGGACGCCAGTTTTTCAGGTCACATCTCTCCCCCTTCCGTTTATACAAGATCGTGATCATCCCTTCCCTCAACGACAGAGGCATTCTGCCCCCCTCCACCATCTCCTCGTACACCTCCAACAGGTCCGGACAGATCAGGTCACCCAGCGCTACGTAGAGCTCGGCCGGGAGACCGTCACTGCCCGGGGTCCTGCCGGGCTTAAAGGATTTAGCGGCAGAGAGCAGCTCCCCCACCGTCAAGGGATCGTCCATAGCCGCCGCACCTGCGGGATCAACAACGTTAGTGATACCTGACAGGAACCTTTCGGCGGCTTCGGGGTCGGATGACTTGGGGGCGTAGAGGTTGCTGTAGAAGTCGGAGACGACCCCCATCACTTTCTCCTTGCCACTCCTCATGTGTCCGGTCTCATCTCGTAGCTCAGTCAGGGGCGTGTGGCCGGCATGGAGCTTCCTGAAAAAGAAAGAGTTACACTTCTCACCCTTCTCCAGGTTCTCCACCTTGGAACGAAATGCAATTCGCTTGGATTCCTCCTCAAAGTGCCTTTTCAAGCTCTTTTTGGTCTCCTCCAGCTCCTCCCTGACGTCCCAGCCACACTGGAGCAGGTCCTGCAGGGACCGCAGCTCGCGCTGCAGTTTCCTGAAGTCCCACTTCTTCGCACACGCCTGTTGTCTGCCTTTTGCCTGAAAGAAACAACGGAATTCGACTTTAACATATTCCCACCAATCGCTGATGCACTTAAACAGACATTTGTCATTTCGCCATACAAGGTACGCATCCCTAAGTTCCTCCATGACCTCCCTCTGCTCCAACAGGGCACAATTCAACCTCCAGGAGCCTGGGCCAGGTGGGAATCCATGGCCCAGAGTCCCCCGGAATCGAATGGCCCTGTGGTCAGAGAAGAAGCAAGGGACCATAGAGTACGACACCTTTCTGACTGCTCTCGAAGTGAAGATGAAGTCTATCCGAGAACGGAGCGAGCCATCGGGGCGGCTCCACGTATAGTTTACGGAGCCGTTCCCGATGGACCCAACAACGTCCTTCAAGGATGCCTCTGTCACCATCTCAATCAGCAGTTTAGACATCACGTTCAGGTTGGCGGATGTGCCAGAACTGCGCCCGTCCACCTGAATGGGGCAGTTGAAGTCACCACCCAACACTACTGCCCTAGTGGTAGCGAGTTCAGCCCGCAGGGCCTGGAGAACCTCCAGTCGGACATCCCTCTCAGGGGAGGCATACACGTTGATGAGCCGCACGGGCTCACCCGCCCAGGAACCGTCTGCGACAAGAAGTCTGCCACAGACCAGCTCCCTGACGGAATCAAGTGCAAAGTTACCTCCCCTGATCAGGATGGCCACCCCCGCAGACCTATTGTCGCCCCCACCAGACCAGTAGGAAGGGCCGTGAGGCCACTGCCTGGCCAGATGGTTGTAAGACTTAGAAGCAGACAAAGCACATTCCTGCAACATGTAAACATCACACCTCTGGGAATCTAAGAACATAAGGACAGTGGGGTGGGACGGGATGGGGCAGGAGGGGCAGGGGTGGGACGGGATGGGGCAGTGGTGGGACGGGATGGGGCAGGAGGGGCAGGGGTGGGACGGGATGGGGCAGGGGTGGGACGGGATGGGGCAGGAGGGGCAGGGAATGGGGCAGGAGGGGCAGGGAATGGGGCGGGAGGGGCAGGGGATGGGGCGGGAGGGGCAGGGGATGGGGCGGGAGGGGCAGGGGCGGGAGGGGCAGGGGAGGGATGGGACGGGGCAGGGGAGGGACGGGACGGGGCAGGGGTGGTGGCTTTCGCCTTCTTACCCTCCTTGGTCGGCTTGGCCATCCGTGGTGCTGGCTTCGGAGCTGGGGCTGGCTTCGGTGCTCTCGCTGCCACAGATGCCCATGTTCTCTCCCTCTTGGGGCAGTCCTTGTAGCTGTGGGACGCCAATCCGCAGAGGTTGCAGGTCTTGCTCTTGGGGCAGTCCTTGGTCGTGTGACCTGTCACACGGCAAAACCTGCAGCCATCCTCCGTACAGTCCTTGCCCTCGTGGACCATCTTGCCACATCTCCTGCAGGTCTGCGGCATGTCGGGGTAGAAAATAAGTCCTGTGGAGTTGCCCAAGGAAAATGTCGTTGGCAGGTGCTGTAGTCCATCTGGAGAAGCAAGGTTCTTATTCAGTCTGACGACCACAGACCACTTGCAGGTCCAGTATCCGAGTGAGTTCAGGATGCGGGTGGGCTCCCTCACCACGGTGCAGAAGCGCTTCAGGAAGGTCGAGATGTCCGTGCCTGGGGTGTGTGGGTTCCACATTGAGAACGTCACCCGCCTCTCCTCTCTTTGAATAAGGCAGTTGCCCACAAAGCGAGAGAAAGGGGATTCGGGACTCGCCGCTTTCACCGCCTCCCAGTATATTCTACAGGTCCCAATGGTGGCAAAGGTGATGTAGAAGATTCCCGAAAAGAAGGTTGCTATTCCCAGGGTGTCAGCCGTGGGGAAGCCTTGATCCGCCAGCATCTTCTTGCAGAACACGTCGTGGGACATGTCCGGCACCCTTCCGTCCACGGGCTTGAGCTTCAAGGCAACAGTCTGCCTCATCCAGGACTCCAGGGGTGGAGCTTCCAGGTTGGGAATTCTGTCGCCCTTCAGCCTTGCCGTGGTGGATGTTGATGCTTGCTGTGGTTGGGACTGTGGTTGGGGCTGAGGCTGGACCTCCAGGCCTTGCTCTGCAGCCTCCTGGGTGGGCTTGCTGGTTGAGGCCATGGCTTCTTCCAGCAGGCTCTTTTCCGCTTCCTTGCTTGCTTGTGGAGAGAGGCTTCGCAAAGTCTTCTTTCCCGGGTGGGAGGAGCTATGCAGATCCGGTCCCGGTGGGAGGAGCTATGCAAATCCTTCTCCAGAGGCAGCGAGTTTCTTCGAAAAGATTCTGCGCCGCCTTCGTCTTCTTCGCCGCTGTTCCGGAATTCACCGCCGATTCCCTTCTTCCAGGTTCTTCGTCGGCTTCTTCCGGAGCTGCAGTGTTCAAGATCTTCTCCTTGTTCAGATGTTCCGAGGCAGGCAGGAGACGATCTTCAGGTGGTATGCTCTTGAGAATTGCGGTTCTAATAAGAACGAAAAGTACTGCAATCGTACTACGCAAAATCTCTACCACAATGCTAGGTGATTGAAAGAGCTTTATTGTCCGTTCAGTCATTACAAGTCATAAAATAAATTTCGGGGTTTTTGCCCCTTGTCAGTACAGAGCAGGGTGATCTGGCTTGGCTGTGGTGAGAGGCCTGAGGCTTTTTTGAATGCCTGCGGAGTGCTAAATGGCCTAACCTGAATCTCCGTTACACCTGAAGAGGTGTCCTCTCCCTGAGGAAAGTACTGACCCCTTTTAAAGCCTCAGGCCTCTCACCACAGCCAAGCCAGATCACACTGCTCTGTACTGACGAGGGGAAAAAAACAAAACAAAACAGCTGTCTGCAGATGGGTCGAAACTTCCCTTTTGGGGAGTAGTCTGGCTTGGCATATATCCCGTTCAGCTTTTTATATTCCTTAACAGGAGCTAAGCTGATACCAGGGAATACTACCTGAAAAGGTTGTGTAATGAGCTGCTTTGCATATTCCCCCTATCTATATATCTATATATATATATATATATATATATATACATTTTTTTTTTCTTTTTAGCACTATTTTTAACCTATAGTCGATATTGCTCTGAAAACGTGTCAGTAACAATACAAGTAAATGATCTGCCCCCCAAAGACATGTCGGGTATGATGGGCTAATCACTTATACTACCGCTACCCCAATTGATCTTGCTCTGGAAGACGTGTCAGTAACAATATGATAAAGCGAGTTGCCACCCGAAGATGTGTCAGGTATGATGAGCTCCTCACTTATGCTACTGCTATTTGAGTTTGCACTGAATGAAATAGTATTCAAGGTGGAGAGGCATAGCAGGATGTCGCTCCTGAATGCCTGAAAATGTACGACCACTGTGGAGTCGGGACTGCTGTGAGCCGACCTGAGGTGGGGGTTTGTGTGTGTGCAAGCAGCTGAGGACTGCCATATGTGTAATATATATATAAAAATATTTTTTTTTTTACACACCTGTAATTGGCAAGATGCTGACGATGTATAGTCCCAGAACAATGAATCACGTGACTCCAACTATAGGGACAGTAATGATAGAGTGGCCATCAAACTTGTGACATTGACCTGCTACCAGTTGTGCCCTCTGTGCTGAACTACCATCACCGTCTGCCCAACCACCTCCCCCTCCCCCTGCCACAATGCCCGCTGCCAGCTGTTTCTGCCCTCACTGCCCTCTGTGACTACCACCACCTGTGTGGTGATTCTCTGGCAGGCACCTGTAGTAACAACCATCAACATTGAACCCTAGCCGGAGCACGTGACCTGACCCCGGTCCCTAGTGCCCTGCCCCCTCTATGTGCCAGCTGGCCACTGCACTGGCAGAGCGGCAGACCACCGCTGCCATGCTGGAGACCTAGCATGCAATCAGAGCACCTGGGATGTGAGGATCACCCCACCGTGCCCCGGCCTCGAGAGCTGTTTAGAGAGGAGCGGCGGGCCCCCCTCTGAGCTCTGTCAGCGGACGTTTGACCCAGCAATAGCCCTGCTGCAGCGGAATGACTGCACCAGGGCTGGGGGGTGTGATCTCCCTCGATCCGGTGCGGTACGCCGGCCGAGACCGAGGGTTGGACTTGAAACGGCAGCACAACCGCCCACCGGCATCGTGTGATCTCCCGCGTCACCGCACACATGACTGCCGGGATGACGCGGAAGACTGCGCAGCGGCGTGCACAATGCCCTGGATACCGGTGCCGCCGCAGCGCCACCGATCAGTGACGTGGCTGCGAACATGACCGGAGGTAGGCGGGCTGTGAGGGGGATATCGCCACCAGTGGTGACACCGTGGCAACCAGGTGAATAAAACAGGCCAGTGGCGAAGCGAACCGCCGGCCGTGACAACCATAATAAGTGAACATACCACGGCTGGTATACATTTGAAAAGTCACAGAGACCAGGCCGTTCCCTCGCATTAGCGAGGCAACAGGACTTACCTGTACTGGCAAACTTCTAACTTTGTATACAACCAACGAAAACCACGTCTTATCTCCCTCCTAGCGTATGCGCTCACAGCAGTGCTTCTGTAAAGAGAACACTGCAAAAGCAACACACGCCCAGAAGAGGGGGATTGTGGACCTTTTATAGTCCTCCGCCCCTCCCACAAACCCAGTCTTGCAGACTGATTACTTGTCTGAAATATTATGGTATACTGCATCTATTAGTTCTGCAACTGACGATCAGAGGGAAGTTTTATGTTTCACAAAGATTCAACTGGTAGTCAACCCTCTCCGATTTCAAGAAGTGTGTTTGAAAAAAATTGAGCACTCTCATCCCTTGGAAGTACTCTCATATTTTCTTTTAATTTGATTTTTCTGACTCTTTTCCATAAAACTGAATGCTTTAAACATGCATATATTTCATCTGCTGGTGTTGATTTTGGAATGATAGGCAGGCTAAAATCTCCACAGAGAAGCACCAGAGTTCCTCCCATAAAGTTGTTATTCCCTCTCAAATCTTTGAGAGTTATGTCAAAGGCCTCGAGAGCTTTTCTGTGGACCATGGTGCATTCATCCCAGACGATTAATTTACATGTTTTAAGAACCTGCGCTTGACCACTTGCCTTGCTTATGTTGCATGAAGGATTTTTGTTGCCTTGCAATGTCTAGTGGCAATTTTAGTGCAGAGTGAGCTGCAATTCCTGAAGAGGCAACAGCAAGAGCAACTTCTCCCTGAGCCCAAATCTCAACCAAAAGTAAATTAGTCAAAAGGGCATCGAGAAAAATAATCCCACCCTGTTGTCTTGTTATATGATCAATAATGATTTGGTATCCTTTTGTTTGATCTTGATTTAGAAGTGGTTTCTTATCTGCCACATATGCACGTAGCTCTTCGATGTTGTAGTTCTTCTCTCTCATGCAGTCTGCATTCAGTACATCTTGTTGGTTTTGTACTGGTGCTTGCAGGCCTAACTGCACTAATGTCTTATTGATCATGGCAATACACTTGTCCTCTAAAATTATTAACGCCCTGTTGAATATCTGGAGACAAAAAGTAATTTTCAATGATGGGTTTTCCCTCCGGGTTTTTGCAAGTATATCCTCACTTAGTGCTTTCTTATACTTCTTCAATAAAGTGTTTTTGATTTGATGGACTGCATGTTGTTACTATTATAGCAAACAGGTTTCTGATTTGGTCTGGTAAAGAAATTAATTTGGCTTCTCTCAATGTATTATCACAGTGTTAGTCTCCTTCAAGCAAACCAAGCTTCTGACAGGCTTCTCTGTATGTTTGGCTCACCTCGCCATTTATTGTTCTCAGCACTAAGAAGTTGGTCCTCGAACTGTGTGAAGAAGCATTCTTAGAAAAAAACATTCAGCATTGTTGGGGGGAACTGTATACATTCTACCCAAAGCATCACTTTCAACTATATTGTGTCCAGAGAGGTGCTGTCCAACTTTTCTTCTACAGAAAACTTTCCTTGGGGCATTCCATGTATAGTATTGAGAAACCTCAGGATAAAGCAATGTTCTTGCAAAAGGATCCTCTTGACATAGTTTAAAGAATGCTGTTAACGTTGTGTTTGGTGGCTGTTCAACTACTCTAGGAGCACTCTCCGTTGTGAAATGAACTCTCTGATCGTTTTCTAAATGAACACTCAGGTGAACAATTTTACTAGGGATGCACCGATATATCGGCGGCCGATACATATCGGCCGAAAATAGCTGTTTCGGGGAAATGCCGAAACAACAGAAAATGTGCCGATAATGACCCACCTCCCCTGCCCGCCCACAGCACAAGTTGCAAACACTGCTAGTGGCAGAGGCACTCGTGGGCGGTGCAGCGGGGGCCGGCCGCAACATCTTGGGATAGGAATACTTCTTTTTATGTGCCCGGGCCGGCTCCCGTGTGTGGCTGCAGGCACGGGCCAGCCAGAGCATATAAAACCTAATACTGTATACTAAAAACCAGGGGGCCTCCAGCTGTTGTGAAACTACAACTCCCAGCATGCCCGGACCGGCAAAGTCTGTCCGGGCATGCTGGGAGTTGTAGTTTCACAACAGCTGGAGGCCCCCTGGTTTTTAGTATACAGTATTAGTTTTTATATGCTCTGGTCGGCCCCCGTCTGCAGCCACACACGGGAGCCGGCCCTGGCATATAAAAAGTATTCCTATCCCGGACATCCCTGTGTCCCGAAAAATCTTTTCGGGACATAAGGATGTCCGCCGGTCACTCACCATTGGCGTCCTCCTGCGATCCTCCTTCGGTCCCTCGCTTCTCCGCCTCACTGACGTCCCGTTCGTACAACCATAGAGACACAGGAGGACCGCAGGATCGTCGCAGGAGAACGCGCGCTGGCCGGGGCCTGGTAAGTGACCGGCGGCGCGTCATCTTCTTCAATGTCCTGGTCACCGCTCCTTCGGTCCCGGCACCTACTGCTATGGTCCATATGCCAGAGCAGTAGATGTGACCCCGGGCCGGAGGAGCGGTGACCGGAACACTGTGGGGGCAGCAGTACAGACATACAGCCTCCAGCCATACACTGTATATGACAGGAAGCTGTATGTCTGTGGGGTGGGGGGAAGCTGCCTACTATTGTGGGGGAACTGCTGACCTAATGTGGGGGGGAGCTGCCTAATATTGTGGGGGGGGGAGCTGCCTAATATTGTTGGGGGGGAGCTGCCTACAAATGTGGGGGGGAGCTGCCTAATATTGTTGGGGGGGAGCTGCCTACAAATGTGTGGGGAGCTGCCTAATATTGTGGGGGGGAGCTGCCTAATATTGTGGGGGGGAGCTGCCTAATATTGTGGGGGGAGCTGCCTAATATTGTGGGGGGGGGAGCTGCCTAATATTGTTGGGGGGAGCTGTCTAATATTGTTGGGGGGGAGCTGCCTAATATTGTGGGGGAGCTGCCTACAAATGTGGGGAGAATGCTGACCTAATGTGGGGGAGCTGCCTATTAATGTGGGGGAACTCCCGACCTAATGTGGGGGAGCTGGCAATCTAAGGTGGGGGAATCTAATCTAATGAGCGGAGCGCTGCATTTTACCAGAAGACAGGGAGAAGTCATTTTCGGTTTCGGTATCGGTTTCGTCCGGACATTTTTTTTTTATTTCAGTTTCGTTTCGGTTCTGAAATTTCCATTTCGGTGCACCTCTAGATTTTACACTATTGCAGTACTCAACGTTAATGTGCGCCTGGAACATTTTGGAAAGCAGGGGTGAAAATGGCACAACCCACCTGTTGTCTATTTATATTTCTGTGCCATGTAACTTTACTTTCGCCGTGAACCCTCCATCTTGTGGAGCTCGTCGTCTATATCGAGGATAACCGTCATCTCCAGTTTGTGTTTCTTTAACCCCTTAAGGACTCAGGGTTTTTCCGTTTTTACACTTTCGTTTTTTCCTCCTTACCTTTTAAAAATCATAACCCTTTCAATTTTTCACCTAAAAATCCATATTATGGCTTATTTTTTGCGTCGCCAATTCTACTTTGCAGTGACAGTCATTTTACCCAAAAATGCACGGCGTAACGGAAAAAAAATCATTGTGCGACAAAATCTGAAAAAAAACGCCATTTTGTAATTTTTGGGGGCTTCCGTTTCTATGCAGTGCATATTTCGGTAAAAATGACACCATATCATTATTCTGTAGGTCCATATGGTTAAAATGATACCCTACTTATATAGGTTTGATTTTGTCGCACTTCTGGAAAAAATCATAACTACATGCAGGAAAATGTATACGTTTAAAAATGTCATCTTCTGACCCCTATAACTTTTTTTATTTTTTCACGTACAGGGCGGTATGAAGACTCATTTTTTGCGCCGTGATCTGAAGTTTTTATTGGTATGATTTTTGTTTCGATCGGACTTTTTGATCACTTTTTATAAATTTTTTAATGGTATAAAAAGTGACCAAAATACGCTTTTTTGGACTTTGGAATTTTTTTGTGCGTACGCCATTCCGTGCGGTTTAATTAATTATATATTTTTATAGTTCGGACATTTACGTACGCGGCGATACCACATATGTTTATTTATTTATTTTTTTACACGGTTTTATTTTTTTTATGGGAAAAGGGGGGTGATTCAAACTTTTATTGGGGAAGGGGTTAAATGACCTTTATTAACACTTTTTTTTACATTTTTTTGCAGTGTTATAGGTCCCATAGGGACCTATAACACTGCACACACTGATCTTCTACACAGATCACAGGCGTGTATTAACACGCCTGTGATCAGTGTTATCGGCGCTTGAGTGCTCCTGCCTGGATCTCAGGCACGGAGCAGTCATTCATCGATCGGACACCAAGGAGGCAGGTAAGGGCCCACCCGGTGTCCGGTCAGCTGTTCGGGACGCCGCGATTTCACCGCGGCGGTCCCGAACAGCCCGACTGAGCAGCCGGGTCACTTTCACTTTCACTTTAGAAGCGGCGGTCAGCTTTGACCGCCGCTTCTAAAGGGTTAATACCGCACATCGCCGCGATCGGCGATGTGTGCTATTAGCCGCGGGTCCCGGCCGTTGATGAGTGCCGGGACCGACGCGATATGATGCGGGATCGCGCCGCGATCCCGCTTCATATCTCGGGAGCTGGCGCAGGACGTAAATATACGTCCTGCGTCGTTAAGGGGTTAATCAATTCCCTTGGGTATCTCTTGCTGCACTTTCCAACTTTCATTCATGGGGAATTGGGGTTTATATTTCCACAGGGTCCATGGATCATATTTTTAGTTACCACTGCATAAAGATTGGGATCCTCTCTTGGGTCTGGGAGTTCAGCAGATATAACCTCATCTATTTGTGTGGGCTGGATTTTGCCTGCCAACCAGATTAAATTGCATGAGTGTGGTAATCCTCGCTTTTGATATTCAATTGTATACATCCAGCATCTTGGTGGTCCAAACACATGGGCCTTTGTTATAAGTTCAATCAATGTTAACTGTTTCTGTCTGAAGACTCTCGCAATTAAGTCGTGGCGGTCACTGGGTACTTGACCGTTTTTGAGCATTTCCTTTATCTCAGTCCAACCTGGATTGCATGTAAAGGTCATAAATAAATCTGGTCTACCATATGTCCTCACATATGTCATAGCATCTTGAGTATATTCATGCATGTGTCTTGGACTGCCTGTAAACGTTGCTGGTAGTATAACTAAGCTCCCAATGTCTTCAACTTTAGCGTCATTTGCCACAGCGTCTCTTAGGTGAATATATTCTTCTACTCTTAGATTTAAACGAATAAATAACACTTTCAATTTTTGCGTACATGTCAACGATGAACTGATGAAACAACCACCTACAGTTTAATATGTGGTTCTGTTCATTTTCTCGAACCATTAGCCTGTATGCATAGAAATCCATTGCTGAAACCTTTTTCCTGCTTGTTTCACCTGTTGCTGGGTTGACCTGCCTCATATTAACCCCTTAAGGACTCAGCCCATTTTGGCCTTAATTTTACGTTTTCATTTTTTCCTCCTCGCCTTCTAAAAATCATAACTCTTTTATATTTTCATCCACAGACTAGTATGAGGGCTTGTTTTTTGCGCGACCAGTTGTCCTTTGTAATGACATAACTCATTATATCATAAAATGTATGGCGCAACCAAAAAACACTATTTTTGTGGGGAAATTAAAACGAAAAACGCAATTTTGCTAATTTTGGAAGGTTTCGTTTTCACGCCGTTCAATTTATGGTAAAAATGACGTGTGTTATTTATTCTGAGGGTCAATACGATTAAAATGATACCCATTATTACATACTTTTATATTATTGTTGCGCTTAAAAAAAATCACAAACTTTTTAACCAAATTAGTACGTTTATAATCCCTTTATTTTGATGACCTATAACTTTTTTATTTTTCTGTATAAGCGCGGTATGGGGGCTCATTTTTTGTGCCATGATCTGTACTTTTTTTTGATACCACATTTGCATATAAAAAACTTTTAATACATTTTTTATAATTTTTTTAAAATAAAATGTATTAAAAAAGTAGGAATTTTGGACTTTTTTTTTTTTCGTTCACGCTGTTAACCGTACGGGATCATTAACATTTTATTTTAATAGTTCGGACATTTACGCACGCAGCGATACCAAATATGTCTATAAAAATTTTTTTTTACACTTTTTGGGGGTAAAATAGGAAAAAACGGACGTTTTACTTTTTTATTGGGGGAGGGGATTTTTCACTTTTTTTTTACTTTTACATTTTTTGACTTTTTTTTTACACTTGAATAGTCCCCAAAGGGGACTATTCATAGCAATACCATTGCTAATACTGATCTGTTCTATGTATAGGACATAGAACAGATCAGTATTTTCGGTCATCTTCTGCTCTGGTCTGCTCGATCACAGACCAGAGCAGGAGACGCCGGGAGCCGCACGGAGGAAGGAGAGGGGACCTCCGTGCGGCGTTATGAATGATCGGATCCCCGCAGCAGCGCTGCGGGCGATCCGATCATTCATTCAAATCGCGCACTGCCCCAGATGCCGGGATCTGTATTGATCCCGGCACCTGAGGGGTTAATGGCGGACGCCCGCGAGATCGCGGGCGTCGACCATTGCCGGCGGGTCCCTGGCTGCGATCAGCAGCCGGGATCAGCCGCGCATGACACGGGCATCGCTCCGATGCCCGCGGTTATGCTTAGGACGTAAATGTACGTCCTGGTGCGTTAAGTACCACCGCACCAGGACGTACATTTACGTCCTGCGTCCTTAAGGGGTTAAAGTGATACCCATCTTCCCCTCTGGGAAATATCGCTGGGTACTGTAGAGCATCATAAGATCGATATGTTTCTGAAATACGCTTTAATGACTCACCTCGTCGCTGAATTATAATATCTTGTTTATCAAATTCGTTGTCTGATATAACGACTGCTACTTCATCTACTTGAGGAGCATTGAAAATTTGCTTGTGTTCTCCTGCTGGTATTCGGTCTGCTCTAATAACTACTTTATATTCATCTGTTGGCATACGTTCCAATGCTGTTTTAAATGTTTTAATTAGACAATTGTGCTCATGAAACATTCTTTGTAAGTTTAATTCAATCTGACGCCTTGTTTCCAAAATGTAGTCACATCGTTTGTCAGCCTCCAATTGCTCATCTCCCATAAAATATAGTTGTAGGAATTTGGGGGCTTGGTCAGGAAAAGGAAGCAATGATCCAGCCTTGTGGTAAATCTAACCTTGCACAGTGAATGTTGATGAAGAGCCAGGATGTTCAATTATTGATGTGGCACCAAAAGATGTCATTTGAAAACATAAATTGTACCTTCGGATGTTATTGAGAAAATGCTTTGATTCCAATGTATCTCCTGATGTGTAAGACAAAAGTTCATCTGGTGGTGATTCCAATTGAGATAGTTTCACTTTCCCATTTTTGCAGCACATTCCAGGTGATTCTGATTTGAATTTCTTGGCTTGACAGAAATTACAAATTATGTCCATTTTTCCAATGGTAACACTAGCATGTTGTGAGTACACCTTTTGTCGGTCGTAGTTAAATCCTTCAAACATTAAGCCAAAATTCTCCGCAGCCCTTGTCCTTGTGGCTCACTTTCTCTTATCCTGAAGTCGAATGTCGTGCTGTTGTTCAGTTTCTGAAGCTCTAGAAGTAGTAGCTCTCTCCCTCTTATCCTGAAGTCGCATTTATCGCTGTTGCACGGTTTCTGAAGCTCTAGAAGTAGTAACTCTCTACCTCATATTCAGAAGTTGCATTTCACACTGTTGCTCGGTTTCTGAAGCTCTAGAAGTAGTAGCTCTCTCCCTCAAATCCAGAAGTCGTATTTCACGCTGTTGCTCGGTTTCTGAAGCTCTAGAAGTAGTAGCTCTCTCCCTCTTATCCTGAAGTAGAGTGTCATGCTGCTGTTCAGTTTCTGAAGCTCTTGAAGCTTGCGCTCTATTTCGCATTGTTTTGAGTCTTGTACTGCGCTCCTCAGGAGTTTCTAGCCTACGCTGTATTTTTATTTTTTTTGCCTTTGAGTGCACTTGGCCTATAGCTTTACATTTTCTTTGAGGCATTTTCAAATTTTAAAATAATCCACAAACAAAAATGTTAATAAACTTGCAAGTCACAATTGAAATGTACTCATTTTTCAACATAAAATTGAAAGGTATTTCAACATAAAATTGAGAGGTATCCCACATAAAAAAGGGCAGAACAAAGAAGGGGTGTGGCTTGTGGGAGGGGTGTGGTGAGGGCATGTTTAGTGGCGTGAGAATGGTTTGCAAGCCAGCTCACATACTGACCTGAAGATGTGATGACATCAGTAGGTGTGTCTGAACTGTGATGAAGAGATTGTGGTTGAAGGACCTGTGATGACATCAGTAGGTGTGGCTAAGCTGTGATGAAGAGATTGTGGTAAAAAGACCTGTGATGACATCAGTAGTTGTGTCTGAACTGTGATGAAGAGATTGTGGTTGAAGGACCTGTGATGACATCAGTAGGTGTGGCTAAGCTGTGATGAAGAGATTGTGGTAAAAGGACCTGTGATGACATCAGTAGGTGTGCCTGAAATGTGATGAAGAAATTGTGGTTGAAGGGCTTGTGATGACATCAGTAGGT
Source organism: Hyla sarda (assembly GCF_029499605.1). Taxonomy (NCBI): domain Eukaryota; kingdom Metazoa; phylum Chordata; class Amphibia; order Anura; family Hylidae; genus Hyla; species Hyla sarda. Next base: position 353,714,405 of record NC_079192.1, on the reverse strand, counting down.
GTGGCTAAGCTGTGATGAAGAGATTGTGGTTGAAGAACCTGTGATGACATCAGTAGGTGTGTCTGAGCTGTGATGAATAGATTGTGCTAAAAGCACCTCTGATGAAATCATTAGGGATAAACATATAAGATTGCAAGGGGCGTGGTTTGCAATTTGGACTGATGCATTCAGAGCAGAACATGCGGAGTAAGATTGAGCTGAGTTGTGATTAAGAGATCACCTATGATACAGGTGCATCGAGTGAAAATGGTGATTTTGGCATGAGCTGGAATGATAATACAGCCAAAAAAAGAAGGGGTATAGTTTGTGGTAAGGGAATGGCTTGTAGTAGGGGTGTGACTTGCAAGCTGGACAGACACACTCACCAGTAGATGCAGAGATTGGAGTAAGGTAACGGAAGTTCCATATACTTGCATGGGACCGTCCTCATATCCCAACCTTATATCCCGACCTCATACCCCGACCTCATACCCTGTCCTCATACGCCGTCCTCATATCCGGTCCTCATATCACATCCTCATATCCTGTCCTTATGTCGCAACTTCATATCCCATCCTCATATGCTGTCCTCATATCCTGACCTCATATCCCATCCTTATGTCCCATCCTCATATCCTGTCCTCAGGTGGGACTGATTTGTGATGAAGATATTGTAAGCAGAAAATAAAAGGGGACGTGGCTTTGTGGGACTGGGCGTGATTTGCAAGCCAGAACGATGCACAAAAAGGGTAAAGAATAAAAGGGGTGGGGCTTAATCAGTGGGCATTTCTTTGTGAGATGGGGTGTGGCGACCTCCTGTCCCCTCCTCCTATCCCGACTTCCTATCCCGACCCGTAATATATGTACCAGGTATTGAAATATCTCCAGCCGTACAGAAGTTATATGGGACTTTAAACAAAAACCCTGACCCTCACAAATGGGGGTAGTTAAGGGTTAAATTAACTATCCTATATTTTAAGTGGACATATAAGTAACATGTGACCAAGTATTATCGAAATATCTCCAGCCGTTTGGAAGTTATGCAGTAACATATATTTCCCATAGACTTGTATGGGACTTTAAACATAAACCCCGCCCCTGGCAAATGGGGGTGGGTAAGGGTTAAATCACCTATCCTATGTTTGTTGCTGACATATAAGTAACATGTGTGCCAAGTTTCATGTTAACCCCTTCCCGCAAATTGACGTTCATAAACGTCCTAAGTGCGGTCCCTGTCTATAACATCATAGCGGGATGGTCCCGGTGCCTATTCACAGCCGGGACCCGCGGCTAATAGCGCGCGGCCACGATCTTTTGGCCACGCGCTATTAACCCTTCCAATGCGGCGCTCAAAGCTGAGCACCGCATCGAAAGTGAAACTAAATGCTTCCCGACTGCTCAGTCGGGCTGATCGGGGTCATCGCGATAAAATCGTGATGACCCCGGTGCTACCCGGAGAGAAGAAGGTCTCTTACCTTCTCGGGCGGTGTCCGGGCTCCGATTGATTACTCCCAGCCTGAGTTACAGGCTGGAGCAATCAATCACCGATTTCACAGATTGTTGCCATGGCAGCAGTCTGTGAATGAAATCAGCCATTGCAAGCTGATAGGTCTCTATGGCACCTATCAGCTTGCGTAAAAAAAAAAGTGTAAAAAAAAAAAAAAAAGTTAACCTTTCAGGTATTCCCTTCTGAATTAATAGTTTAAATCACTCGGCATTTCCTAGTAACAAAATAAAACAGTGTAAATAAAAATAAAAATACACATATGTGGTATCACCGCATGTGGAAATGTCCGAATTATAAAAATATACTGCTTTTTAAACCGCACGTTCAATGGCGTACGCGCAAAAAAATTCCAAAGTCCAAAATAGCACATTTTTGATCACTTTTTGTACCACAAAAAAGTGAATAAAAAGTGATCAAAAAGTCTGATCAGAACAAAAATGGTACCGCTAAAAACTTCAGATCACAGCGCAAAAAACGAGCTCTCATAGCCCCCTGAACGCAGAAAAATAAAAAAGTTATAGGGCTCAGAAAATGACAATTTTAAACATATAAATTTTCCTGCATGTATTTATGATTTTTTTTCTGAAGTAATGCACAATCAAACCTATACAAGTAGGGTATCATTTTAACCGTATGGACCTACAGAATAAAGATAAGCTATCACTTTTACCGAAAAATGTACTGCGTAGAAACGGAAGCCCCCAAAATTTACAAAATGGCATTTTTTCTTCAGGTTTGTCGCACAATGATTTTTTTTCCATTTTGCCGTGGATTTTTCGGTAAAATGACTAAGGTCACTGTAAAGTACAATTAGTGGTGCAAAAAATAAGCCATAATACTGATTTTTAGGTGCAAAATTGAAAGAGTTATGATTTTTAAAAGGCAGGAGGAAAAAAACGAAAATGCAAAAACGTGAAATCGCTCAGTCCTTAAGGGGTTAATATCTTTATCCGTTTGGAAGTGATGCTGGAACATACACACACACACATTGAGTTTTATATATATAGATACATATATATATATATATATATATATATATATATATATATAACTCCAAAAAAGGAAAGCGGCACTCCAATGGCAGAAAAAAGGTGTATTTATTCACCATCAAGTCAAGTGCGACGTTTCAGCCTCACAATGAAGCCTTTCTCAAGCGTGAGAAAGGCTTCATTGTGAGGCTGAAACGTCGCACTTGACTTGATGGGTGAATAAATACACCTTTTTCTGCCATTGGAGTGCCGCTTTCCTTTTTTGGAGTTGTTTAAGAAGGGTTTGGAGTTTGAACCTGTGAAGGCTGAGCACTCGATTTGGACTTTAAGTCCTATTGTACAGTGCCGGTTCCCTAATTTTTACTCTCTATATATATATATATATATATATATATATATTTGTATATATATACACACATATTATATATATTTTTTATATATATATATATATATATATACACACACATATTATATATATATATTTTTTATTTTTTATTTTATATTATATATATATATATATTTATTTCCATATCGTCCTACGGCAGCACTGGCAACATAAGGGTTAACATGATTATTCCTACTACTAGGCAAGAAACCAAAACTAATTAACATGAGTAATTAATTAATGAGTCATGGAAACACAGTGTTCTATGGTCCTTAGGACATATTTATCCCCTAAGGGGGGCTCAGGGTATAAATATGTCCTAAGGACCATAGAACACTGTGTTTTTTTGTTTCTTTCTATAGGCAGAAGTTTGTAGGATTTTGTCAGCCCCCTTCACTCCCATCAGGTGAGAGAACTTTATGTTTGGAGGTGCGGGCTTCCCTCTGTCAGGCTGTTTTTCAGCTCTCCAGAGTGGTTTTTCCATCGGCAGGCGCAACTCACGGGAGTGAGTGTAAGGCGATGGCGGATTTGGATTGTCCGCTTACAGATGCCGGTGAGGTGCACGTTCGGGGTAAGTGACGTGCGCAGGAGGTCTGTCTCCCCGCTCCCTTATTGTTCCTTATTGTTGAAAGGCATGTCTTTCACTTACTTGTTTGTGCGGATGGTGCCTCCGGTAGCTTTAGCTTCAGGCTTGATGGCCGGTAAACGGAGTGGTGGAGTTTTTTCTACACGTGGTTGTGGCATCTGTTGTCACTTCCGATTTTGGCCGGAAGTTTTATCCCACAGCCATTGGCGGTTCATTTGAATCTGGGAGGGGCTTTGCCTCATTCCTTATTTATTTAAGATGTGTTCTCAGCGTGTCTGCCAGCACTCTGCCTGGTTAGCACCTTGAGGTGGTCAGGAAGATAGGGAGGACATGTTGTTAGTGGCCATGGTCCTACAGCTCTTTTCCTTATATATTCCTGTACCAAATGTATATACCAAAAGCATATATATATATATATATATATATATATATATATATATGCTTTTCAACAGATGGCTAGCCATAAGGAAAGTGGAAAGAGAAAAGAGAGACACAGGGACTGTGTCAGATGTCTCCAACCTTTGCCTGATTCCTGTGAGGAGGATTTATGCCAGCTCTGCAAGCCTTTTGGGGAATCCAGCGTACGTTCTGGGGCTAAGGAATTATTTGGGTGGATCAAATCCCAAATGTCAGAAATGTTTAAGGACTCACACAGCATTAAGGACTCCAAGTACAAGAGGTCTAAACTTCTGGAAACTTCTTCTTCTGACTCCAGCTCAGATGACATCTCGGAGGGGGAAGTTTTTTCTAGCTCTGATTTTTTGGATTCACCAAAGGATCCTGAGGATTTTTTTCTGCTTAATAAAGAAAAGATAGCTTCCTTATTGGAGGCTGTGAAGGCTACGGTAGATGATAATACCTCTACTAAAGACATGCCCCTGAAGGAGGCCTTGTTATATTTCCCTAAGGGAAATAAGAGTTATCTCCCTTCTTAACTGCTGTTGGAGGATTTCATGTGAACAGGGGGGAAGAATCCAGAAAAGAAAGTGGAGGCGGGATCAAGATTCAAGTCCACTTACAAAATTGATCCTAAAGCTTTGTGTTCCTGGGAAAATCTTCAAAAGATTGACATGCCGGTAGCCCATTTATTCAAGAATTCTTGGTTCCCCTCTGAGGAATCTTCCCTCCTTAAGGATCCGATGGATAGACGAGCTGAAGTCAATTGGAAGAAAGTGTATTCAGCTGCGGCTAATACTTGTAAGGCCTCTTTGGCCACTGTTCCAGTGGCTCGGGCTCTGAGGCTATGGCTTAGCCAGTTGGCAAAGGACATTGCCAGAGGCGTTCCGAGAGAGCAGTTGCTAAACAGTATGCCAGAGATGAAGAGGGCATCGGAATTCCTAAGTGATTTTCCTTTGGATTGCCTGAAATCTAGTTCCAAAGTGCTGGCGCTCTCAAATTCTGCACCAAGAGCCTTATGGATTAAAGAGTGGGGAGGAGACGTACCTTCAAAAAATCACTTTTGCTCCCTTCCTTTTAAAGGCCGGAAGTTATTTGGCTCTCAGTTGAAGAAGATCCTGAAATCTATGAATAGATCTAAGTGCCCTGCTTTTCCATATATATACAAGAGATCTAAGTTTCGCTCCTTCAGGAATCCTCAAAGAAGATCTCCCTTCATTAGGAGAGCGAGACAGCATGGAAGACAACGGAGGTTCCAAGGCGGAAGGGAGGTCAAGGATCCAGGCTTGTGATGCCTTAAGTATACCAGAAGGGGCAAGACTCCGCCATTTTGCCTCTGCTTGGATGACCACCACGTCCGATGCGTGGGGGAGATCCGTTATTTTAAAAGGCTATTCCATAGAATTTGCCAAGCTTCCTCCTCCGCATCTTGTGGGTCTTGTAAAAGATTTTATCCAGAAAGGGGCCCTAGAGAAAGTCCCATACCATCAGACAGGTCAAGGAGTGTACTCCAGAATATTTGCCGTGCCAAAAAAAGAAGGACTCTGGCGTCTCGTCATAGACCTCTCGTTCCTCAACAAGTTCATAAAGAAAAGGCATTTTCGGATGGAGACCATCCGTTCAGTTACAGCGTTCCTTCAAGACAAAGATGTCGCAGTCACATTAGACCTGAAGGACGCGTATCTGCATGTGGCTATCAGGCAATCGCATTGCAGATTTCTGAGAGTAGCCATCAGGGAAGGGAGGAAGATCAAGCATCTCCAATTTACATGCCTCCCCTTCGGGCTTTTCACGGCTCCCAGAGTGTTCACAAAGATGGTGGTTGTGTTGGCTGTACATCTGCGTCTCCAAGGGATATTTTTAGTACCCTATCTGGACGACTGGTACATCAAAGCTCCGTCCCCAGGTCTTCTGCAACGTCATCTGGAAATGACCATCAGCACTCTAGAAGATCACTGAGATGCAAGTTCCTCGGTTTCCTGATAGATTCAGATCAGATGAGAATCTTCTTGTCCGAGGAGAGGACAGCCAAGCTGATAACAGAAGTCCAAAATCTCCTCTTAGAACCTCACCTTTCCGTCAGAAGAGCTATGAGAGTTCTAGGTCTCATGACCTCATCATTGGAGGCAGTTCCGTGGGCCAGGGCTCACTCGAGAAGTCTCCAACTGGAAATCCTCTCTCAGTGGAACGGTCTTCGCTCGGCTCTGGATGCTCCCCTTTCTCTGTTAAGGGACACCAGACAAGATCTGTTGTGGTGATTGAACAAGGACAAAATAACTTGCGTGGTATGTCTATGGAATACTCCCCAAAAGACTCTCACCACAGATGCTTCCAGACTAGGCTGGGGGGCTCATCTTGGAGACAGGTGGGTACAGAGGAAATGGACTCACGTAGAAAGTCTGCTTTCCTCCAATCTGCGAGAAATGAAAGCTGTCCATCTTGCTCTTCGCCATTTTGTCAAGTTCCTGAAGGATCAGAGGGTTCTCATACAATCGGACAATCTGGTAACTATATATTACATCAACAAACAGGGGGGGGACAAGATCCCCTCTGTTGATAGAGGAATGTCGTGCCATGATGTCATGGACAGAATGCAATCTGAAAGAAATCAGGGCAGTTCACATCAAAGGAGAGATGAATGTGAAGGCGGATTGGCTGAGCCGACATCAAATAAATCATTCCGAATGGAATCTCCATCCGGAAGCGTTCAGCTGGATTACAGCCAGGTTGGGAGTGCCAACCATAGATGTCATGGCTACCAGAAGCAACAGGAAGGTCCCAATCTTCTGCTCTCTCAGCAGGAAAGACAGGCCGAATTTCCTGGACGGTCTCTCAATCAGTTGGGAGAACAGGTTAGTTTATGTGTTTCCCCCACTCCAGCTTGTGGCTCAAGTATTGAGGAAGATAAAAATCGAACAAGCATCGGCAATAGTGATCTTACCCTTCTGGCCAAGCAGGGCTTGGTTTCAGTTCGTGTGGGAACTTTCGAGGGGATCATATCTCGAAATTCCCCTAAGACAAGACCTACTGACTCAGCAGGGGATACCCCACCAGAACCTACGGAATTACCGTTTAACAGCCTGGAGAGTATCGGGCCTTCCCTAACATCTAGGGGTTTTGCAGATGAGGTAGTTGATATTTTGTCGTCCTCCCACAGGCCAGCAACCATCAAGGTATATGACAATGTCGATAAAAAATTCATCTCTTGGTGTAAGCTTAAGAACGTTAGCTCTCCAGCTTTAAAAGATGGCCTGAAATTCTTACAGGAAGGTTTTGAAAAGGGTTTGAAGTGGAATACCCTCAAGGTCCATTTTTCAGCGATCAACTATCTCTGTGAGGGTGAATTTTCTAATTGTCCATTGGTAAGCAGATTTTTCAGGGCCATTAAGAATCTGCGTCCTCCAGTGAAGGTACCGGTTGCTTTGTGGGATCTTGCAGTGGTGCTGGAGGCCTTAATAGAGTCCAATGGCTCAAAAGGAGACTTGGTTAAGTTGCTGACATTTAAGACCGTTTTCCTAGTGGCGGTGTCCACAACTAAGCGTGTGGGTGAAATCCAGGCCCTGTCCTGTAGGGAGCCATATATGAGAATATCCCAGAACTGTCTGATATTAAGAACGGATCCTTCTTTTCTTCCGAAAGTACCATCAGTAGAGAATTTCAATCAGGAAATGTTTCTTCCCAGCTTGTTTGAAGATCCTCAAGATCAGGAACAGCATGTTCATCAGTCATTACAAATTGGATGTGATCACCAATAAAGAGATGTCCTTTGGCAGGAAAGTGCTGGAAGTGCCGGCTGCAGAGAACCCTCCCTGTTAATTATTGCTTTTCATCCCTTATGTTGCCTGTGCTGCCGTAGGACGATATGGAAAGTTTAGATTTACTTACCGAAATCTCTTCTTTCCATGAGTCCGTAGGCAACACAGGGGCCCTCCCTTAATAAATAGTATTGCTGCATCCAAAACACAGTGTTCTATGGTTCTTAGGAGATAATTATCCCCTGAGGGTTTAATTTTTCCGTGACTGATTGCTCATTAATTAATTACTCATGGTAATTAGTTTTTGTTTCTTCTGCCTAGTAGTAGGAATAATCATGTTAACCCTTATGTTGCCTGTGCTGCCTACGGACTCATGGAAAGAAGAGATTTCGGTAAGTAAATCTAAACTTTGTATATATATATTATATATATACACATACATATATTTTATTTATTTATCTATATATATATATATATTTATATAAAACTCAACGTGTGTATGTGTGTGTATGTTCCAGCATCACGTCCAAACGGCTAAAGATATTAACATGAAATGTGGCACACATGTTACTTATAGGTCACCAACAAACATACGATAGGTGATTTAACCCTTACTCACCCCCATTTGCCACGGGAGGGGTATATGTTAAAAGTCCCATACAAGTCAATGGGAAATATATGTTACTGCATAACTTCCAAACGGCTGGACATATTTTGATAATAATTGGTCACATGTTACTTATATGTCCACTTAAAATATAGGATAGTTAATTCAACCCTTAACTACTCCCATTTGTGACGGTCAGAGTTTTTGTTTAAAGTCGCATGCAAATCAATGGGAAATGTATGTTCCCACATAACTTCCGTACGGCTGGAGATATTTCAATGCCTGATACACATATTACGGGTCGGGATAGGAGAATGGGATAGGAGGTCGGGATAGGAGGATGGGATAGGATGACCAGGATAGGAGGTCGAGATATGAGGACGGGATATGAGGACAGGATAGGAGGACGGGATAGGAGGACGGGATAGGAGGACGGGATAGGAGGATGGGAAAATAGGACAGGATAGGAGGATCAGGATAGGAGGACCAGGATAGGATGACGGTATAGGAGGTCAGTATATGAGGACGGGATAGGAGCAAAGGGATAGGAGGGTGAGATAGGAGGACGGGATATGAGGACCGGATAGGAGGACTATATAGGAGGAAGGGATATGAGGAGGGGATAGGAGGAGGGGATAGGAGGAGGAGATAGGAGGTTGGGATAGGAGGTCGGGATAGGAGGTCGGGATAGATGGACTGGATAGGAGGACGGTACAGGAGGTCAGGATAGGAAGTCGGGAAAGGAGGACTGGATAAGTGAATGGGATAGGAGGTCGAGATAGGAGGACAGGATAGGAGGTCATGATAGGAGGTCGAGATAGGAGGACGAGATAGGGGGTCAGGATAGGAGGTCAAGATAGGAGGTCAGGATAGGAGGTCGGGATAGGAGAACGGGATAGGAGATTGGGATAGGAGATCAGGATAGGAGATCAGGATAGGAGATCAGGATAGGAGGATGGGATAGGAGGTCGGGATAGGAGGTCAGGATAGGAGGTCGGGATAGGAGGTCAGGATAGGAGTTCAGGATAGGAGGTCAAGATAGGAGGACGGGATAGGAGGTCGGGATATGAGGATGGGATATGAGGACTGGATATGAGGTCGAGATATGATGACGGGATAGGAGGTCGGGATAGGAGGTCGGGATAGGAGGACGGGATAGGAGGTCAGGATAGGAGGTCGAGATAGGAGGTCGAGATAGGAGGTCAGGATAGGAGGTCGAGATAGGAGGATGGGATATGAGGACTGGATATGAGGTCGAGATATGATGACGGGATAGGAGGTCAGGATATGACAACAATATATGAGGACAGGATATGAAGTCAAAAGCTTCCTCCTTTGTGTTTTTCCTCCCCAACAAGGATTAGGAAGGAAAAACCGGGCAACGCCGGGTATTCAGCTAGTATGTGTGTATATATATATATATATATATATATATATATATATATATATACACATACATATTATATATTTTTTATATACATATTATATATATTTTTTATATACATATTATATATATTTTATATATATATTTATATATTTGCCTTACGTCCTAACCAGCAGCACAGGTGGGGAATATCTGCCCCTGTGGAATGGTAGGATAGACGGAATGTTAATGAAGTCAAGCAAATAAAATGGCAATTAATGACTAATTAGCCCCCACCTCCTACCTATAAGAGGGGATATTCCCCCAACAACAGTGCGTTTTTTTTCTGTCCTGTCGGACTATGGACAGACGGTGAAGCCTCAATAGGCTGCTTTACACATTACTAACCTTTGTCTCTTTCTTGTAGATCACTTCAGCTGCTCTGATGATCAGCTGTTCTGCCGACTCCCTGCATTCTGATTAGAGATGAGCGAACTTACAGTAAATTCGATTCGTCAAGAACTTCTCGGGTCGGCAGTTGATGACTTTTCCTGCATAAATTAGTTCAGCTTTCAGGTGCTCCGGTGGGCTGGAAAAGGTGGATACAGTCCTAGGAGAGACTTTCCTAGGAATGTATCCACCTTTTCCAGCCCACCGGAGCACCTGAAGGCTGAACTAATTTACGCAGGAAAAGCCATCAACTGCCGAGCTGAGAAGTTCGTGACGAATCGAATTTACTGTAAGTTCGCTCATCTCTAATTCTGATCTCTGCAGGTTATGGAGGATTTATCCTGTCGGTTTCTTGCAGGAGCTGTGTGTCGCTCCATGCTCTGCTTCTTTATGTTGTATGTTGACTGTTAGTGCTCCTGTATACTCTTTTACTGCATCTGTATGCTCTGTATACTCTGTTACTGCTCTTGTATACTCTGTATACTTTCTTGACTGTTAGTGCTCCTGTATACTCTGTATACTGTCGCTGCTTCTGTATACTCTGTTACTGCATCTGTATGCTCTGTATACTCTGTAACTGCTCTTGTATACTCTATACTTTCTTGACTGTTAGTGGTCCTGTATACTCCGTATACTGTCGCTGCTTCTGTATACTCTGTTTCTGCATCTGTATGCTCTGTATACTTTGCTACTGCTCTTGTATACTCTGTATACTTTCTTAGCTGTTACTGCTCCTGTATACTCTGTATACTGTTGCTGCTTCTGTACAGCTGCTTCTGCTGCTTCTGCTGCTTCTAGGTACACTGTGTCTGCTCCATACTCCTCACTGCTCTGTGTGTTTGCAGTTTATAAAGTTAGCCTGTTTGATTCCCCTCAGCTGGCATCTGATGTCACACCGGGGGCAGGGCCTAACTCCAATGGAGCCAAATTCAAATAGAAAAGCTCCACTCTGCTGCAGGCTGCCTCTAAGTTGCAGCCTGGTTTGTTTAGGAGCAGCACAGTGGTCAGTGACTAGTCTGCAGTCTGGGCTCCAGGTTCGGACCCCATCAAGACATCTTCTGTAAGGAGCCATCAGTAACATCCATGTGTTCGGGCAGCACAGTGGTCAGTGACTAGCTCCGCCCAGCAGTAACATACATACTTTGTGTATTATAGAGAAGCTTTACTGTGACAGTAATCTTGATGTAAAGATTTTTAGTGATCTTTTTGGGTATGTTCTTGCCTCCGCCTTCCCTACTAGTAGAGGATTTGCATTTATATTTACTTGTTTTCTCTTCTAGAAAATGTCGTCTGCTGTGACGGTTACCGATCTGGGCGCAGGGTGACTTCTAACCACAGACCCCCATCTGGCAGACACCTATGAATAATACCAGGTGTTCTTCATGCCGTCTTGCTCTTCTGCTGAGGCCGAACCATCAGGACTCTGTAATACGGGTAAAGACCTTTTGGAGTCTTCAGTCTGCGCCCAGCAGTGAGGACGCCATCACACAGTGGATGAAGTGGAAGAGTCTCTCCTCATATGAAGCTAAAGTAAGGCATCCTGAGAAGGCGCCGCTAACCAAAGCGGTTTTACTCCCTGTTCCTGATTGTGAGCACTCACTTGGAATGAAGTTCTGCGTCTAAGGTTGACTTAGTGTTTGCATAATTGTCTAAAAGGACCTTAGTCCCTTCTGTGCACAGGACAAACTTGCAGAACCCTATGGATTAAGGTGTAGAATGCACCTTAAGAAGATCCTACTCCGCCGCTGATACCTCAACTTCTAATTCATTCAGATATTGGTTCCGGCCTCTCAGGATGATAGCCTAGCACAATTGTAATCCATCCTGTAGTGGATTTCTTGTGATGCTGTTCTGCAAGCAATGTAAGATTGGTCTTTAAATCTAGGCCTCTATTCTACCAGGAGAAGGCCATTGTGGCTTAAACCTTGGATGCCTCCAAGTATAACTTATGTGCCTCCCTTACAAGCCAGGTCGGCTATTGGGCAGAACTTAATATATATATGTAGTGCCTTGCTGATAAAAGCAATGCCCCCCTCAAAACCTTTAGGTGTTGGGGTAACCAAGATCTAGGATCTAATCCTTTCTTGGCCAATCTAAGCCTCTAAGTGGCCATGGACCTCAGAAAGCGATCAAAACCATTTTTTTCTGTGGGACAAGGGACAAGTAGTCCAGCTTATGACTTCCTTCTCATTCCACTAACACTTTCAAGTGTATTTCCTCCTATTATTCGGACCTCCCATTGGAGGCCATGTAATTTTTTTTTCTGGGTACCTGGACAGAGTTTGTTCCAGATCTCTGGGTCCTGAATGTTATAGGATGGAGTACAGCATATAATTTTTATTTCTTTCCCCCAGGAAAAGTTTATTTCCACAAAGTTACTTCTGTGTGAAGCATGCAGGTTTGTAGGAGTCTATCCTGGTATACAGGAGGAAAGGGGAGGGTCCTCTAGGCATTTATTCACCAGTTTTTTTAATTTGTCCCAAAGTCTACCGATTCATAAGTAATGACGGTTTTGAATGAAACCATCAAATTCGTCATCAGCGTCCTGAGACCAGGAGCCCTGATGGTTACACCAGATTGGTAGGATGCCCACCATCTCATCCCTGTGTGCTAGGCTCACAGGAAATATTCTGAGTGGCATGGAGCCTGGGCAGATGAAGCTCTTCAGTTGGCCACTTTGTCCTTCAGCATCACCTCAGCTCTACATCTTAACCAAGATGGTCATAGCTGTAGTATTCCTCTATAAGACGATCGACTCTTTATGATGCCCTCAGAGGAAATTCTTCATCTTCTCTTCTCCTAGCTCAGTCTCTCTCCAGCAATTTGGCTGGATAATAAAGAGGCAGAAATCAGAGATCACCCTCCACACTAGGAGGTTTCTGGGCTTCATAGTAGATCTGCCAATATGACTCTTTCTCATTCTCCAGGAAGGAAGATGCGTTCCAGAGCAGCAGAGTTTCTCAGGTACCTTGTCAGGTAACCATCTGATGAAGATGTTTGGCCTAATGTCTGCGGCTGTGGACATAGTCCATGGGCCTTGTGGCATATTCGCTCTCTTTTATGGAAGTTCTAAGTCGATGGAATCGCATTCCAAGAGGGCTAGAGATAAGTGCTCCCTGTCATCAAAAAGTCTCCATTTCCTCAAGTGGTGGAAGCAGGTCTAATATGGTGTGTCTTTGATCCAACCCATTTGGATCTTATTGACGACAGATACATCCCTTCTAGGCTGGGGTGCCCATCCACAAGAGGATCTTGGGGTTCTCAAGAGCTATGATGTCATCCTACCTGAGGAGCTCAGGGTAATTCGGATGGCTCTTTCATTTTTCCCCCCTTATCAGAAGAAGGCTGTAAGGGTTCGCTCAGTCAACTCTGCGGTTTCCTACATGAACAAACAGGGAGGCACCAGGTCTCTCAGAAGTAGGTCTAATTCTGTCATGGGCAGAGCAGAATCTATTCTCACCTTGGCAGTCCACATTCAGGGGTCCAGAATGCAGCTATGGATCATGGGATCAGAGGTCTCAGTCCAAAGGGAATTGTCCCTGAGTCAGAAGGTCTTTCATCAGATCACTCTCCGGTGAGGTCGCCCAGACTTAGATCTTATGGCGACAAGATTCAATGCCAAAGTGGAAACATTCTTCCCTGTTTGGGATGACAATCCTCTGGCACTAGACGCTCTGTACATGGAAGTTCAGGCTGGCCTACAACTTTTCCTTCCACTGCCTTGATACCAAGGTATTGATGGAAATCCGGCAGTACCATGCCTCAGTAGAGGTCTTGGTTTACCCAGCTCATGTAGATTAGCCGAGGGCACTATTGGAGACTTCCCCCAATGCAGAACCTGGTGTCCCGGGGCACTCAGCTCTGCCTGGATCCAACTCATTCTGACAGCCTGAAGATTGAGTCCCTTCTAGACTCTAGAGGGCTATCAGCGGTGGTCTTAAGAACGATCTCACACTCTAGAGCTCCTTCCACAGTCAAGGCCTATGGAGTCAAGCTAACGTTTCTTCAGTGGTGTTTGTCATGAAGTTCCTCAGTACCCTCCGCTGTCTGCTATTCTACAGTTTATGCAGGATGGGCTGGATAAGGCCTCAGCCCTTTCTACACTTTGAGGTGAAGATTTCAGCTCTTTCTGAAGCCTTTGGTAGATCGTTACTTTAAGACCCCCTGATTAAAAAGTCCCTTAAGGGAACCATATGTTTCAAGCCTGGTTTCTCAAGACCTAGTCCGCAGTGGGATCTCTCAGCAGCGCTTAAGGGAGTGAGTGGTCCCCCCTCTGAGCCCCTGGAAGAGGTGGAGTTCAGGTTTATTCCTTGGCACTGACATACTACCTTCTTATTGGCACTGACATGCTACAATGCCAAGAGCTTAGGAAAACTGCAAAACCTTTCAGCGTTTGAGCCATGTACTCTATTCCTTCCAGATAGAGTTCCATTATGCTTTTTACTCTCCTTTCTACCTAAGGTGCCTATAGAACATAATAGTACATAATAGTTGTTACTTACCTGTTTTATGTGTTTCTCCATCCTCTCCAGGAGTAGGATCCCTCCATGCCCTGGATGTGCCCAGAGGTGAAGAATTATATTGAGCGATCCAGGGAGTTCCGAAGATCAGGGAATCTTCTAATATTTTTTCCTTGACAGGAATAAGGTACGAAGGCCTCCAAGCCTTCCCTGAGTAGGTGGATTAAGGAGGCTATAAAGGAGTCATTTACTTCCAGTATCAGCCTCCTCCTGCCGCTATCACTGCTCATTCCGGAGCAGTGTCTACAAGCTGGGCCTGTCTGGCCCTCCTCCCTTGGAACAAGTTTTTCCATAGCCTCCTGCACTCACACTCCACTTTGTGAGTCATTACAGGATTGACCTCAGGGGTTCGGAAGACACTGCCTTGTTCAGTCTGTTCTGAATTCCATTCAGCCTGAAGTCCCTACCCAATAGGATTACTTCTTGCTAAGTCCCCACTTGTGCTGCTGGTTAGGACGTAAGGGAAGCGTTCATTTCTTAACGTAAATTTGTTTACCCTTAGTCCTAACAGCAGCACACAATTTTCCCTCCCTTATGTTAATTTTTTTCCCTTTTTTACTTGTTATATAACGCACTGTTGTTGGGGGAGTGTCCCCTCTTATAGGTAGGAGGTGGGGGCTAATTAGTCATTCATTATTTTATTTGCGTGACTTCATTAACATTCTGTCTGTCCTACCAGTCCACAGGGCAGTGGCGTTGCTAGGGTTGGTGTCACCCCAACATGCTGGGAGTTGTAGTTTTGCAACAGCTGGAGGCACTCTGGTTGGGAAACACTGACATAGATAGATAGGGAATATATATAGACCAGGGGTACTCACCTATTTTTAGTGAGGGTCCGCTTATCCAGGTCTGCCATTCGGTAAAGGTCCAAGCTGTATGCTAACGCTTGGTGCACACCTAGCGGCCTCAGTACCATGAAGGCAATAGCAAACTAACAACTGAAGTGTGGAGGATGTATGACCTGAATACTGCTGCACACTGTAACCACTGACTCTAATACTGCCACACACTGTACCCACTGAATATAATACTGCCACACACTGTACCCACTGAATATAATATTTCCACACACTGTACCCCTGAATATAATACTGCCACACACTGTGCCTCTGGTATATTACTGCCACACACTGTACCCCTGAATATAATACTACCACATACTTTGCCCTGAATATAAAACTGCCACCCACTGTGCCCCTTAAAATAATAATGACATCCACTGTGCCCCTGAAAATAATTCTGCCACACACTTGGCCCCTGTTATATTACTGCCACACACTATTCCCCTGCAACATTACTTGCAGATGCTGTGCTCTAACTCTGACTAATTGTACCTCTGTGTCTATTAAAACAATAAAATGAAGCCACTGTGCCTATAGAATGAATGACGCCACTGTGACCCCAGAATTAATGATGCCACTGTGACCACAGAATTAATGATGTCATTGTGCTGGGATGGGGGTTGGAATGATGCTGGAAAAGGGTGGGCATGGATGGTGGGGGGTAGTTTACCTTACCTGCCTTAGAACACTGCTGGGCTCCTGTATCATCCAGGCACTTCCTGCTTGCTGGGGTCATGTGAGGTTTTGGTGTCACATGACCCAAGCAGAGCAGTAGAAAGCTGCCAATCAGGGGCAAGAGAAGCCGAGTAAGTGCCCGATAACTCCACAGACTCGCTGTGTGCACGCCTGCTCTGCACTGCAGACTGAGTATACAAAAATAGCTTGTGACAGGGAGGAACGCTGGGACAGGGTGTAACCCCACCAGAGGGTGTCACCCTGTGCGGCCCGCACCCCACGCACCCCCCTAACAACGCCACAGGGGCAGATATTCCCCACTTGTGCTGCTGTTAAGACTAAGGGAAAACAAATTTACGTTAAGAAATTAACGCATACATATTATATATATTTTTTATATATATATATATATATATATATACATATATACATATTATATGTTTATATATATATATATATATATATATATATATTGTGGCAGTGTGGCAAGGAAAGGGTGTATTTCCTTGGCTCACCCTGCAGAAGCTCTCACCTGCTTCTTAAGTAATGAGGCAGGAGGGAAGGGAAGTGTATATGAGATGGAGACTCAGTCTAATGTGGGCTCTTCCTAGGAGACAGCACGTGGGCTGTAGGGAAGAGACAGATTATTAATACAGGTCCTAGCATTAAACGTGCATGATCACCCCTTGCCTCTATGGCATACAATCGGGGGCACACTAATTCCTGCATGGACACAGGAGAACTCATAATACCATATACACAAAAAGAAAATCGAGTTCAAACAACTCCTTAATTAAAATCATGATTTTATTAGTACAAATTTTAAAAAACAATGTGAACAGACGCCAATAATTGAAATTGGGATTAGGTTAGGTTCCAGTACAAAAAAGTAGGGCTACTGCCAGCTGCAATGGGCTAACATATAATATGATGTAACAAGTAATTCGTATAATATCTCAGTCTCTAAGAGAACTGCACTGCATATCAGTTATTGCTACTAAAGTGCTCTATATACGGTATTCAAAGTATACACTGACCACAATTGTGGGTATAATAGGATATAAATTAGTGCAAACAAATAAAAATAGATTTCAACTCGCATGTGCATATATATACAAAAATATAATATTGCGCAATGATAGTGTGATAATATAGTGGTAACACAAGCGCTTATCTATGGATCCATGCAGACTGCCAAGAGACACAGAGACTAGTAAGATAAAGTGCATATAGTAAGCTTACCCATGTTAGGCTGCAGAGCCCAGACCCCTACGATCGTTTCGGTTTCCCTTTATCAAGAGGTACTACTGAACAACACCGCACCACAAACTTTATAGTGCTCGCTATTACTTACAATTAATTACAGCTGTGGATGATTCTTCCGGCGCATGCGATAGTAGTCTTCCGGATGTAAACAACCGCCCCACTTCCGGCGTCCACACCGCTATGCGCATGTCCGAAAGCAGTAAGCTTCCGGACATGCGCACTACGGCCACGGTCGCGTTGGAAGGCGGTATCTCGGATATCAACATACCGCGCATGCGCACTGAACCAACACAGCCGTACGAACTACTCGAGGCGGACATCTGCATGAATCCATAGGACAGACTATACAACAATATACATGTAAGAACATATATGGAGTAAAAAGACCCAGTGTAATATTAACCCAGTTTAAAATGAATCGTGCTAAAAAATAAAAAAGGTGCACATCAAAATAATATGTGAAAAGAAAAAAGCAAAAAAAGAATTATTATATATATATAACATATTACAAGAATAAATAAAGTGCTGTGCATACGGTGCAAATATCCATGTGTA
Organism: Hyla sarda; assembly: GCF_029499605.1. NCBI lineage: Eukaryota > Metazoa > Chordata > Amphibia > Anura > Hylidae > Hyla > Hyla sarda. The sequence goes on along the minus strand of NC_079192.1, from coordinate 353,696,530 downwards.
TCATGTCAGTATTAATTACTGGCAAATCCCCATTATATAGTATAATTAAAGTGCATATACAGCCATCTATGTGGCACTTATAAAAAAATTCCCAAACAAATCCAAAACTCCACTACAATTCCTTTCACTACCATATTGTCCAATTCATTTCCTTTTTTTCTTTTTAATCAGTCTGGCTACCATGGTTCACTTAATGGTCATCAAGTAGTCCGTACTTCTTGCAATAATTTATATCTTCCATACTGAGATGCGAGACTCATATCATAGGATAACAGTGTGTCTTATAATGCCATGTGTACAAAGGTATATCTTAAACAAAGAAAATAAGAGTTATAACTAAATACAACAATACAATTTAAAACATGTGAACTACACATGGGAAGTTAAAAACAAATTGGGGAGACAAATGGTGAGTAATTCCTATCACACTATTAAGTATCCAGAGTAAATTGATATTTAAGACTCGATTGGTACTACATATTTGTGTTCGTATATTCTATTTTACTTTACAGGTAGGATGAAAAGCTTAGTTGTTCATTTAAACCGTGGGGGACCATTGTATTCAATACTGTAATCCACCTACATTCCTTCTGGGCCAGAATTCTTTTCAAATTGCCCCCTCTCATACCACCTTGGACTCTTTCGATCCCTCTTACTTTTAAACCAGAGGGGTCACATCCGTGTTTCTCCTTAAAATGTCTTGGTAGGGTTTTTAAGCTCATGGTATCAACACAGTTCTTGGCAGAGATAATGTCCCTCACATGTTCTCAGACTCGGGTGCGCAGTTGTCTAGAGGTCAAACCTATATAGATTTTGTCACAATCACATGTGGCATAGTATATAACATGTGTGCTAGTACATGAAATATACTGCCTAATCCTGTACTCCCGCAAACTCACAGATGTAGTGAATATTTTTGTCCTGATAATATTAGAGCAAGCTAGGCATTCCCCACAAGGATAGCAGCCGACTCTTGGCATTGATTCTGTAAAAGGATTAATGTTCTTTGGTACATAATGACTCTTAACTAATAGATCTTTTAAATTGCGGCTGCGGCGTGCAGTCATAGGTATTCTATCAGGTATTTTTGTGGCTAGCACTGGGTCCATTTTAAGGATCCCTACATGTTTTTGTATTACTTGTTGCATTGTTTGCCACTCACAATTATAAGTTGTAATAAATCGGGTAACATCTCCCATCTGATCACAACATTTGTTTTTTTTCCTTAATAATTCTTCTCTAGGGGTATGTCTTGCCCTCCTGTAAGCTCTCTTAATGCATCTCTTACTGTATCCTCTTTCTATGAACCTTTGATTCAACTCTTTACTCTGTTCCTCAAATTTCTCCAGACTTGAACATGTACGTCTTATAACTCTTATTTTCTTTGTTTAAGATATACCTTTGTACACATGGCATTATAAGACACACTGTTATCCTATGATATGAGTCTCGCATCTCAGTATGGAAGATATAAATTATTGCAAGAAGTACGGACTACTTGAAGACCATTAAGTGAACCATGGTAGCCAGACTGATTAAAAAGAAAAAAAGGAAATGAATTGGACAATATGGTAGTGAAAGGAATTGTAGTGGGGTCTTGGATTTGTTTGGGAATTTTTTATAAGTGCCACATAGATGGCTGTATATGCACTTTAATTATACTATATAATGGGGATTTGCCAGTAATTAATACTGACATGATACACATGGATATTTGCACCGTATGCACAGCACTTTATTTATTCTTGTAATATGTTATATATATATATATAATATTTCTTTTTTTGCTTTTTTCTTTTCACATATTATTTTGATGTGCACCTTTTTTATTTTTTAGCACGATTCATTTTAAACTGGGTTAATATTACACTGGGTCTTTTTACTCCATATATGTTCTTACATGTATATTGTTGTATAGTCTGTCCTATGGATTCATGCAGATGTCCGCCTCGAGTAGTTTGTACGGCTGTGTTGGTTCAGTGCGCATGCGCGGTATGTTGATATCCGAGATACCGCCTTCCGACGCGACCGTGGCCGTAGTGCGCATGTCCGGAAGCTTACTGCTTTCGGACATGCGCATAGCGGTGTGGACGCCGGAAGTGGGGCGGTTGTTTACATCCGGAAGACTACTATCGCATGCGCCGGAAGAATCATCCACAGCTGTAATTAATTGTAAGTAATAGCGAGCACTATAAAGTTTGTGGTGCGGTGTTGTTCAGTAGTACCTCTTGATAAAGGGAAACCGAAACGATCGTAGGGGTCTGGGCTCTGCAGCCTAACATGGGTAAGCTTACTATATGCACTTTATCTTACTAGTCTCTGTGTCTCTTGGCAGTCTGCATGGATCCATAGATAAGCGCTTGTGTTACCACTATATTATCACACTATCATTGCGCAATGTTATATTTTTGTATATATATGCACATGCGAGTTGAAATCTATTTTTATTTGTTTGCACTAATTTATATCCTATTATACCCACAATTGTGGTCAGTGTATACTTTGAATACCGTATATAGAGCACTTTAGTAGCAATAACTGATATGCAGTGCAGTTCTCTTAGAGACTGAGATATTATATGAATTACTTGTTACATCATATTATATGTTAGCCCATTGCAGCTGGCAGTAGCCCTACTTTTTTGTACTGGAACCTAACCTAATCCCAATTTCAATTATTGGCGTCTGTTCACATTGTTTTTTAAAATTTGTACTAATAAAATCATGATTTTAATTAAGGAGTTGTTTGAACTCGATTTTCTTTTTGTGTATATGGTATTATGAGTTCTCCTGTGTCCATGCAGGAATTAGTGTGCCCCCGATTGTATGCCATAGAGGCAAGGGGTGATCATGCACGTTTAATGCTAGGACCTGTATTAATTATCTTGTTTTCTGTGTTTTTCACAGCTATTAGTTCTAGATCCGCAATGGATTTCCGCACGCATGAACAATCATGGTTGACGCAATTGGATGAGGTTTTTAGTGTTAGTCCCAGCACACGGGTAGAGACAAATGGTTATGATATAATGGGGAACACCACCAAACTTAAAGGACTTCTTCATAAAAGAACCCGAGTCTGGTGGAATAGGGCATTTTTACAAAGATACATTTCCCAGGGTTTGATACCGAGAGGACTTAGAGTCCAAGTTTGCCCCTCATTCACCATCATAGAGGATGAGTTTAAGACTCGGTGGGAAGAATTTGCTAATACATGCTCTAGGGGGTTTATGCAATGATTAGTTGACAATAATACCCTTACTCTATCAACTATAGAGAGTGAAATAGAAACACTGCAAAATGATATTAAAAGTAATCTCCCCAATAATGAACTAGAACAACTCAATACTGAATTGGAGTCACTTTTTGAAAAGTGGGGTAAAGAGATTAAAGATATGAAAATGAAAAAGCTACATCGAGATAATGCAGATTTTGCATCAAATAAAATATATAGGTGGCACCCCAATAGAGACAGGTCCAGGTCTAGATCTAGATCCCGTGGGCGATCAGCGTCCCTAACCTCTACGACCTCAGGAGAGGATTTTCAGCAATTCAGAGAGCCAAGAATCCAGAATAATCCACGGGACAATGAAGGTGGCGCAGTTGGAGGGTCTCGGGGACGGTCCGCTCAAAAAAGGAAGAAATCACCGATACAGAGTAGAGATAAGAAAAACCGTAATAGCATGGAGGTGATCAATTTATCCACACATTGTTTATCGCAAGATCAGTGTGATGTTTTAAAAAAAGGCCTTACATTCTCACCTACCAATAACTTTGATTTCTTCGTAGCATTGAAGGACCTTCACCTGTACTCTCGCAAACTCCTATTGAAAAAATTACATGCCAGGAAAGAAAATCCAGATTTTTCCACACTTGAACTTGAGGCCCTACAAACTTTAGAAGAATTATTACAAGAGCAAAATGAACCTGAGCCAGGTAGGAAAATTGATTATATCCTACCCAAAGTAAAGACGTTCCCTCCGCTCACACTGTGTCCGGCTGTGGATATTTTCACGAAAATGGTTGCGGAGGAGTTTCGTGGGATATCCACACGCTGGAGACAGGATAACTTAACCCATACACAACGGAGAGCACTCACTGAATTACAAAACATGGATGATGTTGTATACAAACCCGCCGATAAAGGAGGGAATGTGGTGGTGTGGCCAGTTGCAATGTATGAGAAAGAAGCCTTCAGACAGTTGAAAGACAAAAATACATATATCAAACTTACCCATAACCCGGTACAACAGTTCTCTGCACAATTGAGAGATATCCTAGAGGAAGCAGTTGGGAAGGATATTATTACTAGAAAACATATGGAAGCATTAATACCCACATATCCACAGATACCTACCATATATTTTCTCCCCAAGGTCCACAAGAATCCCCTCGATCCCCCTGGTCGTCCCATCGTGTCAGGAATTGAAGGTATATGTGATCTCACTTGCAAATTTATTGATATTTATCTAAAACCGATGGTTGAGAATCTCCCATCGTATGTCAGAGACACGATGGACGTACTCGGGAGGATTGATGGGATTTTTGTGGAAACAGATATGCTTATAGTCACAGCAGATGTGGAATCACTGTATACATGCATTGCACATTCTGATGGATTGCATGCTGTAAGGTTTTACCTTGAATCCAGCAATGTCTCTAGAGATATGGGTCTACTTATTATACAGTTGCTTGAATTTGTGTTAACACATAATTTTTTTATTTTTAAAAACAGTTTTTATTTACAGACGCGCGGCACTGCCATGGGTGCTGCCTGTGCCCCATCGTATGCCAACCTCTTCCTTGGTTTTTGGGAGAGGGAGGTTTTGTCGTGCGGTGGGGCACGGGGCAGCGACCATGTGCAGTGCTGGCTGCGTTACATAGATGACGTGCTATTTATCTGGCAAGGCACTGTTGAGGCATTACAGGATTTTATGAAAATTCTCAATAATAATAACATTAATCTTAAGTTAACATATACTTACAGCTCAACTACTGCCAATTTTTTGGACATCCAGATGCACCGACAATCAGATGGACACATCGCTACAGATATTTATAGAAAGGAAACTTCCACAAATTCGCTGCTTCATGCCACCTCATCCCATATGCCATCTACGATCAGAGCAGTGCCCATAGGTCAGTATTTACGCCTAAGACGTACATGTTCAAGTCTGGAGAAATTTGAGGAACAGAGTAAAGAGTTGAATCAAAGGTTCATAGAAAGAGGATACAGTAAGAGATGCATTAAGAGAGCTTACAGGAGGGCAAGACATACCCCTAGAGAAGAATTATTAAGGAAAAAAAACAAATGTTGTGATCAGATGGGAGATGTTACCCGATTTATTACAACTTATAATTGTGAGTGGCAAACAATGCAACAAGTAATACAAAAACATGTAGGGATCCTTAAAATGGACCCAGTGCTAGCCACAAAAATACCTGATAGAATACCTATGACTGCACGCCGCAGCCGCAATTTAAAAGATCTATTAGTTAAGAGTCATTATGTACCAAAGAACATTAATCCTTTTACAGAATCAATGCCAAGAGTCGGCTGCTATCCTTGTGGGGAATGCCTAGCTTGCTCTAATATTATCAGGACAAAAATATTCACTACATCTGTGAGTTTGCGGGAGTACAGGATTAGGCAGTATATTTCATGTACTAGCACACATGTTATATACTATGCCACATGTGATTGTGACAAAATCTATATAGGTTTGACCTCTAGACAACTGCGCACCCGAGTCCGAGAACATGTGAGGGACATTATCTCTGCCAAGAACTGTGTTGATACCATGAGCTTAAAAACCCTACCAAGACATTTTAAGGAGAAACACGGATGTGACCCCTCTGGTTTAAAAGTAAGAGGGATCGAAAGAGTCCAAGGTGGTATGAGAGGGGGCAATTTGAAAAGAATTCTGGCCCAGAAGGAATGTAGGTGGATTACAGTATTGAATACAATGGTCCCCCACGGTTTAAATGAACAACTAAGCTTTTCATCCTACCTGTAAAGTAAAATAAAATATACGAACACAAATATGTAGTACCAATCGAGTCTTAAATATCAATTTACTCTGGATACTTAATAGTGTGATAGGAATTACTCACCATTTGTCTCCCCAATTTGTTTTTAACTTCCCATGTGTAGTTCACATGTTTTAAATTGTATTGTTGTATTTAGTTATAACTCTTATTTTCTTTGTTTAAGATATACCTTTGTACACATGGCATTATAAGACACACTGTTATCCTATGATATGAGTCTCGCATCTCAGTATGGAAGATATAAATTATTGCAAGAAGTACGGACTACTTGAAGACCATTAAGTGAACCATGGTAGCCAGACTGATTAAAAAGAAAAAAAGGAAATGAATTGGACAATATGGTAGTGAAAGGAATTGTAGTGGGGTTTTGGATTTGTTTGGGAATTTTTTTATAAGTGCCACATAGATGGCTGTATATGCACTTTAATTATACTATATAATGGGGATTTGCCAGTAATTAATACTGACATGATACACATGGATATTTGCACCGTATGCACAGCACTTTATTTATTCTTGTAATATGTTATATATATATATATAATAATTCTTTTTTTGCTTTTTTCTTTTCACATATTATTTTGATGTGCACCTTTTTTATTTTTTAGCACGATTCATTTTAAACTGGGTTAATATTACACTGGGTCTTTTTACTCCATATATGTTCTTACATGTATATTGTTGTATAGTCTGTCCTATGGATTCATGCAGATGTCCGCCTCGAGTAGTTCGTACGGCTGTGTTGGTTCAGTGCGCATGCGCGGTATGTTGATATCCGAGATACCGCCTTCCGACGCGACCGTGGCCGTAGTGCGCATGTCCTGAAGCTTACTGCTTTCGGACATGCGCATAGCGGTGTGGACGCCGGAAGTGGGGCGGTTGTTTACATCCGGAAGACTACTATCGCATGCGCCGGAAGAATCATCCACAGCTGTAATTAATTGTAAGTAATAGCGAGCACTATAAAGTTTGTGGTGCGGTGTTGTTCAGTAGTACCTCTTGATAAAGGGAAACCGAAACGATCGTAGGGGTCTGGGCTCTGCAGCCTAACATGGGTAAGCTTACTATATGCACTTTATCTTACTAGTCTCTGTGTCTCTTGGCAGTCTGCATGGATCCATAGATAAGTGCTTGTGTTACCACTATATTATCACACTATCATTGCGCAATATTATATTTTTGTATATATATGCACATGCGAGTTGAAATCTATTTTTATTTGTTTGCACTAATTTATATCCTATTATACCCACAATTGTGGTCAGTGTATACTTTGAATACCGTATATAGAGCACTTTAGTAGCAATAACTGATATGCAGTGCAGTTCTCTTAGAGACTGAGATATTATATGAATTACTTGTTACATCATATTATATGTTAGCCCATTGCAGCTGGCAGTAGCCCTACTTTTTTGTACTGGAACCTAACCTAATCCCAATTTCAATTATTGGCGTCTGTTCACATTGTTTTTTAAAATTTGTACTAATAAAATCATGATTTTAATTAAGGAGTTGTTTGAACTCGATTTTCTTTTTGTGTATAGGGAAGAGACAGAGCCTGCTGAGGATTACACAGCCCGAGATATGAGTGGCTCAAAGAAAGTGACATGAATTGTGAGTAGAAGGTTGCAGGGGACATATGTTTAATCGGCTGAGGGAAGCTCAGCGGTGGTTAGTCAGGACAAGCTGATCTGTTTAGTCAGTGACCAGACGGTCTAGGATTTTGTTTTGTTCCAGCTTTTTGTTTATTTCTTTCCCTGCAACCTGTCTAATAAAACTGGCAAGGTGCCAGATTTGCATTATAAGCGTTTGTTTGCTGGTTTATTGAGAAGAAACGCATCCTGTGGCGTGGTCCAGGACGATCCCAGAGCTAATCCCCAAGACGGATCGTCACAATATATATATATATATATATATATATATATATATATATATACACATATTATATATATGTGTATATATATATATATATATATATATATATATATATGTATATAAATATATATTTTTATAGCCAGATAACCCTGCTCTGTACTGACGAGGGGGAAGCACCCCGAAACAGCTGTCTGCAGATGGGTTCTCTTTCCTTCTGGAGAGAGTTCTGGCTTTGCATAAATCCCAATCAATTCTGAGACTTCTTAAAGGGAGCCTGAGCTGTTTTGCAGGATGCACTACCTGTGTAGGTGGTGTGGTGAGTTAATTGGCACATTTTTTTTACCCAGGAGCCCGCGGAGTGCTAAATGGCCTACTTAAATCTCTGTCCTATGCCAGAAGTGGTGTCCTCTCCCTGAGGAAAGTACTGAACCCGTATATATATATATATATATATATATATATATATATATATATATATACACATACACATACACATATATATCTATATCTATATCTATATACACATACACATATATATATATATATATATATATATATATACATACACATACACATACACATATTGGGGGGAGGGAACCTACAGCAAAGAGGGGGAAGATAGTGTAGATAGAGAGGTGGGAATTATAAATGTACCTGGGGGTGGAGCGGAGGGAGGGGTTAGAATAGTTAATAGGAATAGGCTTCATAGGAAAATAAAACTTACACCCTTGAATCCCATTAACCCCAATAACATAAAGGATGGAAATGTAAAGTGTATGTTCACAAATGCCAGAAGCCTAGCAAATAAAATGGGGGAGCTTGAGGCCTTGATACTGGAGGAACATATTGATATAGTTGGGGTCACTGAGACATGGCTGGACTCCTCGCATGACTGGGCTGTCAATCTGCAGGGGTTTACATTGTTTCGCAAGGATAGAATGAACAGAAAAGGTGGTGGAGTCTGTCTGTATGTAAGAAGTGGTATGAAAGTCAGTGTGAACGATGCCATAGTGTGTGATGATTCTGAGGATGTGGAATCATTGTGGGTAGAATTACAAAAGGAGGGAAATACTGAAAAAATAATATTTGGGGTAATCTACAGACCCCCTAATATCACTGAAGAGATAGAAGTTCGGCTTCATAAACAAATAGAGAGGGCCGCCCGGGCAGGTACAGTGGTAATAATGGGAGATTTTAACTATCCAGATATAGATTGGGGTCCGGGGTTGGCTAAAACTACAAAGGGGCGACAATTCCTAAATTTATTGCAGGATAATTTTATGGGCCAGTTTGTGGAGGACCCAACAAGAAGTGATGCCTTGTTGGATCTGATCATTTCCAACAACGCAGAGCTGGTTGGTAATGTAACTGTGCGGGAAAACCTTGGTAATAGCGACCACAATATAGTTACTTTTGACTTAAAATGTAGAAAACAAAGACAGGCGGGGAAGGCAAAAACATATAACTTTAAAAAGGCAAATTTCCCTGGGCTGAGGGCTGCACTACAGGACATAGACTGGGGGGAGGTGTTCTCAAATACTGATACAGAAGGTAAATGGGACATCTTTAAATTAACTCTAAATAACTATACAGCTAAATATATACCAAAGGGGAACAAATATAAACGATTGAAACTAAATCCTACATGGCTGACACATGATGTTAAAAGAGCAATAAACAACAAAAAAATAGCCTTCAAAAAATACAAATCTGATGGGTCAGCGATAACATTTAAACAGTACAAGGAGCTTAATAAAATCTGTAAAAATGTAATAAAAACAGCTAAAATTCAAAATGAGAGACAGGTGGCCAAAGAAAGCAAAACTAATCCTAAATATTTTTTTAGATATATAAATGCAAAAAAACCAAGGACAGAGCATGTAGGACCCCTTAATAATGATAATGGGGAGGTTGTCACAGGCGATCAAGAGAAGGCGGAGCTACTGAATGGGTTCTTTAGTTCTGTATACACTATGGAAGAAGGAGCTGACATTGGCCAGGTCAGTGCTGGTAACACATCATGTAATGTACTGAACTGGCTTAATGTAGAGATGGTACAAGGTAAGTTAAGTGATATAAATGTAAGCAAATCCCCAGGACCGGATGGACTACACCCAAGAGTTCTTAGAGAGGTAAGTTCAGTAATATCTGTACCCCTGTTCATGATATTTAGAGATTCTCTGGTGTCTGGTATTGTGCCAAGGGACTGGCGCAAGGCGAATGTGGTGCCAATCTTCAAAAAGGGCTCTAGGTCTTCCCCAGGAAACTATAGACCGGTAAGTTTAACGTGCATTGTGGGTAAATTGTTTGAAGGACTTATAAGGGATTACATACAGGAATACATAGGGGATAATTGTATTATAAGTGATAGCCAGCATGGGTTTACTAAGGATAGAAGTTGTCAAACCAATCTAATTTGCTTTTATGAAGAGGTGAGTAGAAGCCTTGACAGAGGAATGGCTGTGGATATAGTGTTTCTGGATTTTGCTAAAGCATTTGATACTGTCCCTCATAGACGTCTGACAGGTAAGTTAAGGTCTTTGGGTTTGGAAATTTTAGTTTGTAACTGGATTGAACACTGGCTCATGGATCGTACCCAGAGAGTGGTGGTCAATGATTCGTACTCTGATTGGTCCCTGGTTATTAGTGGTGTACCCCAAGGTTCAGTACTGGGACCGCTGTTGTTTAATTTATTTATCAATGATATAGAGGATGGTATTAACAGCTCTGTTTCTATCTTTGCAGATGACACCAAGCTTTGTAGCACGGTACAGTCTATAGAGGATGTGCATAAGTTACAAGATGACTTGGATAGACTAAGTGTCTGGGCATCCACTTGGCAAATGAGGTTCAATGTGGATAAATGTAAAGTTATGCATCTGGGTACTAAGAACCTGCATGCATCTTATGTCTTAGGGGGGATTAAACTGGCAGAGTCACTGGTAGAGAAGGATCTGGGTGTACTTGTAGATCACAGACTACAGAATAGCATGCAATGTCAGGCTGCTGCTTCCAAAGCCGGCAGGATATTGTCATGTATCAAAAGAGGCATGGACTCAAGGGACAGGGACATAATACTCCCCCTTTATAAAGCATTGGTACGGCCTCACCTGGAATATGCTGTTCAGTTTTGGTCACCTGTCCATAAAAGGGACACTGCGGAGTTGGAAAGGGTGCAGAGACGCGCGACTAAACTAATATGGGGCATGGAACATCTTAGCTATGAGGAGCGATTAAAGGAGTTACAATTGTTTAGTCTTGAGAAGAGACGTTTAAGGGGGGATATGATAAACGTATATAAGTATATTAATGGCCCATACAAAAAATATGGAGAAAAACTGTTCCAGGTTAAACCCCCCCAAAGGACGAGGGGGCACTCCCTCCGTCTGGAGAAAAAAAAGTTTAGTCTCAAGGGGCGACACGCCTTCTTTACCGTGAGGACTGTGAATTTATGGAACGGTCTACCTCAGGAACTGGTCACAGCAGGAACAATTAACAGCTTTAAAACAGGATTAGATACATTCCTGGAACAAAATAAGATTAATGCTTATGAAGAAATATAAAATCTCATCCCTTCCCCAATATCGCGCCACACCCCTACCCCTTAATTCCCTGGTTGAACTTGATGGACATATGTCTTTTTTCGACCGTACTAACTATGTAAAACCTGTGTAGAGGAAAACTTGCCCAGTTGCCCATAGCAACCAATTGGATTGCTTCTTTCATTTTTCACAGGCCTTCATAAAAATGAAAGAAGTAAGCTGCTTGGTTGCTATGGGCAACTGGGCAAGTTTTCCTCTGTACAGGTTTTGATAAATCTCCCCCATTATATATTTTTTATCTATATATATATATATATATATATATATATATATATAAAACTCGTGTGTGTGCATGTAAGTATGTATGTATGTGTGTGTTCCAGCATCACGTCCAAACGGCTAAAGATATTAACATGAAACTTGCCAAACATGTTCCTTATATGTCACCAACAAACATAGAATAGGTGATTTAATCCTTACTCACCCCCATTTGCCAGGGGCGGGGTTTATGTTTAAAGTCCCATACAAGTCAATGGGAAATATATATTACTGCATAACTTCCAAACGGCTGGAGATATTTCGATAATACTTGGTCACATGTTACTTATATGTCCACTTTAAATATAGGATAGTTAATTTAACCCTTAACTACCCCATTTGTGAGGGACGGGGTTTTTGTTTAAAGTCCCATGCAAATCAATGGGAAATGTATGTTCCCACATAACTTCCGTACGGCTGGAGATATTTCAATACCTGGTACACATATTACGGGTCGGGATAGGAGGTCGGTAGAGATGAGCGAATTTACAGTAAATTCGATTCGTCATGAACTTCTCGGCTCGGCAGTTGCTGACTTTTCCTGCATAAATTAGTTCAGCCTTCAGATGCTCCCGTGGGCTGGAAAAGGTGGATACAGTCCTAGGAGACTCTTTCTTAGGAATGAATCCACCTTTTCCAGCCCACCGGAGCACCTGAAGGCTGAACTAATTTACGCAGGATAAGTCATCAACTGCCAAGCCGAGAAGTTCTTGACGAATCGAATTTATGTAAGTTCGCTCATCTCTAGAGGTCGGGATAGGAGGTCGGGATAGGAGGTCAGCATAGGAGGACGGGATAGGAGGTCTGGATAGGAGGTCGGAATAGGAGGTTGGGATAGGAGGACGGGATAGGAGGACGGGATAGGAGGACGGGATAGGAGGTCGGAATAGGAGGTCGGAATAGGAGGTCGGAATAGGAGGTTGTGATAGGAGGGCGGGATAGGAGGTTGGGTTAGATGGACTGGATAGGAGGTCGGGATAGGAGGTCGGGATAGGAGGTCGAGATAGGAGGTCGAGATAGGAGGTCGAGATAGGAGGTCGAGATAGGAGGTCGAGATAGGAGGACGGGATATGAGGACAAGATGTGAGGACGGGACATGAGGTTGAGATATGATGACGGTATAGGAGGTTGAGATATGATGACGGGATAGGAGGTCGGGATATGGGGTTGAGATATGACAACAATATATGAGGACGGGATATGAAGTCAAAAGCTTTCTCCTTTGTTTATTTTCCTCCCCAACAAGGATTAGGATTAGGATTTTATATATATACATATTATATATATATATATATATATATATATATACACCTATGTATATGTATATATATATATATATATATATATATGTATATATATATATATATATATATATATATACACAATGCCAGGGGCGGGGTTTATGTTTAAAGTCCCATTCAAGTCAATGGGAAATATATATTGCTGCATAACTTCCAAACGGCTGGAGATATTTCGATAATACTTGGTCACATGTTACTTATATGTCCACTTAAAATATAGGATAGTTAATTTAACCCTTAACTATCCCCATTTGTGAGGGTCGGGGTTTTTGTTTAAAGTCCCATGCAAATCAATGGGAAATGTATGTTCCCACATAACTTCCAAACGGCTGGAGATATTTCAATACCTGGTACACATATTACGGGTCGGGATTAGTGTTGAGCGGCATAGGCCATATTGGAATTCGCAAATATTCGCAAATATATGGACGAATATTCTTCATATATTGGCAAAATTCGCATATTCGTAATATTCTCGTTTTATTTTCGCATATGCGACAGTTCGTGTATGCGAAAATGAACATATGCGAAAATTAGCATATACAAAGATTAGCATAAGCGAAAATTCGCCTATGCGAAAATTAGCATATTCTAATTTTCGCATATGGGAAAATTCGCACGCCAGTCTCACACAGTAGTATTAGAGTAGTATTACACCACACAAGCTGGAAGCAGAAAGGGATGATTACTGTGATGTGTACTGTCCAAAAAAACAAAAAAAAATGAATATTCGTAATTACGAATATATAGTGCTATATTCGCAAATATTTGCGAATTCGCAAATATGTGATATTCGCGAATAAAATTTGCATTACGAATATTTGCGAGCAACACTAGTCGGGATAGGAGGAGTGGATAGGAGGACCGGGATAGGAGGGTGAGATAGGAGGACGGGATAGGAGGACAATATAGGAGGACGGGATAGGAGGATGCGATAGGAGGACGGGATAGGAGGTCGGGATAGATGGACTGGATAGGAGGAAGGGATAGGAGGACAGGATAGTAGGTCGGGATAGGAGGACGGGATATGAGGACGGGATAGCAGGTCGGGATAGGAGGTCGTGATAGGAGGATGGGATAGGAGGTTGGGTTAGATGGACTGGATAGTAGGACGGATAGGAGGTTGGGATAGGAGGACGGGATAGGAGGTCGGGATAGGAGGTCGAGATAGGAGGTCGGGATAGGGGGACAGGATAGGAGTTCGAGATAGGAGGATGGGATAGGAGGTTGAGATAGGAGGATGGGATAGGAGGTCGGCATATGAGGACGGGATATAAGGATGAGATGTGAGGATGGGATATGAGGTTACATAGTTACATAGTTAGTACGGTCGAAAAAAGACATAAGTCCATCAAGTTCAACCAGGGAAGGTTGAGATATGATGATGGGATAGGAGGTCGGGATATGGGGTTGGGATATGACAACAATATATGAGGATGGGGTATGAAGTCAAAAGCTTCCTCCTTTGTTTATTTTCCTCCCCAACAAGGATTAGGAAGGAAAAACCGGGCTAGTATTGTATATATTTTTTTTATATATATATACACATATACTTATTATATATATATTTTTTATATATATATACACATTATATATATTTTTATGTGTATATATATATATACACAGACATATTATATATTTTATATATATATATATATATATATATATATAATTTATTTTTTTATTGAGCCGAGGAACGTGCTCTCGAATTTTTTGATTGAAAGAGCTTTATTTTCCGTTCAGTCATTACAAGTCGTACAATAAATTACAGTCACACAAAGCATGATAGTACAATACACAGCAAAGGTTCCCTAAGCTATACATGGCACACCATGCTGCTCTAACATTCAGCTCAATCCTGCAATAGAAAGGCACAAGCGATCGAACAAAATCCAATTAATACAATCTGTGATCGGGGTAGGGGTGTGGGCGACTATGTGGGGGTAGGGAGGGGGCGGATCACAGGGCCAAACTGCTGGGCTGTATCTTCAGGGAGACATGGGAGAAGGAGAGGGGTCTTCACTCCTCTTCTTCCTCATCAACGGCCGAGCTGTCCAAGATGGAATAGTCTCTAAGCAGGTTCTTGATGAACCTGCGGCAGTCCCGGACGGACATGTTTTCCCTGTTGATCACGAGGCGGTTCCTGGCAAGCCACACTGCGTCCTTAAAACAGTTCATAAGGCGCCAGGCCTCCTGGATGGCCTCCACGTCGTGGGTCCCAGGGAACAGACCGTAAAGCACCGAATGGTACGATAGGCAGCTCCTGGGC
Source organism: Hyla sarda (assembly GCF_029499605.1). Classification (NCBI taxonomy): domain Eukaryota; kingdom Metazoa; phylum Chordata; class Amphibia; order Anura; family Hylidae; genus Hyla; species Hyla sarda. The sequence continues at coordinate 353,681,178 of NC_079192.1, read as the reverse complement.
ACTGAGTCTCTGAGATCATGTTCTAGGGAGTCCAACAGACCCTGTGCAAAGGGGCACTGCCAAAACACGTGGAAAGATGTTTCCTCCACGTAGGGGCACCGGGGGCAGTACCGGGTCTTGCACAGGTCGCGGGCATGCATGAATGACCTGAGAGAGAGACCTCCCATGACGGCCATCCACGACAAGTCCTTGTGTCCATTGGTAAGCCGCTTTGAGGCCACATTATTCCATACTGTCTCTGCAGTGGCTGCGGGGAGTCCCGGAACCAGCTTGGTCAAGTCCTTAGCTCGGATGAGCTTGTGGATTGTCTTCGGCTTCCATAGGTCGGGTTTCAGTCCTTACAGCTGGTGCTCTCTCACGAACCGGACAACATCCCCATAGAACCAGGGAGTGTTCCAGTTGTAAGGGATGGAGCTGTCCCACTTGTCCCAGCCCAGCTGTCTCCAGAGGGGCATGAGAAGTAAGCGAGACATGGACCTGCCCGTGGACCTGCCCGCTAAGCCAGTCTTTTCAACAAGAGTCCACTGCACCGTGACACATGCAAAGGAGGCAGAGTGGGGATGTCGGGTATTCCCTTCCCACCCTTGCGGGGCTCCTTGTACATCACGGTCCTCTTGACTCTGTCCATTTTGCCCCAGACGAAGCCAAACACTGTCCGGGTGATGGCCTTGCAAACGGTGGTATGGGGAGGCCAGGCCTGTGCGGTATATTGGAGCACAGGCAAAACTTCACTCCTCAGGACAAGTGCCTTGCCTTCCATCGTGAGCTTTCTGGAGCTCCACAGTCCGATCTTCGAGTTTATCCTTCCTAGTCGGTCTTGCCAAGACTTAAGGGCCGCTCCTTCCTTCCCGAACCAGACTCCAAGAATTTGAATGAAGTCCGGCTTAACAGTAAAGGGGAAGGGGGCGGAAGAAGCCAGGTGCCACTCCCCGAAGAGCATGGCCTCCGACTTCCCGCAGTTGACTTTTGCCCCCGAAGCTCTGCCGAAGTCCTCGCAGGTCTGGACGAGTGCAGTCACCAAACGCTGGTCAGCGCAGAAGACGGTCACGTCGTCCATGTAGAGCGAGCACCTGACCTCGTGGCGATCTGGTCCTGGTGCGGTGATCCCTCTGATCTCTCCATTCTGTCGGATAGTCTCAGCGAAGAGCTCTATAACACAAACAAAAAGGAGAGGTGAAAGAGGGCAGCCTTGTCTAACCCCTGAAAGAATAGAAAAGGGGTCAGTCTTCCAGCCATTCACCAACACCGTGCTGTAAATGTCAAAATACATAACATTAACAAAAGAGCAAAACATCTTCCCCAGACCCAGCCTGCGCAAAACCCTGTCCATGAATGAGTGGGAGACACGGTCGAACGCCTTCTCCTGATCTAAGCTGACCAGGGCGGCGCGGCCCCCGCGGTCCTGGATGTAATGGACCGTGTCTCTCACAAGGGCAAGGCTGTCAGCAATCCTGCGGCCAGGAATGCTGCAGGTCTGGTCCGGATGGACGATCTGCCCCATGACAGGTTTCAGCCTGTTGGCCAGCACCTTGGCGAAGATCTTGTAGTCCACGTTCAGGAGAGAGATGGGACGCCAGTTTTTCAGGTCACATCTCTCCCCCTTCCGCTTATACAAGATCGTGATCATCCCTTCCCTCAACGACGGAGGCATTCTGCCCCCCACCACCATCTCCTCGTACACCTCCAACAGGTCCGGACAGATCAGGTCACCCAGCGCTACGTAGAGCTCGGCCGGGAGACCGTCACTGCCGGGGGTCCTGCCGGGCTTAAAGGATTTAGCAGCAGAGAGCAGCTCCCCCACCGTCAAGGGATCGTCCATAGCCGCCGCACCTGCGGGATCAACAACGTTAGTGACACCTGACAGGAACCCTCTCGGCGGCTTCGGGGTCAGATGACTTGGGGGCGTAGAGGTTGCTGTAGAAGTCGGAGACGACCCCCATCACTTCCTCCTTGCCTCTCCTCATGTGTCCGGTCTCATCTCGTAGCTCAGTCAGGGGCGTGTGGCCGGCATGGAGCTTCCTGAAAAAGAAAGAGTTACATTTCTCACCCTTCTCCAGGTTCTCCACCTTGGAACGAAAGACGATTCGCTTGGATTCCTCCTCAAAGTGCCTTTTCAAGCTCTTTTTGGTCTCCTCCAGCTCCTCCCTGACGTCCCAGCCACACTGGAGCAGGTCCTGCAGGGACCGCAGCTCGCGCTGCAGTTTCCTGAAGTCCCACTTCTTCGCACACGCCTGTTGTCTGCCTTTTGCCTGAAATAAACAACGGAATTCGACTTTAACATATTCCCACCAATCGCTGATGCACTTAAACAGACATTTGTCATTTCGCCATACAAGGTACGCATCCCTAAGTTCCTCCATGACTTCCCTCTGCTCCAACAGGGCACAATTCAACTTCCAGGAGCCTGGGCCAGGTGGGAATCCATGGCCCAGAGTCCCCCGGAATCGAATGGCCCTGTGGTCAGAGAAAAAGCAGGGGACCATAGAGTACGACACCTTTCTGACTGCTCTCCAAGTGAAGATGAAGTCTATCCGAGAACGGAGCGAGCCATCGGGGCGGCTCCACGTATAGTTTACGGAGCCGTTCCCGATATACCCAACAACGTCCTGCAAGGATGCCTCCGTCACCATCTCAATCAGCAGTTTAGACGTCACGTCCAGGTTGGCGGATGTGCCAGAACTGCGCCCGTCCACCTCAATGGGGCAGTTGAAGTCACCACCCAACACCACTGCCCTAGTGGTGGCGAGTTCAGCCCGCAGGGCCTGGAGAACCTCCAGTCGGACATCCCTCTCAGGGGAGGCATACACGTTGATGAGCCGCACGGGCTCACCCGCCCAGGAACCGTCTGCGACAAGAAGTCTGCCACAGACGAGCTCCCGGACGGAATCAAGTGCAAAGTTACCTCCCCTGATCAGGATGGCCACCCCCGCAGACCTATTGTCGCCCCCACCAGACGAGTAGGAAGGGCCGTGAGGCCACTGCCTGGCCAGATGGTTGTAAGACCTAGAAGCAGACAAAGCACATTCCTGCAACATGTAAACAACACACCTCTGGGAATCTAAGAACGTAAGGACAGTCTGAAATCTAAACCAAGCTCTAATACTCCTCACATTAATGCAGAAGATGTTGAGATCAGCCATGGGAATAAAAAGAGAGGTTAGTTCTGATACTAGTTACCACTCTGGTCGGACGGGTCCTCTTCTCTGGCGCCTGTCGGCTCCTGTGGCTTCTCGTAGCGCACTTCCACGAACTCGTCGTAGACTGTGTTGGACGGAGTGTCCAGGATTTTCTTGACCTCTGGGTCCTGCAGCAGCTCCTCCATAGATTGAGCTTGGACCTGCTCCACTTGGGCCTGCTCCATCCCCTCCTCTCCTTCTGAAGCTTCAAGGCTCTCGCAGACCTGCTCCATCTCCTCCTCCTCATCTGAAGCTTGAGGGGTCTCGCAGGTCTCGATAATCTTTCTTTTGTGGGACTCTTCTGATGCGTTGTCCCTTCCTTTCCTCTTCCTCTGTATGGTACCTGGGGGAGGAATCACAGGAAAGTCCTCCGAAGGGCGGGCATCAGCAGCTGGAGGGGGGTTAGGTGCTGCTGGGCCAGGAGAGAAAGGAGGCTCGGTGGGGCAGGGGGCAGGAGAGAGTGCCCGGGCAGGGGAGGACGGGGCAGGGGTGGGCCAGGCAGGGGAGGACGGGGCAGGGGTAGGCCGGGTGGGGTACGGGGGGTAGGGGTGGGACGGGATGGGGCAGGAGGGGCAGGGGTGGGATGGGATGGGGCAGGAGGGGCAGGGGTGGGACGGGATGGGGCAGGGGTGGGACGGGATGGGGCAGGAGGGGCTGGGGTGGGACGGGATGGGGCAGGGGTGGGACGGGATGGGGCAGGAGATGGGGCGGGAGGGGCAGGGGATGGGGCGGGAGGGGCAGGGGATGGGGCGGGAGGGGCAGGGGAGGGACGGGACGGGGCAGGGGTGGTGGCTTTCGCCTTCTTACCCTCCTTGGTCGGCTTGGCCATCCGTGGTGCTGGCTCCGGAGCTGGGGCTGGCTTCGGTGCTCTCGCTGCCACAGATGCCCATGTTCTCTCCCTCTGGGGGCAGTCCTTGTAGCTGTGGGCTGCCAGTCCGCAGAGGTTGCAGGTCTTGCTCTTGGGGCAGTCCTTGGTCGTGTGACCTGTCACACGGCAATACCTGCAGGCATCCTCCGTACAGTCCTTGCGGCCCTCGTGGCCCATCTTGCCACATCTCCTGCAGGTCTGCGGCATGTCCGGGTAGAAGATAAGTCCTGTGGAGTTGCCCAAGGAAAATGTCGTTGGCAGGTGCTGTAGTCCGTCTGGAGAAGCAGGGTTCTTGTTGAGTCTGACGACCACAGACCACTTGCAGGTCCAGTATCCGAGTGAGTTCAGGATGCGGGTGGGCTCCCTCACCACGGTGCAGAAGCGCTTCAGGAAGGTCGAGATGTCCGTGCCTGGGGTGTGTGGGTTCCGCATTGAGACCGTCACCCGCCTCTCCTCTCTTTGAATAAGGCAGTTGGCCACAAAGCGAGAGAAAGGGGATTCAGGACTCGCCGCTTTCACCGCCTCCCAGTATCTTCTACAGGTCCCAATGGTGGCAAAGGTGATGTAGAAGATTCCCGAAAAGAAGGTTGCTATTCCCAGGGTGTCAGCCGTGGGGAAGCCTTGATCCGCCAGCATCTTCTTGCAGAACACGTCGTGGGACATGTCCGGCACCCTTCCGTCCACGGGCTTGAGCTTCAAGGCAACAGTCTGCCTCATCCAGGACTCCAGGGTTGGAGCTTCCAGGTTGGGAATTCTGCCCCCCTTCTGCCTTGCCGTGGTGGAGGTTGAAGCTTGCTGTGGTTGGGGCTGGACCTCCAGGCCTTGCCCTGCAGCCTCCTGGGTGGACTTGCTGGTTAAGGCCATGGCTTCTTCCAGCAGGCTCTTTTCCGCTTCCTTGCTTGCTTGTGGAGAGAGGCTTCGCAAAGTCTTCTTTCCCGGGTGGGAGGAGCTATGCAGATCCGGTCCCGGTGGGAGGAGCTATGCAAATCCTTCTCCAGAGGCAGCGAGTTTCTTCGAAAAGATTCTGCGCCGCCTTCGTCTTCGCCGCTGTTCCGGAATTCACCGCCGATTCCCTTCTTCCAGGTTCTTCGTCGGCTTCTTCCGGAGCTGCAGTCTTCAAGATCTTCTCCTTCTTCAGATGTTCCAAGGCAGGCAGGAGACGATCTTCAGGTGGTATGCTCTAGAGAAATGCAGTTCTAATAAGAACGAAAAGTACTGCAATCGTACTACGCAAAATCTCTACCACAATGCTTGGAGTTCTTCAGACCGTAGCGATCATGGTATCTCCCCTGCCAGGTGCTCTCGAATCACCCAAAGTGCAAGAAAAAGTGCAACGTGTTAGATAAAAAAAAAACGTGCACAGAGGATGCGGTCTATCGCAAGCCCTTCTCCGATAGGAGAGAGGCCCCCAACAAACCTTACCCTTCGCCTCCGGACCAAAAGGTACCTGCGACGTTCCAGGTTCGATGTCCCTTTACGCCGAAGCTACTAAGGGACCACAAATGCTCCCGGCTTCCCCCTAGGCGTTAGCCAAGGTATCTGCCCGCAGAGTCGATAACGGTAGGTACCCTGCCAGAGGAGGAGTACCCAGGGTGTTTGCAGGGAGGTGCGGAACCTAATGGCCACACACACCTCCCCTAGACCGCCATGAGGGACACCCAGAAGGGCTACCGCGTCCTGACAAATCCTGTGAACACACAAAAAGTGACACAGTGAGACAAAAATAAATAAATAAGTTAATGTGTGCAGATATACTACCCGGACATCCGGCCAGATCTATAAAAATTTCTCTGATCCTAGCCAGAGGCCAGGAAACAAGAAATGAGTGCCACAAAGGTGCAGAGATCATGGTGCCCATGCTTCAACTCAGTGAGTCTATCCCCCCCCAGTGAGTTTCAGCACCTCAGGGTCACCACTCCCCGAGGCACTAAAGTACCTCGGCTCTAGACCCTCTCAGCCTCATGGCGAGACCCAGAGGAAGCAGATCACATCAGGGCAGCCGTCGGGCTGATTCCTCAGAACCAGCCCCGGAACGCCCCGGTACACCTGCTCCCTACCATGCAGCACCCATCCCCACCAGCATTAAACTGATAAGAACAGATTTTTTATGTTTTTATTAGTAATATGTAAGAAATACATACAGGTAAACTTTCACTACTATGCATCATATTACATATCACATTATTGCATTCCAAAGACTAAAGTGCCAAAGTGAATTAGCTTTCCGGGCCCCCAGTCTCTTTTTGTCTAATAAAAAGTAGATAAAAAGTTCACTCAATGCAAGTTTAAAACAGTCACTTTCACTAATCAAGTCTTTCTGGAAAATCAAAATATTGCGAGACTTCCACAAGGCATTCTTGACGGTGTTCGCAACAGTCCATATCACTCTCTCTATGAGGGACATTTATCAATGTTTGCTTATGTATTCTTTTTTTTAGTAATTTTTTCCTTACTTTTTTTTTGCTTATGTGTGACTTATTTATCAACTGCTTTCAGCCTGTTGATATTTTTCTTTCACGTAAACAATTTTTCCTTTTTTAGGCTGGGTCCACACTACGTTTTGTCCCATACGGGAGCGCATACGGCAGGGGGGAGCTAAAAGCTCGCGCTCCCGTATGTTACCGTATGCGCTCCCGTATGTCATTCATTTCAATGAGCCGACCGGAGTGAAACGTTTGGTCCGGTCGGCTCATTTTTGCGCCGTATGCGCTTTTACAACCGGACCTAAAACCGTGGTCAACCACGGTTTTAGGTCCGGTTGTAAAAGCGCATATGGCGCAAAAATGAGCCGACCGGACCGAACGTTTCACTCCGGTCGGCTCATTGAAATGAATGACATACGGGAGCGCATACGGTAACATACGGGAGCGCGAGCTTTTAGCTCCCCCCTGCCGTATGCGCTCCCGTATGGGACAAAACGTAGTGTGGACCCAGCCTTACTTTGGTAGTAGCTTTTTCTGCTCCATGTTTGAGTTGGAGTAAATTTAGTCAATTTTTAACCCTGTTGCAACTTTTTTTTTGCGCAGTTGCGACTGTTGCAGTTAATAAATACCTGACTACCCGTAGTCCATTTTAAAATTATTACTACGTAGTTAAGTTTTGGAAAACTTGCTTTTCTTGCTTTCCAGTCAAAATGTCGCATGAAAAATCGCGTAGTCGCAGTTGCGACAATTTTGCAACAATTATAGTAAAGAAAACCTTACTAAACCCGTTGATAAATGTCCATAAATATCTTTATTTTGACTCGTAAAATTCCCGAATAAAACAACTTCATGATTAAAAGTCTTTAGACCGGTAAGAAACATTAAAAGACTCGCCACACTTTTCCACACCTCTTGAGTATAAAAACAGTTCCAAAACACATGTTAGACTGTCTCTTCTCCTCCACAGCTTCCTCTTGGACATCTTGAAGTATTGCACAATCCTCTTCTGTGCTGAAAGTGTCTGGTAGGTACACACTCATGTGCTATTGACCATGCAAGATCTTTATTGCAATTCTCCAGATAAGGTGCATTAACCATCCTCCACACTCTGTCACATTTTGTTTTAGAGAAGTTTAAAATCCCAGAGGTTTGCTCCGATCTCCTGAGCTCCATCTCTATTCTTTTGGGATGCTTGAGAATCTCAATGTCCATGTCTTTCAAGTTATACAGACGAATTACTTTCTCTAAAACCATATAGTGCTTTGGAGGTATGATTAAAACAGGGGATGTCTGAGGTAGGTGAATCGATTTTCTTTTTCTAAAAATATCACCAGCAGCATACTTTAGATAAAATGTCCTTTGTTTAGAGGATAAAACAGTCTTAAAACACATGCTAAAAAACTTCAGGTATAAAAAAAATTTAAGATTAGGAAAGTTTTTACCTCCATTTTTGTGCAGCTTGTACATAATGTCTCTTTTGAGTTTTTCCATCCTTGAGCTCCAGATAAAATGAAAAAATTGTTTTTGCAGGTTTTTAAGAACAGTCTCTGATGGAGGAAACACTGTATTAAGGTACAATAAAACAGGTAAAAGCAGAGATCATATGATTAAAAGCTTCCCCTCAATAGACAGTTTTCTTAGTTTCCAAAAGTCAATTTTTTTCTGTACCTTTTCTTTAACAATATTCCAACTCTCTTCTCCATCATTTTTTTGCATAAAAATCACTCCTAACACCTTAATTTTTTTCACTCTGGATCTTTTGTTTGGGCATGTCTGTATTTGACCACTTCCCAATCCCCAAACACTCACATTTGGCAATATTTAATTTAACCCCTTAAGGACCCAGCCCAAATACACCTTAAGGACCCGGACATTTTTTGAACATCTGACCACTGTCACTTCAAGCATTAATAACTCTGGGATGCTTTTACCTTTCATTCTGATTCCGAGATTGTATTTTTGTGACATATTCTACTTTATGTTAGTGGTAAAATTTTGTCGATACTTACATCATTTCTTGGTGAAAAATTCAAAAATTTGATGAAAAAATAGAAAATTTTGTATTTTTTTTAAACTTTGAAGCTCTCTGCTTATAAGGAAAATGGATATTCCAAATAAATTATACATTGATTCACATATACAATATGTCTACTTTATGTCTGCATCATAAAGTTTACATGTTTTTACTTTTGGAAGACATCAGAGGGCTTCAAAGTTCAGCAGCAATTTTCAAATTTTTCACAAAATTTTCAAAATTGGAATTTTTCAGGGACCAGTTAGGTTTGAAGTGGATTTGAAGGGCCTTCATATTAGAAATACCCCACAAATGACCCCATTATAAAAACTGCACCCCTCAAAGTATTCAAAATGACATTCAGTAAGTGTGTTAACCCTTTAGGTGTTTCACAGGAATAGCAGCAAAGTGAAGGAGAAAATTCAAAATCTTCATTTTTTACACTTGCATGTTCTTGTAGACCCAGTTTTTGAATTTTTACAAGTGGTAATAGGAGAAAAAGCCCCCAAAATTTGTAACCCAATTTCTCTCGAGTAAGGAAATACCAGATATGTGTATGTCAAGTGTTCGGCGGCATTTAGGAAGCCCCTGTGGTGCCAAAACATCAAAAAATACCCACATGGCATACTATTTTGGAAACTACACCCCTCAAGGAACGTAACAAGGGGTCCGCTGAGCCTTAACGACTTTTCGTTAAAGTTGGATGTGTAAATGAAAAAAAATATTTTTTTTACTAAAATGCAGTTTTCCCCCTAAATTTTACATTTTTTACAAGGGGTAATAGGAGAAAATGACCCCCAAAATTTGTAACCCCATTTCTTCTGAGTATGGAAATACCCCATGTTAGGACGTAAAATGCTCTGCTGGTTAACTACAATGCTCAGAAGAGGAGGAGCGCCATTGAGCTTTTGAAAAGAGAATTTGTTTGGAATGGTAGTCAGGGGCCATGTGCGTTTACAAAGCCCCCCGTGGTGCCAGAACAGTGGAAACTACACCCCTCACAGAATTTAATAAGAGGTGCAGTGAGTATTTACACCCCACAGATCTTTAAAATGTAATTTTTCATTTTTACGGACCACTGTTCCAAAAATCTGTCAGACACCTGTGGGGCGTCAATTCTCAATGTACTCCTTATTACATTATGTGAGGGGTGTAGTTTCCAAAATGGGGGTCACGTGTCGGGGGTCCATTGTTCTGGCACTATCGGAGCTTTGTAAACACATGTGGCCTTCAATTCTGGACAAATTTTCTCTATAAAATCCCAATGGCACTCCTTCTCTTCTGAGCATTGCAGTTCGCCTGCAGAGCACTTTATATTCACATATGGGGTATGTTCTTACTCAGAAGAGATGGGGTTACAAATTTGGGGGGCTTTTTTCCTATTTTCTCTTGTGAAAATGAAAAATTTAGGGTAACACCAGCATTTTAGTGAAAAAATTTAATTTTTTTCATTTTCCCATCCAACTTTAATGAAAATTTGTCAAACACCTGTGGGGTGTTCAGGCTCACTATACCACTTGTCACGTTCCGTGAGGGGTGTAGTTTCCAAAATGGGGTAACGTGGGTATTTTTTTTTTTTGTGTGTTCGTCAGAACCGCTGTAAAATCAGCCACCCCTGTGCAAATTACCAATTTAGGCCTCAAATGTACATGGTGCGCTCTCATTCCTGAACCTTGTTGTGCGTCCGCAGAGCATTTTACGCCCACATCTGGGGTATTTCCGTACTCAGGAGAAATTGCGTTACAAATTTTGGGGGTCTTTTTTTCCTTTTACCGCTTGTGAAAATAAAAAGTATTAGCAACACCAGCATGTTAGTGTACATTTTTTTTTTTTTTACACTAACAGGCTGGTGTAGCCCCCAACTTTTCCTTTTCACAAGCGGTAAAAGAAAAAAAAGACCCTCAAAAATTTGTAGTGCAATTTCTCCCGAGTTTGGGGATACCCCATATATGGCCCTAAACTGTTTCCTTAAAATACGACAGGACTCCGAAGTGAGAGAGCGCCATGCGTATTTGAGGACTAAATTAGGGATTGCATAGGGGTGGACATAGGAGTATTCTACACCAGTGATTCCCAAACAGGGTGCCTCCAGCTGTTGCTAAACTCCCAGCATGCCTGGACAGTCAGTGGTTGTCCAGAAATGCTGGGAGTTGTTGTTTTGCAACAGCTGAAGGCTCCGTTTTGGAAACCCTGCCGTACAAGACGTTTTTAATTTTTATTGGGGGGGGAAGTGTAAGGGGGTGTATATGTAGTGTTTTTTCCTTTATTATGTGTTAGTGTAGTGTAGTGTTTTTAGGGTACATTCACACTGGCGTGTTACGGTGAATTTCCCGCTAGGAGTTTGCGCTGCGGCGAAAAATTTGCTGCAGCCCAAACTTGAAGCAGGAAATTTACTGTAAACCTGTCCGTGTGAATGAACCCTGTACATTCACATGGGGGGGCAAACCTCCAGCTGTTTCAAAACTACAACTCCCAGCATGTACTGACAGACCGTGCATGCTGGTAGTTGTACTTTTGCAACAGCTGGAGGCACACTGGTTGGAAAACCTTCATTTAGGTTCTGTTACCTAACTCAGTATTTTCCAACCAGTGTGCCTCCAGCTGTTGCAAAACTACAACTCCCAGCATGTACTAATCACTGAAGGGAATGCTGGGAGATGTAGTTGTGCAACAGCTGGAGGTACCCAACTACAACTCCCAGCATGCCGAGACAGCTGTTTGCTTTCTGGGCATGCTGGGATTTGCAGTTTTGCAACATCTGGAGAGCTACAGTTTTTAGACCAGTGCACAGTGATCTCCAAACTGTGGACCTCCAGATGTTGCAAAACTACAACTCCCAGCATGCCCAGACAACAAACAGCTATGTGGGCATGCTAGGAGTTGTACTTTTTGCAAGATCTGGAGGGATATAGTTTAGAGACCACTGTATAGTGGTCTCAAACTGCAGCCCTCCAGCTGTTGCAAAACTACATATTCCAGCATGCCCAAACAGCTGTTTTCTGATGACCCCCCTGGGCATTTGCGTGGGGTGCCCAGGGGGACATCAGATATCGGCAGTCGGGGACCGAAATTCCCACAGGCGTATAGATACGCTCTAGGTCCTTAAGTGGTTAAAAGCAGATTCTTGGCAAAATAATTCAGTTTTCGTTAGGGCTCTTCTGACAGACACTTCTGAGTCACACAAAATTGTCACATCATCCATATATGCCAGGGTTTTTGTAAATTGTCCATTACCCCCTGGTATGGGAACCCCTCTGATCACCTTGTCCTTTCTCAGCATAGCCAGTATGGGTTCTATTGCACATATAAATAGCAGCGGTGACAAAGGGCATCCTTGCTTAACGCCCAAACTCAGTAAAACATCTTCAGATAAAAACCCATTGACTAAAATTTTGCTAAAACAGTCATTGTATAAAAGTGCAACATGCTTGATAAAACTCTCTGGAAAACCCATCTTTTTTAAAACAGTCCATAAATACTGGTGGGAAACTGTCATATGCCTTCATAAAATCAAGAGATAAAACTGCGAGATTCTGTTGGCGCTCTTGCTGGTACCAGATGGCATCTCTGATGACATTGAGATGCTCCCACACTGCACGCCCAGGAACACCACATACTTGGTCAGGGGGGGATCACAGTCTCAATCACTAATTTCATGCGGTTGACCAAGATTTTTGCAAAAATGTTATAGTCCACATTGAGTAAAGTGATTGGTCTCCAATTTTCTAGCTTTGTCTTGTCTCCTTTCTTGCACAACAAAGTCACCACACCACTCCTCCAGGACTCAGGCAGCTTCTCACAGTTAAAAACCTCTTTAAGAACAGCATAAAAAACAGACTTTAAAATTTCCCAAAAAGACAGGTAAAATTCTATTTGTAATCCATCAGATCCAGGAGTTTTCCCTTTTAAAAAACTCTTTATTGCACTTTCCACTTCAGCCAAGTTCACACTATTGCACAAAACATCTTTGTCCTGATCACTCAGACAATATTGTCCATTACTTCGGGTGAAAAGTCAGTCAATGTGTTTTTCACTAAAAAGATCATGATAAAAACTGTGTGCTTTACTTAAAAGTCCATCTTTAGTAGTCTCACCATCAAGATTTTTTTATTCATTCTTTCTTTTCAACAAGTTTTTTTTTTAAAAGAAGTGTGAGCAAGTCAAATTTTTTTTTCCATATTTTCCACTTTTGCATTATAAATAATGTCTTTACCTTTTTCTTCCACAGCTTTCTTTATCTCCTCTTTCACCTTTACAATTGTTTCATCCATGTTCACACCAATGCTCCTCAGCTGGTAACAGGTTTGCAGTTTTGTGTTTAGCCTTTTAAACCACCTTTTCTTCTCCTTGGCTTTATTCACACCAGCACGCATAAAAAAAACTCTTTTATTTTGGCTTTTGCATGCTCCCACCAGTCCAGCTTTGATGCAAACTGCTGTTGAAGATTTATTAGTTTTTTATAATAAATAACAAAGTCTCTCTTTATGTCTTCATCTTCTACTAACTGTGTGTTCAGTCTCCAAACACCTTTACCTTTGATGACATCAGGTAAGTAAATTTCCAGAGAGAGCAGTTTGTGGTCAGACAAGACATTATCTGTGAGTTTAGCTTTTTTATATTTTCAGAAATCAGGACAAAGTCAATTCTGGATTTGTAAATGTTACTTTCCCAGGTGTATCCAGGGTCAGATGGGTTTTGACTTTCCCAGGCATCTTGCAGTCCTGAAATAGATTCTTCAGCTGCACTTCAGTCTTCTCTTTTCTCACAGACCCAGAGACTTCAGTCTCTCATCAGGCAACACACAGATAAAATATCCTCCCAAGACAAGACAGGTAGCTCCATGCAAATACAACTGCACAGTCTCTAGGAGGGAGGATCTTTCTTCTTTAACAGGAGAGGCATAGATGTTAATAATCCTAAACTCCAATCCATTATATTGTACATTCACAAGCAATGCCCTCCCAGGCACAATTTCCACAAAGGACATGATGTTAAAGTCCTGGCCCTTAAAAAGTATTCCAACTCCAGAGTTCTTGTTTGAGTTGTCACCTGACCAGATAGATGGGCCATACATCGTCAGTTCTCAGATATTCATAATTCATGTGATGATCAATTCCACATTCTTAAATTAGAAAAATTCTTGCATTCAAAGTTGACAAAAATGCAAAAAAAAAAAGCAGCCCTCCTTGCAGGACTCTTTATTCCTCTGGCATTAAGCGAGGCAATGCTGATGGTAGCCATTTAACCCTTTTCAGGAAATGCTGCCTCAGACTCAGGAGATTTAAATTCCTGGATTACTTGAGATGGTGCAAACAGTGACCGTTTTGTTAGGCCACTGTTCACATCTGAGACAACAGGATCTTTCTCTCTCTTTTTTTTCTTTTCTTCAACTTCCATCTCCTCTGACCAGTCTCTTGCAGGTGTAGCCACAGATGATCCCTGCTCCATATCCGAATCAGCAAAGTCAGACTCAGTGACAGCGACCACCGACTCCACCGCCCCCATGGTGACAGCAGGCACAGCCACTGCCACCAGTTCACTGCCACCAACTTTCTGCTGGATAACATCTGGCTTTACAGCAGCAGGTTTTACAGTCTCTTTCTTTTTAACTGCAGCGACTGCAGTCTGAACAGACCCCACAGCAACAGGATCCGCAGTCTTAATAGTGTCCACAGGTTTGGATCCAGCCTCGGGTGTGGCAGCTATAGCAGCAGCAGCCTGGTTACAAGATGATGCAGCGACCTCCGCCCAAGTTCTGGACCTGTACAGACAGTCTTTGAACACATGTCCACGTTGCCCACAGAGATTGCACACCACCTCCTCCGTGCAACCTACCGAGGTATGTCCAGCTTTGCCGCAGCGACCACAGAACTGCACATATGGAAAAGTCCAAGCGTCCTGTCTGTGGCCAAAGCTCCTGCATTTTCTGCAATATTCCGGCATGTTATAGAACAGGTAGCCTGTGTCTCAGCCAATTGTATAGCTGGAGGGCAGATGTTGCATGCACTCAATTCCATCAGGATCAGCTCTAAACTTCATACGGAACTTGTATTTACCAGTCCAGAGATCGCTTCTCGGCCTTTTGGCTAAGATCAAGTGTAGTATCTGTTCTTATCAGTTTTTCATGCCGGTGTACGGTGACGCCGGTATGGGGCTGGTGGGGATGGGTGCTGCATGGAGGATGCAGGTGTACCAGGGCTTTCCGGGGCTGGTTCTGAGGAATCAGCTCGACGGCTGCCCCGATGTGACCTGTTCCCTCCGGGTCTCGCCATGAGGCTGAGAGGGTCTAGAGCCGAGGTACTTTTGTGCCTCGGGGAGTATTGGCTCACTGAGTTGAAGCACGGGCACCATAATCTCTTCACCTTGTGGCACTCACCTCTTGATTCCCGGCCTTCTGGCTAGGATCAGAGAAATTTTTATAGATCCGGCCGAATGTCCGGGCAGTATATCTGCACACATTCACTAATTTATTTCTTTTTTGTCTCACTGTGTCACTTTTTGCGTGTTGTGTGTTCACAGGATTTTTCAGGATGCGGTAGCCCTTCTGGGTGTCCCTCCTGGCGGTCTAGGGGAGGTGTGTGTGTGGCCATTAGGTTCCGCACCTCCCTGCAAACACCCCAGGTACTCCTGCTTTGGCAGGGTACCTACCGTTATCGGCTCTGCGGGCAGATACCTTGGCTAACGCCAAGGGGGATGCTAGGAGCATTTGTGGTCCCCTAGTAGCTTCGGTGAAAAGGGACATCGAACCTGGAACCTCGCAGGTACCTTTTGGTCCAGAGGCGAAGGGTAAGGTTTGTTGGGGGGCCTCTCTCCTATCGGAGAAGGGCTTGCGATAGACCGCATCCTTTGTGCAGGTTTTTTTTTTAGTGTAACACGTTTGCACTTTTTCTTGCACTTTGGGTGAATCGAGAGCACGTTCCTCGGCAAAGAAAAAAAAAGTCCAGAGATCCTCCGTATTGAAGATTTTCTCTCCTCCTTTCACCTCTGAGCAATATCTCTGGAGAAAGCGCCCAATGTCAGCCAGATTCACATACGGATTGTACATGAACACCACCAGGTTTGTCTCTCCTGCAGTGTATAACACAGTGAAGGTAAGTCCATCCAGCTCAGGTGAATTCAACTTGGACTTTAATTGGTAGTGCAGATTCTGACAGGCACTGTGAGATTCAAGCACAAGGACATATGAAGCTCTCCCATGCTTCTGCAGACATAGAATATCCTGCTTTTTCACCAGCAAGGTCTTTAGGAAGATGTTCTTCACAAGATGTTCCAAGCTGAACTTGTCCAATGCACTTTCAAGGATATCCACACGTAATCCATTCTTTATCCTGGTCTCTCCATCTTTCAGGTAATTAATTCGGCTCTGCAAAGCCATTATCGCACAATTTACAGTAGCCCGCGCAATGGATAACTCCTGCAATCCACCTCGCACCTCTTGATCTTAGCCAAAAGGCCGAGAAGCGATAGACATATTATATATAAATTATATATATAAAAAATATTATATATGTATATATATGTATATATATGTATATATATATATGTATATATATGTATATATATATATGTATATATATGTATATATATATATGTATATATGTATATATATATATATATATATACACACGAGTTCAGTACTTTCCTCAGGGAGAGGACTGAGATTTACGCAGGCCATTTAGCACTTTGCGGGCTCCTGGGTAAAAAAAACATGCAAATTAGCTCACCACACCACCTACACAGGTAGTGTGTCCTGCAAAACAACTTAGGCTCCATTTAAGAAGTCTCAGAACTGATTGGGATTTATGCCAAGCCAGAACTCTCTCCAGAAGGAAAGAGGACCCATCTGCAGACAGCTGTTTCGTTATTGAAAGAGCTTTATTGTCTGTTCAGTCATTACAAGTCATACAATAAATTACAATCACACAAAGCATGACAGTACAATACACAGCAAAGGTTCCCTAAGCTATACATCGCACATCATGCTTCTCTAACACTCCGCTCAATCCTGTAATAGAAAAGCATAAGAGATTGAATAATAAAACAATGCAATCTGTGATCGGGGTAGGGACATGGGCTATGGGGCGGGGCTGGGGGGGCGGATCACAGGGCCAAACTGCTGGGCTGTATCTTCAAGGAGACATGGGGGAAGGAAAGGGGTCTTCACTCCTCTTCTTCCTCATCGACGGCCGGGCTGTCCAAGATGGAATAGTCTTTGAGCAGACTCTTGATGAACCTGCGGCAGTCCCGGACAGACATGGTCTCCCTGTTGATCACGAGGTGGTTCCTGGCAAGCCACACTGCATCGTTAAAACAGTTCATAAGGCGCCAGGCCTCCTGGATTGCCTCCACGTTGTACAGCACCGAATGGTACGATAGGCAGTTCCTGGGTACAGAGTCTCTGAGTTCGTGTTTCAAGGGATCCAACAGACCCTGTGCAAAGGGGCACTGCCAAAACATGTGCAAAGATGTTTCCTCCACATAGGGGCATCGGGGGCAGTACCGGGTTCTGCACAGGTCGCGGGCATGCATGAACGACCTGAGAAAGAGTCCTCCCTTGACGGCCATCCAAGACAAGTCCTTGTGTCCATTGGTAAGCCGCTTTGAAGCCACATTAGTCCAAACTGTCTCTGCAGTGGCTGCGGGGAGTCCCGGAACCAGCTCAATCAAGTCCCTTAGCTCGGATGAGCTTGTAGATTGTCTTCGGCTTCCATAGGTCAGGTTTCAGTCCCTCCAGCTGGTGCTCCCTCACAATCCAAACAACATCCCCATAGAACCAGGGAGCGTCCCACTTGTCCCAGCCCAGCTGTCTCCAGAGGGGCATGAGCGAGACATGGACCTGCCCCCTGAGCCAGTCTTTTCAACAAGAGTCTGCTGCACGCTGACACATGCAAAGGAGGCCCTCAGCAGAGTGGGGATATTGGGTATTCCCTTCCCACCCATGCGGGGCTCCTTATACATCACAGTCCGCTTGACTCTGTCCATTTTGCCCCAGATGAATCGAAACACTGTCCGGGTGATGGCCTTGCAAACGGTGGTGTGGGGAGGCCAAGCCTGTGCGGTATATTGGAGCACAGGCAAAACTTCACTCCACAGGGCAAGTGTTTTGCCCTCAATCGAGAGCTTTCTGGAGCTCCACAGTCCAATGCTAGAGTTCATCTTTCCTAGTCTGTCTTGCCATGACTTGAGGGCCGCTCCTTCCTTGCCAAACCAGACTCCAAGAATTTTAATGAAGTCTGGCTTAACAGTACAGGGGAAGGGGGTGGAAGAAGCCAGGTGCCACTCCCTGAAGAGCATGGCTTCCGACTTCCCGCAGTTGACTTTTGCCCCTGAAGCTTTGCCGAAGTCCTCGCAATTCTGGACGAGTGCAGTCACCGAACGCTGGTCAGCGCAGAAAACTGTCACGTCGTCCATGTAGAGCGAGCACTTGACCTCGTAGCGATCTGGTCCTGGTGCGATGATCCCTCTGATCTCTCCATTCTGCCGGATAGTCTCAGCGAAGAGCTCTATAACACAAACAAAAAGAGGTGAAAAGATAGAAAAGGGATTAGTCTTCCAGCCGTTCACCAACACCATGCTGTAGATATCAAAATACATGACATTAACAAAAGAGCAAAACATCTTCCCCAGATACAGCCAGCGCAAAGCCCTGCCCATGAAAGCGTGGGAGACACGGTCAAACGCCTTCTCCTGATCCAATCTGACCAGGGCGGCGCGGGCACGACGGTCCTGGATGTAATAGACCGTGTCTCTCACAAGGGTGAGGCTGTCGGCAATCCTGCAGCCAGGAATGCCGCAGGTCTGGTCCGGATGGACCATCTGCCCGATGACAGATTTCAGCCTGTTGGCCAGCACCTTGGCGAGGATCTTGTAGTCCACATTCAGGAGAGAGATGGGACCTTTTTCAGGTCACATCTCTCCCCCTTCCGCTTATACAAGATCGCGATCATCCCTTCCCTCAACGACGGAGGAATTCTGCCCCCACCACCATCTCCTCGTACACCTCCAACAGGTTGGGACAGATCAGGTCACCCAGTGTTACATAGAGTTTGGCCGGGAGACAGTCACTGCCCGGGGTCCTGTCGGGCTTAAAGGATTTAGCGGCAGAGAGCAGCTCCCCCACCATCAAGGGATCGTCCATAGCCGCCGCACCTGCGGGATCAACAACGTTAGTGATACCTGACAGGAACTCCTCGGTGGCTTCAGAGTCGGATGACTTGGGGGCGTAGAGGTTGCCGTAGAAGTCGGAGACGACCCCCATCACTTCCTCCTTGCCCCTCCTTATGTGTCTGGTCTCATCTCGTAGCTCAGTCAGGGGCATGTGGCCAGCATGGAGCTTCCTGAAAAAGAAAGAGTTACACTTCTCATCCTTCTCCAGGTTCTCCACCTTGGAATGAAAGTCGATTTGCTTGGATTCCTCCTCAAAGTGCCTTTTCAAGCTCTTTTTGGTCTCCTCCAGCTCCTCCCTGACGTCCCAGCCACACTGGAGCAGGTCTTGCAGGGACCGCAGCTCGCGCTGCAGTTTCCTGAATTCCCACTTCTTCGCACACGCCTGTTGTCTGCCTTTTGCCTGAAAGAAACAACGAAACTCGACTAACATATTCCCACCAATCACTGATGCAGTTAAACAGACATTTGTCATTACGCCATACAAGGTACGCATCCCTAAGTCCCTCCATGACCTCCCTCTGCTCCAACAGGGCACAATTCAACTTCCAGGAGCAGGGCCAGGTGGGAATCCATGGCCCAGAGTCCCCCGAAATCGAATGGCCCTGTGGTCAGAGAAAAAGCAGGGGACCATAGAGTACGACACCTTTCTGACTGCTCTCCAAGTGAAGATGAAGTCTATAAGAGAACGGAGCGAGCCATCGGGGCGGCTCCACGTATAGTTTACGGAGCCGTTCCCGATGGACCCAACAACGTCCTGCAAGGATGCCTCTGTAGCATCTCAATCAGCAGCTTAGACGTCACGTCCAGGTTGGCGGATGTGCCAGAACTGCGCCCGTCCACCTCAATGGGGAGGCTGAAGTTACCACCCAACACTACTGCCCTAGTTGTGGCGAGCTGAGCCTGGAGAACCTCCAGTCGGACATTCTTCTTAGGGGAGGAATACACATTGATGAGCCGCACGGGCTCACCCACCCAGGAACCGTCTGCAACAAGAAGTCTGCCAAAGACGACCTCCCGGACGGAATCAAGTGCAAAGTTACCTCCCCTGATCAGGATGGCCACCCCCGCACACCTACAGTCACCCCCACCAGACCAGTAGGAAGGGCCGTGAGATCACCGCCTGGCCAGATAATTGTAAGACCTAAAAGCAGACAAAGCACATTCCTGCAGCATGTAAACATCACACCTCTGAGAATCTAAGAACGTAAGGACAGTCTGAAATCTAAACCTGTCTCTAATACCCCTCACATTAATGCAGAAGATGTTAAGATCAGCCATGGGAATAAAAATAGAGGTTAGTTCAGATACTAGTTATCACTTGGGTCGGGCGGGTCCTCTTCTCTGGCACCTGTCAGCTCCTGTGGCTTCTCATAGCACCCTTCCAAGAACTCGTCGTAGACCGGGTTGGCCGGTGTGTCTAAGATTTCTTTGAACTCTGGGTCCTGCAGCAGATCCTCCATAGACTGAGCTTGGACTTGCTCCACTTGGGCCTGCTCCATCTTCTCCTCTCCATCTGGAGCTTGGCGGCTCTTGCAGACCTGCTCTGCTTGGGCCTGCTCCATCTCCTCCTCTTCGTCTGAAGGTTGAGGAATCTCGCAGGTCTCAATAATCTTTCTCTTGAGGGACCCAGCTGATGCATTGTCCCTTTCTTTCCTCTTCCTCTGTATGGTACCTGGGGGAGGAAGCACAGGAAAATCCTCTGAAGAGCGGGCACCCGCAGCTGGAGGGGGGTTAGGTGCTGCTGAGCCAGGAGAGAAAGGAGGCTGGGTGGGGCGGGGAGCAGGAGAGAGTGGCTGTACAGGGGAGGACGGGGCAGGGGAGGGCCGGGCAGGAGAGGACGGGGGAGGGAGGGCTGGGGTGGGGTACAGGGGGCAGGAGTGGGACGGGATGGAACGGGATGGGGCGGGAGGGGCAGGGGAAGGGGCGGGAGTGGCAGGGGAGGGACGGGATGGGGCAGGGGTGGTGGCTTTCGCCTTCTTACCCTCCTTGGTCGGCTTGGCCATCCGTGCTGCTGGCTCCAGAGCTGGGTCTGGCTTCGGTGCTCTCGCTGCCACAGATGCCCATGTTCTCTCCCTCTGGGGGGCAGTCCTTGTAGCTGTGGGCCGCCAATCTGCAGAGGTTGCAGGTCTTGCTCTTGGGGCAATCCTTGGTAGTGTGTCCTGTCACACAGCAAAACCTGTAGGCATCCTCTTTACAGTCCTTGCCCTCGTGGCCCATCTTGCCACATCTCCTGCAGGTCTGCGGCATGTCCGGGTAGAAGATAAGTCCTGTGGAGTTGCCCAAGGAGAATGTCGGTGGCAGGTGCTGTAGTCCATCTGGAGAAGCAAGGTTCTTGTTTAGTCTGACAACCACAGACCACTTGCAGGTCCAGTATCCGAGGGAGTTCAGGATGCGGGTGGGCTCCCTCACCACAGTGCAGAAGCGCTTCAGGAAGGTCGAGATGTCCGTGCCTGGGGTGTGTGGGTTCCGCATTGAGACCGTCACCCGCCTCTCCTCTCTTTGAATAGGGCAGTTGCCCACAAAGCGAGAGAAAGGGGATTCGGGACTCGCTGCTTTCACCGCCTCCCAGTATCTTCTACAGGTTCCAATGGTGGCAAAGGTGATGTAGAAGATTCCGGACAAGAAAGTTGCAATTCCGAGGGTGTCAGCCGAGGAGAAGCCTTGATCCGCCAGCATCTTCCTGCAGAACATCTCCGGCACCCTTCTGTCCACAGGCTTTAGCTTCAAGGCAACAGCCTGCCTCATCCAGGGCTCGAGTTTCCAGGTTGGGGATTCTGCCGCCATTCTGCCTTGCTGTGGTGGAGGATAAAGCTTGCTGTGGTCGGGGCTGGACCTCCAGGCCTTGCCCTACAGCCTCCTGGATGGACTTGCTGGTTGAGGCCATGGCTTCTTCCAGCAGGCTCTTTTCTGCTTGTGGAGAGTCTTCGCAAAGTCTTCTTTCCCAGGTGGGAGGAGCGATGCCGATCCAGTCCCGGTGGGAGGAGCTATGGAAATCTTCTCCAGAGGCATCGAGTTTCTTCGAAAAGATTCTGTGCCGTCTTCGCCGAAGTTCCGGAATTCACCGCCGATTCCCTTCTTCCAAGTTCTTCGTCAGCTTCTTCCGGAGCTGCAGTCTTCAAGATCTTCTCCTTCTTCAGATGTTCCGAGGCAGGCAGTAGAGGATCTTCAGGTGGTATGCTCTCGAGAATTGCGGTTCTAATAAGAACGAAAAGTACTGCAATCGTTCTACGCAAAATCTCTACCACAATGCTGGAAGTTCTTCAGATCGCCTTGGTGATCATGGTATCTCCCCTGGGAGAACCACCTTAGTACCCTTGCTTCCACTCAGTGAACCAGTACACCCAGTGAGTTTCAATGTTTTGTACACAGGATTGTCAGGATGCGGTAGCCTTTCTGGGTGTCCCTCCTGGCGGTCTAGGGAAGGTGTGTGTGACCATTAGGTTCCTCACCTCCCTGCAACCCCTGGGCACCTTGGCTTTGGTCAAGATGCCACCAGTATACGGCTCCTTGGCTGATACCTTGGCTAACGCCTAGGTTGAAGCCAGGAGCATTTTCGGACCCTTAGTAGCTTCGGCGAAAAGGGGCATCGAACCTGGATCCTTGCAGGTGCCTTTTGGCCCGGAGGTGAAGGGTAGGTTTGTTGGGGGGCCTCTCTACTGTTGGAGAAGGGCTTACCGATAGACCGCATCCTTTGTGCATGTTTTTTTAGTGCAACACGTTTGCAATTTTTTTTGCACTTTGGGTGATAGAGAGCACTTGCCTCGGCTCTTAAAAAAAAAAACACCCCGAAATAGCTGTCTGCAGATGGATCCTCTTTCCTTCTGGAGAGAGTTCTGGCTTGGCATAAATCCCAATCAGTTCTGAGACTTCTTAAATGGAGCCTGAGCTGTTTTTCAGGACGCACTACCTGTGTAGGTGGTGTGGTGAGCTAATTTGCATGTTTTTTTTTTTTTACCCAGGAGCCCGCAGAGTGCAAAATGGCCTACTTAAATCTCCGTCCTACGCCAGAAGTGGCGTCCTCTCCCTGAGGAAACTACTGAACCCGTTTAACTAGTCAGAGGCCTCTCACCTCAGCCAAGCCAGATAACCCTGCTCTGCACTGACGAGGGGCAAGAACCCCGAAACAGCTGTCTGAAGAACTTCCAGCATTGTGGTAGATATTTTGCGTAGTATGATTGCAGTACTTTTCGTTCTTATTAGAACCGCAATTCTCGAGAGCATACCACCTGAAGATCATTTCCTGCCTGCCTCGGAACATCTGAAGAAGGAGAAGTTCTTGAAGACTGCAGCTCCGGAAGAAGCTGACGAAGAACTTGGAAGAAGGGAATCGGCGGTGAATTCCGGAACTTCAGCGCAGACAAAGGCGGCGCAGAATCTTTTCGAAGAAACTTGCTTCCTCTGAAAAAGGATTTGCATAGCTCCTCCCACCCGGGAAAGAAGGCTTTGCGAAGCCTATCCACAAGCAAGGAAGCGGAAAAGAGCCTGCTGGAAGAAGCCATGGCCTCAACCAGCAAGTCCACCCAGGAGGCTGCAGGGCAAGGCCTGGAGGTCCAGCCCCAACCACAGCAAGCTTCAACCTCCACCACAGCAAGGCAGAAGGGCGGCAGAATCCCCAACCTTGAAGCTCCAACCCTAGAGCCCTGGATGAGGCAGACTGTTGCCTTGAAGCTGAAGCCTGTGGATGGAAGGGTGCCGGACATGTCCCACGACGTGTTCTGCAAGAAGATGCTGGCGGATCAAGGCTTCTCCATGGCTGATACCCTTGGAATAGCAACGTTCATGTCCGGAATCTTCTACATCACCTTTGCCACCATTGGGACCTGTAGAAGATACTGGGAGGCGGTGAAAACGGCAAGTCGCGAATCCCCTTTCTCTCGCTTTGTGGGCAACTGCCCTATTCAAAGAGAGGAGAGGCAGGTGACGGTCTCAATGCGGAACCCACACACCCCAGGGACGGACATCTCGACCTTCCTGAAGCACTTCTGCACCGTGGTAAAGGAGCCCACCCGCATCCTGAACTCCCTTGGATACTGGACCTGCAAGTGGTCTGTGGTCGTCAGACTGAACAAGAACCTTGCTTCTCCAGATGGACTACAGCACCTGCCACCGACATTCTCCTTGGGCAACTCCACAGGACTTATCTTCTACCTGGACATGCCGCAGACCTGCAGGAGATGTGGCAAAATGGGCCACGAGGGCAAGGACTGTAAGGAGGATCCACATAGAAAGAAACACGGGGGCACTCACGTTTAGGTGAACAGGTATAAACTTCTTTATTTCTTTAAATAAGGTGTATTTTCAAGTGTAGCGTAGCGTTCAGGAGACACATCCGTATGCAACGATAGCTATTTCGTGCCGCTCCCGGCACTTCTTCAGGTCACGCCCCTCCAGGTGAGAAGGATCAGGTAAATACTTCCTGAATCCTTACGTCATTGAAAGGAGGGTGTTACGAATCTTGGATGAAAAAATGCTAACAACTTTAAAAACATTACAACTATTGAACTGTGCATAACAATAATACTATAATGTAACAAAACATAAAAACTTTGAGACGACCTGTCTAATGGGTGAGCGTCCCGATTTGATGCCATATTTTTCGGAACATTATTTAAGCAAAAACGCTCATATCAAGGCGGTCATTCAGACCGAGATTTCCTTCTGCTGCGGTCCGAATGATCCATCTTGCTTCTGCCTGCTGCAGGCGCTTTCTGCTATCCGTTCCCGGAATAGGCATTATTTTTTCAATACCACAAAATTTCAAAGTTTTTATGTCCCCCATGCTCCTTTTCTACATGTGCAATTAATCTGGGGCTACCTTTTTTAGTAGTTATAGATCTTATGTGTTCTCTGAAGCGCACGTTCATCTGTCTGATTGTACATTCGATATAAAAACATTTACAAGAGCAAAAAATTGCGTACACTACATTTTTGGTTCTGCAACACAAAGTTTTTTTGTCTAATATTTACTCCTCCTAGTGATAAATCTCTATCAATACAGGCATGTTGGCATCAATTACAGGTGCCGCACTTATGCATCCCTGGGGTTAAGGATTTATTTAACCAGTTTTCTTGTTTTTGATTCTCCTGGAAAGCTGTTTTTACTAATATATCTTTTATATTTCTACACTTCTTGAAGGCTACCGCTGGTTTCTGGTGTGTATACTCAGCCAGATCGGCATCATTCTGCAGCAGGAACCAGTTATCGTTTATACTTTTTTTGATTGTATTTGCCATGGGGCTAAATGGAAAAATAAAGGTAAACCTAGGAGTTTCTATTTTCTCTGTAGTTTCTTTTAAAGACCCCTCTACTAGATCTGTCCTTTCCTCTGTCATTGAGGCTGATTCTTCTCTTTCTCGTGTGTTTATTTTGCGTCTTTTTTGATACTTCCTTTTTTTATTTTTTATTATTATTTATTTATTATAATACTGTAAGGAGGATGCCTGCAGGTTTTGCCGTGTGACAGGTCACACGACCAAGGATTGCCCCAAGAGCAAGACCTGCAACCTCTGTGGATTGGCGGCCCGTAGTTACAAGGACTGCCCCCAGAGGGAGAGAACAAGGGCATCTGTGGTAGCGAGAGCACCAAAGCCAGCCCCAGCTCCGGAGCCAGCAGCACGGATGACCAAGGAGGGTAAGAAGGCGAAAGCCACCACCCCTGCCCCGTCTCACCCCTGCCCCCAGGACCCCACCGCGGTCCTCCGCGGCCTCGTCCTCCCCTGCCTGGGCACTCTCTCCTGCCCCCCGCCCCACCCAGCCTCCTTTCTCTCCTGGCCCAGCAGCACTAACCCCCCCCCCCCCCCCCTCCAGCTGCTGGTGCCCGCTCTTCGGAGGATTTTCCTGTGCTTCCTCCCCTAGGTACCATACAGAGGAAGAGGAAAGGAAGGGAAAATGCATCAGCTGAGTCCCACAAGAGAAAGATCATCGAGACCTGCAAGACCCCTCAAGCTTCAGATGGAAAGGAGGAGATGGAGCAGGTCCAAGCGGAGCATGTCCAAGCTCAGTCTATGGAGGAGCTGCTGCAGGACCCAGAGGTCAAAGAAATCCTAGATGCACCGTCCAACCCGGTCTACGACGAGTTCTTGAAAGGGCGCTATGAGAAGCCACAGGAGCTGACAGGCGCCAGGGAAGGGGACCCGCCCGACCGGAGTGGTAACTAGTATCTGAACTAACCTCTCTTTTTTTATTCCCATGGCTGATCTCAACATCTTCTGCATCAATGTGAGGAGTATTAGAGCTAGGTTTAGATTTCAGACTGTCCTTACGTTCTTAGATTCTCAGAGGTGTGATGTTTACATGCTGCAGGAATGTGCTTTGTCTGCTTCTAGGTCTTACAACCATCTGGCCAGGCGGTGGTCTCACGGCCCATCCTACTGGTCTGGTGGGGGTGACTGTAGGTCTGCCGGAGTGGCCATCCTGATCAGGGGAGGTACCTTTGCACTTGATTCCGTCCGGGAGCTCATCTGTGGCAGACTTCTCGTCGCAGACGGTTCCTGGGCGGGTGAGCCTGTGCGGCTCATCAACGTGTACGCCTCCCCTGAGAAGGATGTCCGACTGGAGGTTCTCCAGGCCCTGCGGGCTCAGCTCGCCACCACTAGGGCAGTAGTGTTGGGTGGTGACTTCAACTGCCCCATTGAGGTGGACGGGCGCAGTTCTGGCACATCCGCCAACCTGGACGTGACGTCTAAGCTGCTGATTGAGATGGTGACAGAGGTATCCTTGCAGGACGTTGTTGGGTCCATCGGGAACGGCTCCATAAACTATAAGTGGAGCCGCCCCGATGGCTCGTTCCGTTCTCGGATAGACTTCATCTTCACTTCGAGAGCAGTCAGAAAGGTGTCGTACTCTATGGTCCCCTGCTTCTTCTCTAACCACAGGGCCATTCGATTTCGGGGGATTCTGGGCCATGGATTCCCACCTGGCCCGGGCTGCTGGAAGTTGAATTGTGCCCTGTTGGAGCAGAGGGAGGTCATGGAGGAACTTAGGGATGCGTACCTTGTATGGCGTAATGACAAATGTCTGTTTAACTGCATCAGCGATTGGTGGGAATATGTTAAAGTTGAGTTCTGTTGTTTCTTTCAGGCAAAAGGCAGACAACAGGCGTGTGCGAAGAAGTGGGACTTTTGGAAACTGCAGCACGAGCTGCGGTCCCTGCAGGACCTGCTCCAGTGTGGCTGGGACGTCAGGGAGGAGCTGAAGGAGACCAAAAAGAGCTTGAAAAGGCACTTTGAGGAGGAATCCAAGCGAATTGTCTTTCGTTCCAAGGTGGAGAACATGGAGAAGAGTGAGAAGTGCAACTCTTTCTTTTTCAGGAAGCTCCATGCTGGCAACACGCCCCTGACTGAGCTACGAGATGAGACCGGACACATGAGGAGGGGCAAGAAGGAGGTGGTGGGGGTCATCTCCGACTTCTACGGCAACCTCTAAGCCCCCAAGTCATCTGACCCCGAAGCCGCCGAGAGGTTCCTGTCAGGTATCACTAACGTTGTTGATCCCGCAGTTGCGGCGGCTATGGATGATCCCTTGATGGTGGGGGAGCTGCTCTCTGCCGCTAAATCCTTTAAGCCCGGCAGGACCCCGGGCAGTGACGGTCTGCCGGTCGAGCTCTATGTAGCGCTGGGTGACCTGATCTGTCCGGACCTGTTGGAGGTGTACGAGGAGATGATGGTGGGGGGGCAGAATGCCTCCGTCGTTGAGGGAAGGGATGATCACGAACTTGTATAAGCGGAAAGGGGAGAGATGTGACCTGAAAAACTGGCGTCCCATCTCTCTCCTGAACGTGGACTACAAGATCCTCGCCAAGGTGCTGGCCAACAGGCTGAAATATGTCTGTTACGCCGAGCGCTCCGGGTCCCCGCTCCTCCCCGGAGCGCTCGCTACACTTCCCTCACTGCAGCGCCCCGGTCGGTTCCACGGACCCGGGGCGCTGCGTTACTACCTCCGGCCGGGATGCGATTCGCGATGCGGGTAGCGCCCGCTCGCGATGCGCACCCCGGCTCCCGTACCTTACTCGCTCCCCGTCAGTTCTGTCCCGGCGCGCGCGGCCCCGCTCCCTAGGGCGCGCGCGCGCCGGGTCTTTGCGATTTAAAGGGCCACTGCACCGCTGATTGGTGCAGTGGTTCCAATTAGTGTTTACACCTGTGCACTTCCTTATATCACCTCACTTCCCCTTCACTCCCTCGCCGGATCTTGTTGCCCTAGTGCCAGTGAAAGCGTTCCTTGTGTGTTCCTTGCCTGTGATTCCAGACCTTCTGCCGTTGCCCCTGACTACGATCCTTGCTGCCTGCCCCGACCTTCTGCTACGTCCGACCTTGCTTCTGTCTACTCCCTTGTACCGCGCCTATCTTCAGCAGCCAGAGAGGTTGAGCCGTTGCTAGGGGATACGACCTGGTCACTACCGCCGCAGCAAGACCATCCCGCTTTGCGGCGGGCTCTGGTGAAAACCAGTAGTGACTTAGAACCGATCCTCTAGCACGGTCCACGCCAATCCCTCTCTGGCACAGAGGATCCACTACCTGCCAGCCGGCATCGTGACAGTAGATCCGGCCATGGATCCCGCTGAAGTTCCTCTGCCAGTTGTCGCTGACCTCACCACGGTGGTCGCCCAGCAGTCACAACAGATTGCGCAACAAGGCCAACAGCTGTCTCAACTGACTGTTATGCTACAACAGTTACTACCACAGCTCCAGCAATCATCTCCTCCGCCAGCTCCTGTACCTCCTCCGCAGCGAGTGGCCGCTTCTGGAATACGACTATCCTTGCCGGATAAATTTGATGGGGACTCTAAGTTTTGCCGTGGCTTTCTTTCCCAATGTTCATTACACTTGGAGATGATGTCGGACCAGTTCCCCACTGAAAGGTCTAAGGTGGCTTTCGTAGTCAGCCTGCTGTCTGGAAAAGCCCTGGCTTGGGCCACACCGCTCTGGGACCGCAATGACCCCGTCACTGCCTCTGTACACTCCTTCTTCTCGGAAATTCGAAGTGTCTTTGAGGAACCTGCCCGAGCCTCTTCTGCTGAGACTGCCCTGTTGAACCTGGTCCAGGGTAATTCTTCCGTTGGCGAGTATGCCGTACAGTTCCGTACCCTTGCTTCAGAATTATCCTGGAATAATGAGGCACTCTGCGCGACCTTTAAAAAAGGCCTATCCAGCAACATTAAAGATGTTCTGGCCGCACGAGAAATCCCTGCTAACCTACATGAACTCATCCATCTTGCCACTCGCATTGACATGCGTTTTTCCGAACGGCGTCAGGAGCTCCGCCAGGATATGGACTCTGTTCGCACGAGGCGTTTTTTCTCCCCGGCTCCTCTCTCCTCTGGTCCCCTGCAATCTGTTCCTGTGCCTCCCGCCGTGGAGGCTATGCAGGTCGACCGGTCTCGCCTGACACCCCAAGAGAGGACACGACGCCGCATGGAGAATCTCTGCCTGTACTGTGCTAGTACCGAACACTTCCTGAAGGATTGTCCTATCCGTCCTCCCCGCCTGGAAAGACGTCCGCTGACTCCGCACAAAGGTGAGACAGTCCTTGATGTCTACTCTGCTTCTCCACGTCTTACTGTGCCTGTGCGGATGTCTGCCTCTGCCTTCTCCTTCTCTGCTGTGGCCTTCCTGGACTCTGGATCTGCAGGAAATTTCATCTTAGCCTCTCTAGTCAACAGGTTCAACATCCCGGTGACCAGTCTCGCCAGACCTCTCTACATCAATTGTGTAAACAATGAAAGATTGGACTGTACTATACGTTTCCGCACGGAGCCCCTTCTAATGTGCATCGGATCTCATCACGAGAGGATTGAACTGTTGGTCCTCCCCAATTGCACTTCTGAAATCCTTCTTGGACTTCCCTGGCTTCAACTCCATTCCCCAATCCTGGATTGGTCCACTGGGGAGATCAAGAGTTGGGGGCCCTCTTGTTCCAAGGACTGCTTAAAACCGGTTCCCAGTAAACCTTGCCGTGTCCCTGTGCTTCCTCATGTAACCGGTCTCCCTAAGGCCTATATGGACTTTGCGGACGTTTTTTGCAAAAAACAAGCTGAGACTCTACCTCCTCACAGGCCTTATGATTGTCCCATTGACCTCCTCCCGGGCACTACTCCACCCCGGGGCAGAATCTATCCTCTGTCCGTCCCAGAGACTCTTGCCATGTCTGAATACGTCCAAGAAAATTTAAAAAAGGGCTTTATCCGTAAATCCTCCTCTCCTGCCGGAGCCGGATTTTTCTTTGTGTCCAAAAAAGATGGCTCTCTACGTCCTTGCATTGACTACCGCGGTCTTAATAAAATCACGGTTAAGAACCGCTACCCCCTACCCCTCATCTCTGAACTCTTTGATCGTCTCCAAGGTGCCCATATTTTTACCAAACTGGACTTAAGAGGTGCTTATAATCTCATCCGCATCAGAGAGGGGGATGAATGGAAAACGGCATTTAACACCAGAGATGGACACTTTGAGTATCTGGTCATGCCCTTTGGTCTATGCAACGCCCCTGCCGTCTTCCAAGACTTTGTTAATGAAATTTTTCGTGATCTACTATACTCCTGTGTTGTTGTATATCTGGACGATATCCTGATTTTTTCTGCCAATCTTGAAGAACACCGCCAGCATGTCCGTATGGTTCTTCAGAGACTTCGTGATAATCAACTCTATGCCAAAATAGAGAAATGTCTGTTTGAATGCCAATCTCTTCCTTTTCTAGGATACTTGGTCTCTGGCCAGGGACTACAAATGGACCCAGATAAACTCTCTGCCGTCTTAGATTGGCCACGCCCCTCCGGACTCCGTGCCATCCAACGTTTTTTGGGGTTCGCCAATTATTACAGGCAATTTATTCCACATTTTTCTACCATTGTGGCTCCTATTGTGGCTTTAACAAAAAAAAATGCCGATCCCAAGTCTTGGCCTCCTCAAGCGGAAGACGCCTTTAAACGACTCAAGTCTGCCTTTTCTTCGGCTCCCGTGCTCTCCAGACCTGACCCATCTAAACCCTTCCTATTGGAGGTTGATGCCTCCTCAGTGGGAGCTGGAGCTGTCCTTCTACAAAAAAACTCTTCCGGGCATGCTGTTACTTGTGGTTTTTTTTCCAGGACCTTCTCTCCGGCGGAGAGGAACTACTCCATCGGGGATCGAGAGCTTCTAGCCATTAAATTAGCACTTGAGGAATGGAGGCATCTGCTGGAGGGATCAAGATTTCCAGTTATTATTTACACCGATCACAAGAACCTCTCCTACCTCCAGTCTGCCCAACGGCTGAATCCTCGTCAGGCCAGGTGGTCTCTGTTCTTTGCCCGATTTAATTTTGAAATTCACTTTCGGCCTGCTGATAAAAACATTAGGGCCGATGCTCTCTCTCGTTCCTCAGATGCCTCTGAAATTGAACTCTCTCCTCAACACATCATTCCTCCTGACTGCCTGATTTCCACTTCTCCAGCCTCCATCAGGCAAACTCCTCCAGGAAAGACCTTTGTTTCTCCACGCCAACGCCTTGGGATCCTCAAATGGGGTCACTCCTCCCATCTCGCAGGTCATGCGGGCATCAAGAAATCTGTGCAACTCATCTCTCGCTTCTATTGGTGGCCGACTCTAGAGACTGATGTGGTGGACTTTGTGCGAGCCTGCACTATCTGTGCCCGGGATAAGACTCCTCGCCAGAAGCCCGCTGGTTTTCTTCATCCTCTACCTGTCCCCGAACAACCTTGGTCTCTGATTGGTATGGATTTTATTACTGACTTACCCCCATCCCATGGCAACACTGTTATTTGGGTGGTCGTTGATCGATTCTCCAAAATGGCACATTTCATCCCTCTTCCTGGTCTTCCTTCAGCGCCTCAGTTGGCTAAACAATTTTTTGTACACATTTTTCGTCTTCACGGGTTGCCTACACAGATCGTCTCGGATAGAGGCGTCCAATTTGTGTCTAAATTCTGGAGGGCTCTCTGTAAACAACTCAAGATTAAATTAAATTTTTCTTCTGCATACCATCCTCAATCCAATGGACAAGTAGAGAGAATTAACCAGATCTTGGGTGACTATTTACGACATTTTGTTTCCTCCCGCCAGGATGACTGGGCAGATCTTCTACCTTGGGCCGAATTCTCGTATAATTTCAGAATCTCTGAATCTTCCTCCAAATCTCCGTTTTTCGTGGTGTACGGCCGTCACCCTCTTCCCCCCCTCCCTACCCCCTTGCCCTCTGGTCTGCCCGCTGTGGATGAAATTTCTCGTGATCTTTCCACCATATGGAAAGAGACCCAAAATTCTCTCTTACAGGCTTCTTCTCGCATGAAGAGATTCGCAGATAAGAAAAGAAGAGCTCCTCCCATTTTTTCCCCTGGAGACAAGGTATGGCTCTCCGCTAAATATGTCCGTTTCCGTGTCCCGAGCTATAAGTTGGGACCACGCTATCTTGGTCCTTTTAAAGTTTTGTGTCAAATTAATCCTGTCTCTTACAAACTTCTTCTTCCTCCTTCTCTTCGTATCCCTAATGCCTTTCACGTCTCTCTTCTTAAACCTCTCATCCTCAACCGTTTTTCTCCTAAATCTGTTCCTCCCACTCCTGTTTCCGGCTCCTCGGACATCTTCTCTGTCAAAGAGATTTTGGCCTCTAAAAAGGTCAGGGGAAGAACTTTTTTTTTAGTGGATTGGGAGGGTTGTGGTCCAGAAGAGAGGTCCTGGGAACCTGAGGACAATATCCTGGACAAAAGTCTGATCCTCAGGTTCTCAGGCCCCAAGAAGAGGGGGAGACCCAAGGGGGGGGGGTACTGTTACGCCGAGCGCTCCGGGTCCCCGCTCCTCCCCGGAGCGCTCGCTACACTTCCCTCACTGCAG
Organism: Hyla sarda; assembly: GCF_029499605.1. Classification (NCBI taxonomy): domain Eukaryota; kingdom Metazoa; phylum Chordata; class Amphibia; order Anura; family Hylidae; genus Hyla; species Hyla sarda. The sequence goes on along the minus strand of NC_079192.1, from coordinate 353,648,709 downwards.
CGCCCCGGTCGGTTCCACGGACCCGGGGCGCTGCGTTACTACCTCCGGCCGGGATGCGATTCGCGATGCGGGTAGCGCCCGCTCGCGATGCGCACCCCGGCTCCCGTACCTTACTCGCTCCCCGTCAGTTCTGTCCCGGCGCGCGCGGCCCCGCTCCCTAGGGCGCGCGCGCGCCGGGTCTTTGCGATTTAAAGGGCCACTGCACCGCTGATTGGTGCAGTGGTTCCAATTAGTGTTTACACCTGTGCACTTCCTTATATCACCTCACTTCCCCTTCACTCCCTCGCCGGATCTTGTTGCCCTAGTGCCAGTGAAAGCGTTCCTTGTGTGTTCCTTGCCTGTGATTCCAGACCTTCTGCCGTTGCCCCTGACTACGATCCTTGCTGCCTGCCCCGACCTTCTGCTACGTCCGACCTTGCTTCTGTCTACTCCCTTGTACCGCGCCTATCTTCAGCAGCCAGAGAGGTTGAGCCGTTGCTAGGGGATACGACCTGGTCACTACCGCCGCAGCAAGACCATCCCGCTTTGCGGCGGGCTCTGGTGAAAACCAGTAGTGACTTAGAACCGATCCTCTAGCACGGTCCACGCCAATCCCTCTCTGGCACAGAGGATCCACTACCTGCCAGCCGGCATCGTGACAATGTCATTGGGCAGATGGTCCATCCGGACCAGACCTGCGGCATTCCTGGTCGCAGGATTGCTGACAGCCTTGCCCTTGTGAGAGACACGGTCCATTACATCCAGGACCGTCGTGGCCGCGCCGCCCTGGTCAGTTTGGATCAGGAGAAGGCATTTGACCGTGTTTCCCACACATTAATGGGCAGGGCTTTGCCCAGGCTAGGTCTGGGGAAGATATTTTGCTCTTTTGTTAACGTCATGTATTTTGATATTTACAGCATGGTATTGGTGAACGGCTGGAAGACTAACCACTTTTCCATCCTTTCAGGGGTTAGACAAGGCTGCCCTCTTTCACCTCTTCTTTTTGTTTGTGTTATAGAGCTCTTCGCTGAGACTTATCCGGCAGAATGGAGAGATCAGAAGGATCACCGCACCAGGACCAGATTGCTACGAGGTCAAGTGCTCGCTCTACATGGACGACGTGACCGTCTTCTGCTCTGACCAGCGTTCGGTGACTGCACTCGTCCAGACCTGCGAGGACTTCAGCAGAGCTTCGGGGGCAAAAGTCAACTGCGGGAAGTCGGAAGCCATGCTCTTCGGGGAACGGCACCTGGCCTCTTCCGCCCCCTTTACTGTTAAGCCGGACTTCATTCAAATTCTTAAAGTCTGGTTCGGGAAGGAAGGAGCGGCCCTTAAGTCTTGGCAAGACCGACTAGGAAAGATGAACTCTAAGATCGGACTGTGGAGCTCCAGAAAGCTCTCTATTGAAGGCAAAGCACTTGTCCTGCGGAGTGAAGTTTTGCCTGTGTGCCAGTATACCGCACAGGCCTGGCCTCCCCATACCACCGTTTGCAAGGCCATCACCTGGACAGTGTTTCGCTTCATCTGGGGCAAAATGGACAGAGTCAAGAGGATTGTGATGTACAAGGATCCCCGCAAGGGTGGGAAGGGAATACCCGATATCCCCACTCTGCTGAGGGCCTCCTTTGCATGTGTCAGCGTGCAGCGGACTCTTGTTGAAAAGACTGGCTCAGGGGGCAGGTCCATGTCTCACTTGTTTCTCATGCCCCTCTGGAGACAGTTGGGCTGGGACAGGTGGGACAGCTCCACTCCTTACAACTGGAACGCTCCCTGGGTCTATGGGGATGTTGTCCGGTTTGTGAGGGAGCACCAGCTGGAGGGACTGAAACCTGACCTATGGAAGCCAAAGACAATCCACAAGCTCATCCGAGCTAAGGACTTGACTGAGCTGGTTCCGGGACTCCCCGCAGCCACTGAAGAGACAGTTTGGACTAATGTGGCCTCAAAGCGGCTTACCAATTGACACAAGGACTTGTCGTGGATGGCCGTCAAGGGAGGACTCTCTCTCAGGTCGTTCATGCATGCCCACAACCTGTGCACAACCCAGTACTGCCACCGGTGCCCCTATGTGGAGGAAACATCTTTGCACGTGTTTTGGCAGTGCCCCTTTGCACAGGGTCTGTTGGACGCCCTGGAACATGAACTCAGAGACTCTGTACCCAGGAACTGCCTATCGTACCATTCGGTGCTTTACGGTCTGTTCCCTGGGACCCACGACGTAGAGGCCATCCAGGAGGCCTGGCGCCTTATGAACTGTTTTAAGGACGCAGTGTTGCTTGCCAGGAACCGCCTCGTGATCAACAGGGAGAACATGTCTGTCCGGGACTGCCGCAGGTTCATCAAGAGCCTGCTTAGAGACTATTCCACCTTGGACAGCCCGGCCGTCGATGAGGAAGAAGAGGAGTGAAGACCCCTCTCCTTCTCCCATGTCTCCTTGAAGATATAGCCCAGCAGTTTGGCCCTGTGATCCGCCCACGCCCCTACCCCGATCACAGATTGCATTGTTTTGTTATTCGATCTCTTGTGCTTTTCTATTACAGGATTTAGCTGAGTGTAAGAGTAGCATGATGTGAGATGTATAACTTAGGGAACCTTTGCTGTGTATTGTACTGTCATGCTTTGTGTGATTGTAATTTATTGTATGACTTGTAATGATTGAACGGACAATAAAGCTCTTTCAATAAACCCCGAAATAGCTGTCTGCAGATGGGTCCTATTTCTTTCTGGAGAGAGTTCTGGCTTGGCATAATGTGGGGAGAACCTGCGGCCTAATGTGGGGAAACTACTACCAAATGTGCAGAGTCTATGCTACCTAATGTGGGGAATCTGTGCTACCAAATGTGGGGAGTCTATGCTACCTTATGTGGGGAATCTGTGCTACCGAATGTGGGGAATCTGTGCTACCGAATGTGGGGAAATTGCTACCTAATGTGGGGAATCTGTGCTACCTAATGTGGGGTAACTGGTACCAAATGTGCAGAATCTATGCTGCCTAATGTGGGGAATAGATGCTACCTAATGTGGGGAAACTGCGACCTACCTAATGTGGGGAAACTGCGACCTACCTAATGTGGGGGCACTGCTGCCTACCTAATGCTCCCCCCCCCTGGCAGTAGCACCCTCATCATCCACCAACAACAACACCCCCCCCCAGCAGCACCTCCATCAGCAGATCCTGATGGTGGATGATGGCGGTGCTCCTGCCAGGAGGATGATCCTGCCGATGGATGATGGGGGTCATACTGCCAGGGGGGATGGCCAGTAGCACCCTCATCATCCTCCAGCAACACCCCCCCCCCCGGTAGTAGCACCCCCATCATCCACTAGCAACACCACCAATACCCCCCTCCCGTGGTAATAGCATCAGCTAACGGATGTTGAGGGGTGTTACTGCGGTTGTGGTATTATATTCAGAGGGTGCACTGTATGGCAACGTATGGCGCAGTTTGTGGTAGTATTATATTCAGAGGGCGTAGTTTGTGGTAGTATTATATTCAGAGGGCGCAGTTTGTGGTAGTATTATATTCAGAGGGCGCAGTTTGTGGAAGTATTATTAGAGATGAGCGATCTTACAGTAAATTCGATTCGTCACAAAATTCTCGGCTCGGCAGTTGATGACTTATCCTGCGTAAATTAGTTCAGCTTTCAGTTGCTCCGGTGGGCTGGAAAAGGTGGATACATTCCTAGGAAAGAGTCTTCTAGGACTGTATCCACCTTTTCCAGCCCACGGGAGCACCTGAAAGCTGAACTAATTTATGCAGGAAAAGTTATCAACTGCCGAGCAGAGAAGTTTGTGACGAGTTGAATTTACTGTAGTTTGCTCATCACTAAGTATTATATTCAGAGGGCGCAGTGGGTGGTAGTATTATATTCAGAGGGTACAGTATGTGGCGGTATTATATTCAGGGGTACAGTATGTGGCAGATTTATATTCAGGGGTACAGTATGTGGCAGATTTATATTCAGGGGTACAGTATGTGGCAGATTTATATTCAGGGGTACAGTATGTGGCAGATTTATATTCAGAGGGCGCAGTTTGTGGTAGTATTATATTCAGAGGGCGCAGTTTGTGGTAGTATTCTATTTAGAGGGTACAGTATGTGGTAGTATTATATTCAGTGTGTACAGTGTGTGGCGGTATTATATTCAGGGGTACAGTATGTGGCAGATTTATATTCAGAGTGTGCAGTATGTGTTGGTATTATATTCAGAATGTACAGATGTGTGGTAGTATTATATTCAGTGGGTATGGTGTATGGAAGGTTTATAATCAAAGAGTATAGTGTATAGTAGTATTATATTTAGAGGATACAGTTTCTGGCAGGTTTATAATAATAATTGTTTTCATATAGAGGATGAGAATGCGCTGACATAGTGAGGAGACGTCTGGGCGTCACATTCTGCAGAGAGAAGTTTTAGCTGGAACAAGTCCTGGCGGTATGTACCATCTGAATTAGATAAGGGAAGACTATAGAAAAGACGTCACCTGTAGTGACTAGTGTTGAGCGGCATAGGCCATATTCGAATTCGCGAATATTCGCGAATATATGGATGAATATTCGTCATATATTCGCGAATATTCGAATATTCGTTATATTCTCGTTTTATTTTCGCATATGCGAAAAGTCGCATATGCGAAAATCAACCTATGTGAATATTAGCATATTCAAAAGTATCATACGCGAAAATTCGCATATGCGAAAACTTGCATATGCTACATTTTCGCATATGCGAATTTTCGCACGCCAGTCTCACACAGTAGTATTAGAGCCTTCTTTACACCACACAAGCTGGAAGCAGAGAGGGGAGATCACTGTGATGTGTACTGTGAAAAAACAAAAACAAAAAAAAAACGAATATTCGTAATTACGAATATATAGCGCTATATTCGCGAAATTCGCGAATTCGCGAATATGCGATATTCGCGAATAATATTCGAATTGCGAATATTCGTGAGCAACACTAGTAGTGACTGATATCATTGAGTATTCTCCTCTCTATAGAGAAGACGTCACCTGTAGTGACTGATATCATTGTACATTCTCCTCTCTATAGAGAAGACGTCACCTGTAGTGACTGATATCATTGTACATTCTCCTCTCTATAGAGAAGACGTCACCTGTAGTGACTGATATCATTGAGTATTCTCCTCTCTATAGAGAAGACGTCACCTGTAATCACTGATATCATTGTGTATTCTCCTCTCTATAGAGAAGACGTCACCTGTAGTCACTGATATCATTGTGTATTCTCCTCACTATAGAGAAGACGTCACCTGTAGTCACTGATATTGTGTATTCTCCTCTCTATAGAGAAGACGTCACCTGTAGTCACTGATATCATTGTACATTCTCCTCACTATAGAGAAGACGTCACCTGTAGTCACTGATATCATTGTGTATTCTCCTCACTATAGAGAAGACGTCACCTGTAGTCACTGATATCCTTGTACATTCTCCTCTCTATGTCCTATCAGAGCTGTAGTCGTTTGTCAGTTCTACAGTTATGGTGAGTGAAACTACAACTCCCAGCATAACCTCACCACTGCTCAAAGGGGTACTCTACTGGAAAACATTTTTTTTAATCAGCTGGTGCTACAAAGTTAAACAGATTTGTAAATTACTTCTATTTAAAAATCTTAATCCTTCCAGTACTTATTAGCTGCTGTATAAGCGATTCACAGGAAGTTATTTTCTTTTTTAATTTCTTTTCTGTCTGACCACAGTGCTCTGTGCTGACACCTCTGTCCATGTCAAGAACTGTCCATAGTAGGAGCAAATCCCCATAGCAAACCTATCCTGCTCTGGACAGTTCCTGACATGGACAGAGGTGTCAGCAAATAGCACTGTGGTCAGACTGGAAAGAACTACACAACTTCCTGTGGAGCATACACCAGTTTATAAGTACTGTAAGTATTAAGATTTTAAATAGAAGTAATTTAAAAATCTGTTTAACTTTCTGGCACCAGTTGATATAAAAGTAAATGTTTTCCAGTGGAGTACCCCTTTAAGTAATTCTGGGAGCTGTATATTTCAATGGTGAAAACTTCTTTAACACTTTCCTATTCTGTGGCAAATGGTATATCTGATTATTATACTGGAATTTCTCATAATGCGCTACACCAGTGGTGTCTGTCACAACAGGCTAAAAACTTACTGGAGGGAGGGGGTAGGTCCATACCTACCCCCTCCCTCCAGTAAGTTTTTAGCCTGTTGGGTGACACCATTTTCTACCGCACCGGGTGACACCAACTCTAGCAACGCCACTGCACACTTGCATTTTGCATACAGTATACACGCTTGTATTTTCCATACAGTATACACGCTTGTATTTTCCATACAGTATACAAAGTTGCATTTACCTTACAGTATACAGGCTTTTATTTTCCATACAGTATACACGCTTGTATTTTCTATACAGTATACACAGTTGCATTTACCATACAGTATGCACATTTGCATTTACCTTACAGTATACAGGCTTGTATTTTCCATACAGCAGACACGCTTATTTTTACCATACAGTATACACGCTTCTATTTATCATACAGTATACACGCTTCTATTTACCATACAGTAGACACGTTTGAATTTACCATACGGTGTACACGCTTGTATTTACTGTGCAGTATGCGCGCTTGTATTTTCCGGGCGGTGTGTACGCTTGTAATTACAGTATGCACGCTCGTGTTTGCTGTGCGGTGTGTGCGCTTGTATTTACCGTACGGTATGCACGCTTGTATTTACCATACGGTATACACGTTGGTACTCATTATATAGTATACACGCTTGTATCCGCCATACGGTATGCACGCTGGTTCTTACCATACAGTGTATACGCTGGTGTTCCTATGCAGATATGGGAGTCTTCCTCTAAACATCGGGGTAGTTGCAAATAGTTTTGTTTTAAATAGTCTTGTTTTAAACAGTTTTTTACCACAGCAGATATGCTATTTTCACTTATAGATAATAATGAAATGTTTAATAAGTAATTTTTCTATATATTTAATATTGGTAAATCTATTTGTAAGATTGAAACTCCGCTCACCTCGGCACGACGTCACAAATGAAGGAGGAGATATATAGTCACGTGCACAGGTGAATGGAGACGATCTGTTGAAGTTCCTGAACGGAAAGAAACAGCTGTCATCGGTTATCGGCATCCCGGTGTGGCGTGAAGCCGCTTTGCCTGCATGTCCCAGCAATAAACACGAAGTTACAACAACGTGGTGAGTTGCCTGTACTTTCTTCTCTAACATACGGTTTTATTATACAATATTCACGCTGGTATTTACCATGCAGTATACACGCCAGTATTTTCCACACAATATTACACACTGGTATGTTCCATTCTGTAG